>NW_018405338.1:959691-1053955 GCF_002113885.1 Mizuhopecten yessoensis | reverse complement strand
CCCCTTTAACACTGAAGGGATTTAACAATTGTGTATTCTGTGTTAAAACAATAAGATAATTTATTGATCACAAAAGCATCAGGTGTTTGCAATACCGTTTACTCATTAAACGTCAAATTCGCTGCATTATCATGATAAAAAGATATTTGGTTTGAGTGTATTCGTTTGTATTCAAAATCCATTATTTAAATACACATTTATTGCATTAACAATGATAACTATTTTAGTTTCAAATGCGAATCTCCTTAAAATATCACCCATTTCACTTGGAATTTTTAATAAATTGATATGTAATGTTTTGATGAAATATTATAAATCAGAAAACAATTATATAAGCAATCCTAAAAGTATCTAGAATGAAGTAGATAAGAACGATGGATCTTAGTATCAGTTTCAATCAGCAATTCCAGCTCCTGTTTCACTAACCACAAAAGCATTATATAATACCAAAGACTTATCAATTAACTATGTTTAATCGTGAAAAAGACACCTTGGGTTTGTATTATCATATGCAACGAAAGTTCTTTATATATCTTCACAACCGATTTCTCATCTCCGAATTGGAAACCAAAATCATATATCATCACCATTTTATACATTCTATCTTCCCAATTCTGATGGTTGCAACCTAGTATCACCGATAAGTCCTAGAAGGACGAAATAACTGTTTGATTTAAACATATTTTTATTTGCATCTTTGCCATCATATATTCCGTCTTTGCGTATTGCAGAGTTATCTTCTCTTTGGAGCAGGTATTGATTGTTACGTCACTTGTTTGTGAGAATAACGTCATCAATTTTTGAGAAAACGACGTAATTTTCTCACACAGACCAATGACGTAACAATCAATACCTGCTCCCAAGAGAAGATAACTCTGCAATACGCAAAGACGGAATATAAGTTGTCCAACCCATTGAACGCGTCAAACAGCTGTATGATACAGTGTTATTCATTTTTGACAAACTGTGTCTATTACCAAATTGTTAAGGTGCAATCACCTGTTTGTGTGTGTCACGTTCAACTTTAAACACTACAAAACAAACTTTTGTAAGATAAATTGAATAAGATTTGTCATACCTTCTTCTTCTGAATAAATTGTTTTAAATCTCTTTTAATTAATTGACCAAAAAATCTGAAGAATTATGTCTTTCAATAAACTACCATAAAGCATTTTGGAAGCTTCCTCTACAATTTCTTTTTTATTTGATTTTTATTTACATTTTTTTTTAAATATATGTTTGGATATATATGACTCATTTTGAAGAAATGTCCCTTTGTTTAACTATTGTTTTTGTATGCTTTTGTTTAGTGTTTAACTTTGATTTTTGAGGATTATAGTTATTTTCTTGCATAAATATTAATTAAATTTAATAAGAGCTCGCAATTCAAAATAAAGGTGAAAATCAAATTTAAGGAGATTAACCATTCCATGTACATCGAGAATATTGCTGCATACTTAATTCTTTCATGGAATTTTATTTTGAATAGGATTTTGTGAAGAACGCCAGGTGAGTTTAAGTCTACATTTTGGTGTAAGGTAATATTCTATAGTTTTGTTTTGTTTTATTCAATAACGGTTAAATAGATTTAAACAGAACTAAAATGAAAACAAATTAACCCTTTCACCACTGTAGGCCATAATGGACTCATCCATATCGATGCATGGTGATGTCTACTAAAGTTACATAGGGGTGAAAGGGTTAAAAGTGAAAAGCAAACACTTATCTTTGATCGTGTTTTTATTGTTATGATCATATTGTAATTAGAATGAAATTTTAGTGAAAGATGAAAGTATGCAGCATGTCTGTGAATCTCAATTTCCTGTGCAATGATAAAAATAAACATACAGGAAGCGAGTCAATATAACATTACAGAGTCAAGTGATAACATCTTATATCAATACTTGTTGAAAATACAGAGGAAAGAATTTTCATGCACAAAAGACGAGTGTATGACCACGGGTTAAGCTTACTGTTTCATTGTTTTATACTGACTTCGAGCCTGAGGATTCTCGTTTGAAAATATTAGGTTCAACAAAACAATCAAAAATATAACCGGGGTATTTGATAAGTAAATTTTTGATGTTATTACAAAAAAAATATTTTGAAATTACTAATAAAATTTAAATTTGTTAGAAAATGGTAACAGCTATCGTCTAAAAAAGATATTTACGTTTACGTTTTTATTTTTGAAAGAAACAAAAAAATTAAGTTGGTCGAAGAAGGCTATAAAACAGCGAAATCAATATCTTGACATGAATTACATTGCGAAAAATAACGTCAAAATACATTTCACTACAAACGTTGGGGGAGAGCCCTATTATATTTATATCTGTAAGGACGATATAACAATTAGTGAGGGAGGGAAAAAACTACTTAACGATAAAATTACAGGTGGCGTGACCAAACAGTTATCATACAGTATTATATATGAACCATCTGAAATGATCAAAATGTAACGAAATGACCATTTGTTTTACAAAACCCACATATAATAGTTATCCTTCTAAACCATGTGGTTTATAAATATGTATTTTTTTAATTAGTCCATATTATTAAAAGAATCATATTAATAGCTGTAATATAAAAGAACAAACGGTCATTTCCTAGAATA
Source organism: Mizuhopecten yessoensis (assembly GCF_002113885.1). NCBI lineage: Eukaryota > Metazoa > Mollusca > Bivalvia > Pectinida > Pectinidae > Mizuhopecten > Mizuhopecten yessoensis. Next base: position 1,051,341 of record NW_018405338.1, on the reverse strand, counting down.
ATATCCTTTTGTTTCAAGAATACATGTATTTTATCAATGAATGAATGAAAAACACAATACCACTTGCTGTGCATACATTAAATAGTTACAATATTAGTCTATTTGTTGTAGAACATTTTGGGTAGATTATTGAAATTATTGGAATAAAACCATGAAAAATCATCACATTGTCTTTATCATTCTTTCTCTATTCGTTATTGCCTGGCCAAACTTATCCAAAGATGTATGTTGGCCGTTATCATAATTTTGCTCCTTTTTCATTTGAGATATTGCATAAGTAAAAATTGCGCAAACTGAAGTTTCTGTATATTATTTTTAAATATATATATAAAAATATATTTACAGAATCAAAAATGAAAATGATGTTGAATACAATTGAACATCATTTCTATTTCGAGAGAAAGACATTTTCGCCAAAATGCAAATCATTACGAAAAGAAAATATTCGATTGATTTTCTTAAAAATAAGTATTCTCTAAAATTATGCTATGCATGATGATATCATGTTATATTTTGAAACCATTGTCGCTTTCAATAACTACCATAAAGCATTTTGGAAGCTTCCTCTACAATTTTGTTTTTATTTGACCTTTCTTATTCTTTTTTCTTTCTCACTGAATATTAATTCAATAGACTCTTTGTTGAATATTCATTGAGCAATTGTCAAAAACCTGTGCCGGTTAACCGATAAAAACAAAATCAACAACTTTCCCCGTTTCGCAGGTTTTAGCAAACATTATTTGTTCATTTGTTTGTTTGTTTGTTTGTTTGGGGTTTAACTTCCTTGCAACAGTCTACGTCAGCTGAAAACGGGTTCCTAGGGAGACACCGCTGAAAAAGAACGTGAACGTGAAAATATGAAAAGAAAATATGTAGATCTAAAGTCTTGCAATACAAGTTACCACTCTGTCGATATGAACGAGCACATCAACTTTCCCTCTATTAAGCAGATTTCGGGGCGTACGTGATTTGTATGTTTGCAGTTTAGTGTCTTCGTAACAGCCAATGTAATTTTCGGACGTTGCAACGGAAGATACCACAAAACAAAGAACGGGCAGGAGAGTCGGAAAAGAAAAGATATAAATCTCAAATGTTACAAAAGGAACAGCAGATCAATTATGGAATTTTCAATGTCCTGTAAGAAAAAGACAATGAAGAAAATCCCCGATTCTGCACTAGAACCATATAAGCATATTCTAACGATAAGCAATAGCATAAAGCAGGTCTATTTTATCCCTGAACCAGCAGGGGTTTGACAAACCTGAAGTTCCATTTATTAATGAAAGCCAAGATTTCTACTTACGTTAACTGAACTTATCAGTATCATACGTTTTATTTGGTCCAAAACGCGTATTGACCTCATAGTCGTAGGCTAGCACCATGTAGACGGCTGTATTTGTTTTGTCCCGGAGCATGACCCCTTTACATGGTACTTAAATCCGTCTACCAAGGAATAAGCCATATATGGTCTAGGTTTGGTATTTCGTTTTTCTATTTTGTGATAATCAAGAGGTACTGTATATAACTTCTAATGACGGGTTTGACATAATCCATAGCGAGCAGGGGGTCGTGGTCGCCTGACAGTATACTACCACTAGCCCCCCTTCACTGGGTCGCGGGTTCGAGACCTACATAACACAGTCGCCAGGTACGGTGGATCTTCTCCGGGAACTACGGCTTTCCTTCAACATTTGAGATTGGATTTAAGAGTACAAGTTTGTTAGCGCTATTTCTCAAAAAGCACTGGAAGGATCTATCTCAAATTTCACATGTAGGTTTCCCGTAGTTCCAAGTTATTAATTTCGAATTTTGGGACTTAAGGAAAAAACCAAGATGGCTGACAGGCAGCCATCTTGAATTTGAAAGTAATTAAAGTTTGTAAGTGTTATTTTTCAGAAAGTATTGGAGGGATCTTTCTCAAATTGAACAGGAAAGTTTCCCATGGCTACGCGTTTCAAATTTTGGGAATGATTGGCAAAACCAAGATGGCCGGCAGATGGTCGTTTTGAATATTGCTCAAAAAGTATTGAAGGGATCTTTCTCAAATTTCAAATAAGGGTTCCTCATGGTTCTGATCTAAAAACCAAGATGCTGACAGGCGGTCATCTTGTTACAGTTTAAGTTTGTTATCGCCATTTATTAGAATGTCCTGGAGGAATCTTTCTCAAATGTGATATGTAGGTTTCTCTTGATCCTTGGTTGTGCATGTTAACTTTTGGGGTTGATAAAACTGAAAATGATGGCGGACAGGCAAACTGATCAAACAGATAAGAAAAAAAAGAAGAGAAAAGATCAAACTGATATTGAACTGATGAAGATGATACGATGGTGGGCGCCATTTCTTCTTTAAGATGTTATATCGAATTCTAACAGCTCGATAAAACTGATAACTTTCACACTGTTGACAGATGTGAAAGTGCTATTTGACACCGTGTGAACATATCACTTTTGGTATTGGCGAATCAGTAGGATACTATCTATTCACTTCATTTAAAGTCGCAAAATTTCCGTTAAATATCATATATATTTTCTCAAACCACAAATGAAAAATGTCAGATGAAGCATGAATGTTATTCAATGGGAAAACCATATTTTTCTATTTATTCCATTTCTTTAAGTAACATTTTTTTTGTAATGTACCTTCGTATATGTTAAAAAAGTGCATTTTTATCCGTAAACAAAGTTTGTTTTTAATCTCTGTATGGGACAACGCACGTTCGAATTATAAGGTCTTCATCATCAAAGTAAAAATCATTTTCCAGTCGGTTGGTATCTTCTATTCCTGCTGATCGGATCGGAAAAGGTATGGGGTCACCTGTCCGACTACATGTACGTGGGTTTTCTCCGGGTACTCCGGTTTCCTCCCACAGTAAGACCCCATGCGCGCTAACATCCGGGCCAACACGAGTGATTTATATAAGTTTAATTTACTTGTTTCATAATTGTTGTAGAATGAATAAATAAAGTTTATTTAAAAAAAAAAAATCATCTCCATATTTCCATAAACCACTGCACGACAATGTTACGCTACAATTGCAACCCTGCCAAATTCAGATGGATTGGACGATGTGTTTTTTCTAACATTCATACCGGCATGAACGCAAATCGGGTGCATCCATAATGCATATGGCCTGTTTCATCTTCAATATGAATTTCACCGATTTGCGTCCATACATTAGGACGTCAATATAAGAGCACGTTCGGGCGTCCGTGACGTCACAACTGACAATGCCCATTGTTTGTTATTTTCACACTTAACCCTGCCCTCTGATTGGTCAGTCAGGTTGGAACATAACAAAAGAGTGCTTTTGTTATAGATGGAAAATAGCAACTGTATTTTGTATTGCAGCACCATATATTTCACAGGTAAATGTTGTTTAATATTTTGTTTGTATACCATCCGGTTTATAATAAAAAAAGACTTAAAAATTCTGAACAGATGCAGTGTAACGCTTTATCAAAATTAACGAGTCGATCAGTCAGAATATAATTGACTTATTTGACGATTTTTGTGACAATTTATTTAAAATCAATAAAAAAAACATTGATCTGGTACAGTCATTTTAAAAGAACACTTACATAAATGGCTTGTATGACACACCTGCGTCTATTGCGGTTACATCAGGTGTACCTAGATCGATTTGATGGATTTTCCAGCTATTAATTGGTAATTTTCCCACTCATAAATGTCACTAGAAAAGTGGTTTCGTCATTTTTGTTTTCCGAATTTATCATTCGTGACGCCATTTTAAAACAAACCATGCTAAATATAATACTCTGGTTTTCATTGTCTAGAGAATGGTAGAAATGGGAAAGGTTTCATTGTCTAGATATTGGTAGAAATGGGAAAGGTTTCATTGTCTAGATATTGGTAGAAATGGGAAAGGTTTCATTGTCTAGATATTGGTAGAAATGGGAAAGGTTTCATTGTCTAGAGATTGGTAGAAATGGGAAAGTTTTCATTGTCTAGAGAATGGTAGAAATGGGAAAAGTTTTCATTGTCTAGAGAATGGTAGAAATGGGAAAGGTTTTCATTGTCTAGAGATTGGTAGAAATGGGAAAGGTTCCATTGTCTAGAGAATGGTAGAAATGGGAAAGGGTTCATTGTCTAGAGATTGGTAGACATGGGAAAGGGTTCATTGTCTAGAGAATTGTAGACATGGGAAAGGTTTCATGGTCTAGAGAATTGTAGACATGGGAAAGGTTTTATGGTCTAGAGAATGGTAGACATGGGAAAGGTTTCATTGTCTGGAGAATGGAAGAAGGGCGAAAGGTTTCATCGTCTAGAGATTGGTAGAAATGGGAAAGGTTTCATTTTCTAGAGAATGGTAGACATGGGAAAGGTTTCATTGTCTGGAGAATGGAAGAAGGGCGAAAGGTTTCATCGTCTAGAGATTGGTAGAAATGGGAAAGGTTTCATCGTCTAGAGATTGGTAGACATGGGAAAGGTTTCATTGTCTAGAGAATTGTAGAAATGGGAAAGGTTTTCATTGTCTAGAGATTGGTAGAAATGGGAAAGTTTTCATTGTCTAGAGAATGGTAGAAATGGGAAAAGTTTTCATTGTCTAGAGAATGGTAGAAATGGGAAAGGGTTCATTGTCTAGAGATTGGTAGACATGGGAAAGGGTTCATTGTCTAGAGAATTGTAGACATGGGAAAGGTTTTATGGTCTAGAGAATGGTAGACATGGGAAAGGTTTCATTGTCTGGAGATTGGTAGACATGGGAAAGGTTTCATTGTCTAGAAAATGGTAGACATGGGAAAGGTTTCATGGTCTAGAGAATGGAAGACATGGGAAAGGTTTCATTGTCTAGAGAATTGTAGAAATGGGAAAGGTTTTCATTGTCTAGAGAATCGTAGAAATGGGAAAGGTTTCATTGTCTAGAGAATGGTATAAATGGGAAAGGTTTCATTGTCTAGAGAATGGGAGACATGGGAAAGGTTTCATTGTCTAGAGATTGGTAGAAATGGGAAAGGTTGCATTGTCTAGAGAATGGTAGAAATGGGAAAGGTTTTCATTGTCTAGAGAATCGTAGAAATGGGAAAGGTTTCATTGTCTAGAGAATTGTAGACATGGGAAAGGTTTTATGGTCTAGAGAATGGTAGACATGGGAAAGGTTTCATTGTCTAGAGATTGGTAGACATGGGAAAGGTTTCATTGTCTAGAGAATTGTAGACATGGGAAAGGTTTCATGGTCTAGAGAATGGTAGACATGGGAAAGGTTTCATTGTCTAGAGAATGGAAGAAGTGCGAAAGGTTTCATCGTCTAGAGATTGGTAGACATGGGAAAGGTTTCATTGTCTAGAAAATGGTAGACATGGGAAAGGTTTCATGGTCTAGAGAATTGTAGACATGGGAAAGGTTTCATGGTCTAGAGAATGGTAGACATGGGAAAGGTTTCATTGTCTAGAGAATGGAAGAAATGCGAAAGGTTTCATCGTCTAGAGATTGGTAGAAATGGGAAAGGTTTCATCGTCTAGAGATTGGTAGACATGGGAAAGGTTTCATTGTCTAGAGAATGGTAGAAATGCGAAAGGTTTCATCGTCTAGAGAATGGTAGAAATGGGAAAGGTTTTCATTGTCTAGAGATTGGTAGAAATGGGAAAGGTTTCATTATCTACAGATTTGTAGAAATGGGAAAGGTTTCATTGTCTAGCGATTTGTAGAAATGGGAAAGGTTTCATTGTCTAGAGAATGGTAGAAATGGAAAAAAATTTCATTGTCTAGAGATTGGTAGAAATGGGAAAGGTTTCATTGTCTAGAGAATGGTAGAAATGGGAAAGGTTTCATTGTCTGATGAAATCTATATTTAAAATGAGTTGCTTTTTTGTTTTATTTTGGGGTTTTTTTGTAGAAAAATGAAGCTTGGGGATGTCTGATTCCATAGTCTTGACGCCATTTTTAAACTGCACGCGCAGCCAAAACATCATGCTTTGACGCTAATTTGAGGATTTGTCAAATGTCTTACCAACTAAACAAACAAATCAGATGATATATTAGGGACACTATTATATCAATAAAACCCAAAACATGACGTGACGGACAGGTAACGGCATAGATAGAGCACCACCACTATAGGTTTCCTCACTCCCAGCTCATTGGATAAATCTTAACTTTGGTTGTGGGTAATCCCCTGGACGTGATTACATTGGTCAATATTCTAACTATGACGTCAAGTTATAATGTTTTGTGATGTCATCTTCCATTATGACGCCAATTAACAATGCTGTATGACGTCATCTTCCACTATGACGTCATAGTTCATAACAATTTTTTCCTCGGTCAGAAACAGGAATAATATGTTCCCAAAAGATCCATTTATCACATAATGTACTGTGTTATCCAATGAATTTACCCATGTCATATGTGGTTGCGTATTAACCCATGTAATATGACCAATCAGTCCTGTGATTGGTTGTAAGTTTCAATTGTTTTAATTGTGACGTCACACAGGACAAGTACATGACGACATAGACTTACGCACTGGAGTCAAAATGGCGGCTTTTTTACATTTCAAGGTTGCATGTAAATTGTCCTTTTACACGAAAAATCTTGAGTATGTGATAAAAAGGATCTTACACGCGTTTTCATTTTATATGAAATTTAGGAAACTCATTTTAGCTCGCCAGAGGTTCGCTTAATTGGAAAATTCTTAGACTCGTTTCATAAATCTCATATGAAATGGAAACTCATGTAAGATCCTATATATGTTGACTTTTCTGGATATAGTATCTGAACGATGTTGTTGGGAAGAAAAAGTCCCCAAACTCGTCATGGTTTATTATCATATTCAACTTACTCTCATTAGTTAATTTTCAACGAGTAAAAGACGATTCATAGACCTCGTGTTTTTATACAATTCGATAATTCACTAACTCAAAACCTCCATATTTATGATAACTGCCAAAGCAATACATTATTCGTTATCTTAGAAACGCCTACACAGATCAATATACATGAGTCATCGATGCGAAAAAGGATATTGCGATGTTGTTGGCGCAACAAGTTTCCTTTTAAAAACGGTGAACATTTGGATCTCAATTAAAATAAGCTTTGTAAAATGCATATAGGTCTGTCTGTTGAACACGTGGCCCATATTTGTTATCCAAAATCTTATTGACATATTTTTTCAACAGTCATACTTTTGCCGTTTTTATGGCATCGGCTTAGTATTCTACACGCACTCTGGGCGTAAAACGTTTTTTTTCATTCAGAAAATACGGGAAAACGTTCAGCATGAAATATCATATTTCCTCGTATGCGCTGAGAATTAACGCTGTTTGCTGTTTCCTGTATTACACACGGCTTACCATGAATGAAGGAAAAAGGTCTAACCTCCTTCCAAATTCTCTCTCCCGTATCCCCACCCCCACTCCCATCCCGTCGCGCACACTCCCTCTAACTACACTGACATTCCAGCGTATCGTAAATGTATCCCCTACTTAAAGAATAAAGCAGTTTTTACAATGTATCCGTTTACACCTTACAGTCGCAGATTTAATAACACCCGATTTAGGTGAATAAATTCTCTTTTATCACATTTCTAGTTAAATTTTCAGTATCATCTTGACAGACATTTTCCAAAGTTAAACAGGTTTTTTTTTTAATTATAAATATTCAGAAGTTCGTAAATTTTAAGGATCCCTGTCTCATTGCTGCGTGTTTTTTTTCGTATATGCGGTAAACCTCCCCTTAATATCATTTTGGCTATAACTATAGCACAGGTGGGCCAGGACACTTGCATTGACCAGGTAGTTCAATCTGTTTGATCTATAGTATAATAATCCGAAGTCCAGGGTTCGAATCCGGGTCTAGCCATGCAGTTTTTTAAACACTCAGAACACTGTTGCTGATTGTGTTTGGTATATATTACATCTTTATCATTTTCAAAAAAGTCCTGCAGTGTATGTTTTTTTTCAAAAAAGATTTAGCAAAGCTATCATCATGCCTGTAATACAATGTCTGGGTAGTAATAGTTATTTTTGCAGTGGTATAGGGATCCCTAATCAAACACAATTTTTAGATTCAAATTCAAAAAGAAATATCAACATAGATATCTCATAGCGCTTTATAAAATGTACATTTAAAAAGAAAATGAAACGCATATTCTATATCACCATTATGACATATTTTACTCAATCTATTTCTCCTCCAAATATTTTTGACGTCTAAATACCAACAACAAAAATAAGTAAACATTTGTCACGTGATGCCTCTTTTTTATTTTATCAACAAGCTGATTTAACAGCTGATGACACATTTAGCCAATGACCAAATTACTGAGTAATAGAATAGATATAATCTACAAATGTTTGTATATTATGGTTGGCTATATATTTCGGGATTCAAAAATATTGGAATCTTATTTGCATAATATTTTTCTTCAACCTTGTTATTCATTTAACATTAATACACGCACATATGTTGATGATTTCTGAATATATTTATTTAACGTTAACATAAGTTAATATTTATAAAACCAAGAATGGAATGGGTCTTACAACCTTTTTTTCTTTCTAAATGGGATCGAGGTGTCCACCGGACCTGAACTAAACACATTGAGCCGATACCTCGTAAGTTCGCTTAGAGGACACACAATATGTATTTATAGAAATGTATCATCTTCCCATGCTTGGCTTGAATGAAATCCGCAAAGTGGGAGGAACAGAAATAGACGACATTGTAATTGATTCAACTGGCTTTTTATGAATGAACGAAATGAACAACCTTTGACCCCAGAAGATGTACATAGCAAGATTGTTATCCCGTTAACCTTTCCCGATTTACATACAAAAAATGTTATCGTATTTAACATCATCAAGGTTCGTTGACTTATATCAAACAAGGTCAAGACTTGTTTTTGAAAATAGTTGTGGTTTTCTCCATTGACAAGAGAAATCCGACATGTCGTTTACTCTGTATAGATACAATGAACTTTAAATAAGCAACAGATATCAAGAAACAATAAACACGTTGTTATCTTAAAATTCGATAACTCTGCATGATTATGTAAAAAGTTTTGTACGATTGGACACTTTTACAGTCTAAAATTTAAAGAGTCATTTTATCGAAAGCGCTGGGACACTAGAACACTGAAAGATATAAACATGTATCAGAAAATAAAGTTTGCAAGATTTTCTTAAGCTGCTAAAGGACCACTTCACGAATTTAAAGTAGAAGGGGTATTGCTTACGTTAGAACAAACCTTTAAAATTCAGAATATTTTCTAGTAGAATAAAGGATTGTAAATCGACCATCACATAGGTCGACCAAATAGGAGAATTTATATCCCTAGGTTCCACGAAATACAGAAAGTATACGAATATCACTTAATTCTTTTTCTTATTATATGAAGACTACCATTTGTATGAGTTAGTTCATTACCGTGTTTTCAAACAAACAAAGTCTACATCAATGTGTGGTTCAGAGGATTTTAACCCCATATGTTGTGTCAATTTTTTAACACGTCTACGCCTTTTGGAGAGTTTAACGACGTGTGGCTTACAGCACAGGTAAATTACTCCCATTTAAACGTTTTTCCATTTCGGCCCAGAAACTTCACTCCTGATGATCTCATGAATTTTCATGAACTCTGTATAGGTCAATGTGTCAAAGGTCATTTAATCCAAGACGATTTGGGCGGGGCTAAAGGGTCATAGGAAAGGCTCATTCAAACATTTGTTCACTTAAATTTCTGCACGCACCATTCAAAAAACATTAACCGGTAAATATTTTCTTTTTTTTATCCACCTGTTTTTTTTTCTCACCTGTGTTGATGTAGGTGGAATGTCTATTATATAGACATACAAAGTTCACTCTCGGCGATATCATCGTCTTAACATCGTTCACATTCCTACCTATTTTTCAAGCGGAACTTTTAACTTCCAACAGGTAGAGCATTTTTCACCTAGCGATATCTATCATAATGTATCGGGTATGAACGATCAGTTATGACTTTATAAGTAGAATGATATATCTATAACGTTTTAGAGATTTTATTTTTAACAACAGTAACTCAAAACTAGTTAAACATGGCTACATTTTCTGTATATTGTCTTGTATGTTATTGTATATAAAATTAAGGACCATATTCGTCAGTGTATTTAAAGAACCGCACTACTTTCAAAGGGTGTATATCTCTGTTTTTATACGATGCTCATAACATTACATTTAAATATTCGACATCCACACATTACACACCAACTTAACAACATAACACACCAACATCTACACATAACACACCAACATCTACACATNATATTACAAGTATTACAAATATAAAAAATAGGGGTCTCCTATACTAATATGTATATATTAGTATAGGAGNCAACATTGACACATATCACACCACCATCTACACATAACACACCAACATCTACACGTAACACAACAACATCTACACATAACACAACAACATCTACACATAACACTCCAACATCTACACATAACACACCAACATCTACACATAACACATCAACATCTACACATATCACACCAACATTTACACATAACACACCAACATCCACACATTGCACACCAACATCTACACATAACACACCAACATTCACACATAGCACACCAACATCTACACATAACACACCAACATCTACAAATAACACAACAACATCTACACATAACACAACAACATCTATACATAACACACCAACATCTACACATAACACACCAACATCTACACATAACACACCAACATCTACACATAACACAACAACATCTACACATAACACACCAACATTAACACATAACACACAAACATCTACACATAACACAACAACATCTACACAAAGCACACCAACATCTACACATAACACACCAACATTAACACATAACACACCAACATCTTCACATAACACAACAACATTTACACATAACACACCAACATTTACACATACCACACCAACATTTACACATAACACACCAACATTTACACATAGAACACCAACATCCACACATAACACACAAACATCTACACATAACACACCAACATTTACACATAACACACCAACATCTACACATAACACACCAACATCTACACATAACACACCAACATTAACACATAACACACAAACATCTACACATAACACAACAACATCTACACAAAGCACACCAACATCTACACATAACACACCAACATTAACACATAACACACCAACATCTTCACATAACACAACAACATTTACACATAACACACCAACATTTACACATACCACACCAACATTTACACATAACACACCAACATTTACACATAGAACACCAACATCTACACATAGCACACCAACATCTACACATAACACACAAACATCTACACATAACACACCAACATATATACATAACACACCAACATATATACCTAGCACAACAACATCTACACATAACACACCAACATTTACACATAGAAAACCAACATCTACACATAGCACACCAACATTTACACATAACACACCAACATCTACACATAACACATCAACATTTACACATAGAACACCAACATCTACACATAACACACCAACATCTACACATAACACATCAACATTTACACATAGAACACCAACATCCACACATAACACACCAACATCTACACATAACACATCAACATTTACACATAGAACACCAACATCCACACATAACACACCAACATCTACACATAACACATCAACATTTACACATAGAACACCAACATCCACACATAACACACCAACATCTACACATAACACACCAACATCTACACATAAAACACCAATATTTACACATATCACACCACCATTAACACATAACACACCAACATCTACACTAACACACAAACATCCACACATTCTACACATAACACACCAACATATATACATAACACACCAGCATCAACACATAACACATCAACATTTACACATAACACATCAACATTTACACATAACACACCAACATCTACACATAACACACCAACATTTACACATAACACACCAACATCTACACGTAACACACAAACATCCACACATAACACACCAACATCTACACATAGCACACCAACATCTACACATAACACACAAACATCTACACATAACACAAAAACATATATACATAACACACCAACATATATACATAGCACAACAACATCTACACATAGCACACCAACATCTTCACATAACACACCAACATCTTCACATAACACACCAGCATCTACACATAACACACCAACATTTACATAACACACCAACATTTACACATAGAACACCAACATCTACACATAGCACACCAACATTTACACATAACACACCAACATTTACAAATAACACAACTACATCCACACATAGCACACCAACATCTACACATAGCAAAACAACATCACACCAACATCTACACATAACACATCAACATTTTCTACATAGAACACCAACATCTACACATAGCACACCAACATCTTCACATAACATAACAACATCCTCACATAGCACACCAACATTTACACATAACACACCAACATATATACATCACACCAACATCTACACATAACACAACAACATCTATACATAACACACCAACATCTACACATAACACATCAACATTTTCTACATAGAACACCAACATCTACACATAGCACACCAACATTCACACATAACACACCAACATCTACACATATCACACCAACATCTACACATAACACATCAACATTTACACATAGCACACCAACATTTACACCTAGCACACCAACATCCACACATAGCACACCAACACCCTCACATAACATAACAACATCCTCACTTAACACACCAACATCTACACATAGCATAACAACATTTACAAATAACACAACACACAAACATCCACACATAACACACCAGCATCTACACATAGCACACCAACATCCAAACATAGCACACCAACATTCACACATAACACACCAGCATCTACACATAACACCCCAACATTTACATAACACACCAACATTTACACATAGCACACCAACATTTACACCTAGCACACCAACATCCACACATAGCACACCAACATCCACACATACACACCAACATCTACACATAGCACACCAACATCTACACATAGCAAAACAACATCCTCACATAACACACCAACATTTACAAATAACACAACAACATCCACACATAGCACACCAACATCTTCACATAACACACCAACATCTTCACATAACACACAAACATCTACACATAACACAACAACATCTACACATAACACAACAACATCTACACATAACACAACAACATCTATACATAACACACCAACATCTACACATAAAACACCAATATTTACACATATCACACCACCATTAACACATAACACACCAACATCTACACGTAACACACAAACATCCACACATAACACACCAGCATCTACACATAACACCCCAACATTTACATAACACACCAACATTTACACATAGAACACCAACATCTACACATAGCACACCAACATTCACACATAACACACCAACATTCACACATAACACACCAACATTCACACATAACACACCAGCATCTACACATAGCACACCAACATCCACACATAACACAACAACATCTACACATAGCACACCAACATCCAAACATAGCACACCAACATTCACACATAACGCACCAACATCTACACTAACACACAAACATCCAACCAACATCTACACATAACACAACAACATCTATACATAACACACCAACATCTACACATAACACACAAACATCTACACATAACACAAAAACATATATACATAACACACCAACATATATACATAGCACAACAACATCTACACATAGCACACCAACATCCAAACATAGCACACCAACATTCACACATAACACACCAGCATCTACACATAACACCCCAACATTTACATAACACACCAACATTTACACATAGCACACCAACATTTACACCTAGCACACCAACATCCACACATAGCACACTAACATCCTCACATAACATAACAACATCCTCCCATAACACACCAACATTTACACATAACACACAAACATCTACACATAACACACCAACATATATACATCACACCAACATCTACACATAACACATCAACATTTACACATAGAACACCAACATCCTCACATAACACACCAACATCTTCATATAGCACACCAACATCCACACATAACACACCAACATCTACACATAGCACACCAACATTCACACATAACACACCAACATTCACACATAACACACCAACATCCACACATAACACACCAACATTTACACATAGCACACCAACATCCACACATAGCACACCAACATCCTCACATAACATAACAACATCCTCACATAACACACCAACATTTACACATAGCATAACAACATTTACAAATAACACAACAACATCCACACATAGCACACCAACATCTACACATAGCACACCAACATCTAAACATAACACACCAACATCAACACAATACCTATCGACTTCCACAAATAACACACTCACATCTACACAAAACGCAACATCTACACATAGCACAACAACATCTACACAAAGCACACCAACATCTACACATAACACACCAACATTTACACATATCACACCAACATTTACACATAACACACGAACATCTACACATAACACACCAACATCAACACAAAGCACAACAACATAACACATAACACAACAACATCTACACAAAGCACACCAACATCTACACATAACACATCAACATTTACACATAGAACACCAACATCCACACATAACACACCAACATCCACACATAACACAACAACATCTACACATAACACATAAACATACACACATAACACAACAACATCTACACATAACACACGAATACATCAACACAAAACCTATCGACTTCCACAAATAACACACACACATCTACACATAACACATAAACATACACACATAACACAACAACATCCACACATAACACAACAACATCTACACATAACACAACAAAATCTACACATAACACAACAACATCTACACATAGCACACCAACATCAACACAAAGCACAACAACATATACACATAACACACGAAAACATCAACACAAAACCTATCGACTTCCACATATAACACACCAACATCAACACATAACAGGAACATCTACACATAACACACACACATCTACACAAAACACAACATCTACACATAGCACAATAACATCCACACATAACACAACATCTACACATAGCACTACAACATCACTATTTAAAACATAAACATCAATACATAACACACGGAAACATCACCCAATAACACACCAACATCCACAAATAATATAACAACATCCACACATAACACATGAACATCAACACATATCACACCGAAATCCACATATAACTCAACAAAAACATATCACACCAACAACAACAACACATAACACATCCACACAAACTTCACACAAAGTTCCATACACAACACACAAATATTATCACATAGAATAGCAACATCAACACATACCACACCAACAACAAATAACACACGCAAACATAAACACATACCAAACCAACATCCACACATAACATACTAATTTCAACACATTACACATCAACAACAACACATAACACAACAACATAAACACATAACACAACAACATCCACATATAACACACCAACATCAACACATAACACAACCACATAAACACATAACACAACAACATCTACACATAACACACCAACATCTACACATAACACACCAACATCTTCACATAACACACCAACATTTACACATAACACAACAACATCTACACAACACAAACACAACACACACCAATATCAACACATACCAAACCAACATCCACATATAATATATCAACATCCGCACATAACAGCACACTGATATTAACATTTAATGGACAAGCAAATATTCTTTGCACTACCGGGGGTTAAACAAGGATGAACATGTGAGTTTTCAATTCGGTTTTTTGAACATATTTAAAAGAGAATAGAGAAAACTAAAGAGTCATGTTACGATACTTAATGTTTGATTTTACATTAGAATGTGTTACACATATGACCAGATAAAGATGCGGAAAAGTAATAAACTTATAACGTCAAAATGGATAAAATATTTAAAGTACACATGAAATCTATACAAAAAAGTCGCTCCGTCTTTTCGTATTGCAGAGTTATCTTCTCTTGTGAGCGAGTATTGATGGTTACATCATTAGTTTGTGTGAGAAAATAACGTCGTTTTCTCAAAAATTGATGACGTTACTCTCACAAACAAATGACGTAACAATCAATACCAGGGTGCCGTTTCACGACGCGTACGTAAAGTTACGGGTACCCGTAGACCGTAGGTAATTTTTTGGGTCCGTTTCACTACGCATCATTGGAGGAATGATCGGCTAATGGTCCTGACAAAGTGTGGTTATTTTTCGGGTCGGTCAGAAATGCAATATGGCCGCCATAGCCGCCATTTCAAAACTAATAATTTCAAACTTAAAGTCAAATTCTATTGCGCAAATTTAACTGAAAGCTTGTAGGAATGATCGAATCGTGGTCCTGACAAAGTGTTGTTTTTTTCGAGTCTATCAGAAATCCAAATACGGGATACCCGTAAATGTACGTACGCGTCGTGAAATGGCACCCTGCTCACAAGAGCAGATAACTCTGCAATACGCAAAGAAGGATATTGCGTAAAATTAGCAGGGAGGCCGAATTAAAAGGCAAAATGGCTATGCGTTGTGGTACGGAAGGAACATGACAATGGAGCAGAATAGCTAAAACATGTCACTGTTATATACAGTTTTCAGGTGCTGTAAAGGAAGCTTCCGATCAGTTTTGGTATCGTAAGCTTCCCCAACAGGAGGAAACAGAAATTAAACTTAGCATGAATGTGTATTGGTAGGGTCGGCTTTGGTTGGGTTGGGTGGAGGCACATTAGTCGCTTCGCATGATCATAAAGTATTCTACTGTGCAGGTTTGGGGGGGGGGAGGTTGTAAGAGGCGACGTATGTGGTGCTCCCTGAAGAATCGATGGGGGTTCTTCGTTGTTTTCTGTTAATGTGGAAGTTAAAGAGATAATCTTCTATCCTCATTGCAATTCTTTAGATCCGTCTTTTTTTCCAGGTTTTTTTGTCCCTATTTATCCGTCTCCATATGATCTAAGCTGTTTCAAGGAAGTTCGGCCCCATACAAACAAACAACCAAACAAACAAATAAACGGTCATACAACGGGATACAGCAAGTCTATTGTTTTCGAATATTCCCGAACCTGGAAATAAAAGTTAAAAAATATAACACTCAAGCAAATATTGCCGCTCAAGTCTAGTGATGGACCACGTTGTTGAAAATGCATTCGTTGATCTTTTATTTACATGACAGTTAATGTGTCCATTAATACAAAGTCAACGCAAAACGGTAGCTTTGAAAAAATCTCGTTTATACAAACTAGCAAGGCATGAGTGACGACTAAACCTATTTACTGAAGCCGTAACGTTTTTATTTTGCTATTTTAAACAAAAATTCAACAAAAAAGTAACATCAATTTCTTAGTTTATCTCACCTTATCCTAAAACATTTATAAAAAGAATCTGTGAAATAATGTTCTGACACGCGGTACGACGGTTTTGGCGCCATTTCTTAATGAGTACACGAATATCCGCCCCTTAATGAGGAAAGGGTGTCAGTACTACCCCCTTATCTTCCACATGCCAAAATTTGGTGTGAAATCGTCTAGTTTAATTCCACTAAACCATCACTCGCCATTTTTATTCCAATTTTACAACTGAAGGAAACGTAAACGGATTTTTTAATTGACTCGTTTTATCATCCTGCACGGTTTAAGAATTTATTAGAATTGATGGCTGGACCTTTGACATCTGAGACAGACAGATGTTACGCGGGTCAACCAAAGTGCAGTTGTCCATCTGCATCCTGGCCGGCCATTGTCCACTAACGTCCAGAGTGAGGCGAGCACCCCGCATCTGTCGTCTGCTTTATTTTGAAACTGACGTATGTTTTTAGCTTCTGCCTTGATTTGCAAGAATCTCTGCGCTAATGAAAGAACTTGGATTGAATTTCCATTGAAAATTTTGAATAAAAGTCATGCATATTTATCTATTTAAAGGTTAATACTAATAACCACGAGGAATCAATGGATTTTACGGACCGTATAAGATGGGTCCCTATAAATAATAAATTTTGAATGAAGGCATTGCAGATGCCGTATTATCGGATTCTGTGCATTTTTTACGGACGATTGAATTCGGTCTGTTTAATATACTGCATACGCCCAAAAATATTCGTTTCCGGATCGGCCACGCTTAATTTGAACTTTTCATTCATAAGACCAATGTGTTGAAAATTAAGTTTTACACATATTAGAATGCCAATGATAATGTCGTTATACTCTTGGAAAATAAATCGTTACACAGCAGATATTCACTTAAAAGTGATGGTTGAATACATGTTTTGTCTCCAATTAATATTGGAGTGATATTCCCACTGTTGGTATTTTACAAAAACAAACAAATTTTTAAGATTAAAAACAACGTTCAATTAAATAAATGACCTTTTGATCGCACTTGTTTGTTTATTTTTATGACAAATGTTTTTTTTATGTTAATGTTTTTCCACCTATGCATTTATCATCATTAAGTCCGAGTAAATATTTGATAAGGGCATCACGGGTGGGAAAACTCTTTATAAATGATGGCGGTCGATAATCTTCTTTTTTTGTCCGGAGCACTCCCGGTCAAGCGCTTGACTGTACTGGTCGGCCTGAATCCGCGCATTAAACATGCCAACTGGACCTTGACCGTGGCCATTTTCCTGGGTAATATAACGGCCTCGTTTATCACAAGACCGCCTTGGACAGATATCTCGGCCTTCCCGTGGATTTGATCGTAACAAATGAGAAGAATCAATATGACAATATCTGTCAAATTATGACCTAACATCGATATGGATCTTATTTCTAAATAACCTGCTAGGGCCTTGTAATGTATACTCACAAACAGACACTAATGAGCTAGCTCTCCTACGAACGAAAATCGACATAGTGATATATATGCTGCCAGTTGCGCCTGCGTGCGCCTGGTATCATTTGCATAGATATTCCGAATATTTCGATAGAATAATTGATAACAATTTTTTGGACAAGAAGGGCAATCTTCACTTTAAAAAGTTAAAAAGACTGAATGAAACTTGTTGTAGGCAGTAAAGTTGAAGATTAAAATTGAAAATGAAAGAATGATTTGTAATTAAAGGGAAGTAACTCCAAAATAAAATGCCAGATACATGTGAAATATACATTTTCAATTCATCTTTGCTGTCACTAAAATCGTAATTATTTTCTCTGTAAAAATTCTTTAAGAAAACATTTAACCATTCTTGATAAAAATGCAAGCAATGTAACGAATTATTCTATCAATAAATTGTGAGAAAAAAAGTATGCTTCTAAATTTCTTTCATTTCTGTAATTTTTAATTTTAGAATGGAACGCACAATACAGTTTCTGCCGTTTTGCCGTTATTTCTACGATTTTATTTATTTCGTTTTAGAAGCTCAATTTTTAGCTAAAATAATGTTTTCCTTCATGACGACTTTAAAATGTCCAACTCTTCTATCTTATGCAAATATAAGATGGGGTTTTCGAAACAAGATTAACACTGCCTCCCTCTCAACACCCCCTTGAATTCCTTTAAATACACGTTTCATGATATGTACCTATATTTACCGTATACTTCTGCCTCCCCTATATTATATTGCTAGCAAGGTGACTTTAGGATGATCCTTGTCGCCTCTGTAGAACATAGCTACCCACAGGGGACTGTAGCATGATCCCGGTTTCCCCTATTGTATAAAGCTATATGTGTCACAGGGGACTGTTTTGTTATCCCTGCCTCTCCTATAGTATATAACTATCACAGGAGACTGTAGCATGATCCCTGCCTCCCCTTTAGTACATAGCTACCACAGGGGACTGTAGCATGATCCTTGCCTCCACCTATATTATATAACTTCTACATGAGACTGTAGCATAATTCCTGTTTCTCCTTTAGTATTTAGCTACCACAGTGGCCCGACGTACGATTCTTGCATCCCCTTTATAGTACATAGTTACCACAGTGGACTTTATCATGATACCTCCACCCCTTCTTGTATATAGCTTTCGAAGGGGATATACATAGTAAATCGCTATCACAGGGGACTGTTGCATTACTCCTTGCTTCCCAAATAGCATATAGCTACCGCAAGAGATTGTTGCATGATTTCTGATTCATTATATTACATACTTACCACAGGAAGAGAAAGCATGATACAATGTTACCACAGGGAACTGTTGACTGACCCTAACCGCCTTTATAGTATATAGCTAACACAGGGGATTGTTGCATGATCCCTGCCTCCTCTACAGTACAAAATTACCACACGGGACTGTACGTGTTCACTCCCTCTATAGTACATAGCTACCACAGGAGGTACATAACTACCGCACGGGACTGTAGCATGATCCATGCCTTCTCTACAGTACATAAATACAACATGGGACTGAACGTGATCCCTGCCTCTATAGTACATAGCTAACACAGTGACTGTACGTGATCCTTGCCTGACTGTACGTGATCACTGTCTCTATAGTACATAGCTAACACAGTGACTGTACGTGATCCCTTCCTGACTGTACGTGATCACTGTCTCTATAGTACATAGCTAACACAGTGACTGTACGTGATCCTTGCCTGACTGTACGTGATCACTGTCTCTATAGTACATAGCTAACACAGTGACTGTACGTGATCCTTGCCTGACTGTACGTGATCACTGTCTCTATAGTACATAGCTAACACAGTGACTGTACGTGATCCCTGCCTGACTGTACGTGGTCACTGTCTCTATAGTACATAGCTAACACAGTGACTGTACGTGATCCCTGCCTGACTGTACGTGATCACTGTCTCTATAGTACATAGCTAACACAGTGACTGTACGTGATCCCTGTCTCTATAGTACATAGCTACCACACGGGACTGTACGTGATCCCTGCCTCTATAGTACATAGATACCACATGGGACTGTACGTGATCCCTGCCTCTATAGAACATAGCTACCACAGGGGACTGAACGTGATCCCTGTCTCTATAGTACATAGCTACCACACGGGACTGTACGTGATCCCTGCCTCTATAGTACAAAGCTACCACAGGGGAATGTACGTGATCCCTGCCTCTATAATACAAAGCTACCACAGGGGAATGTACGTGATACCTGCCTCTATAGTACATAGCTACCACAGGGGACTGAATGTGATCCCTGTCTCTATAGTACATAGCTACCACAGGGGACTGTACGTGATCCCTGTCTCTATAGAACATAGCTCCCACATGGGACTGTACGTGATCCCTGCCTCTATAGAACATAGCTACCACAGGGGACTGAACGTGATCCCTGTCTCTATAGTACATAGCTAACACAGGGGACTGTACGTGATCCCTGTCTCTATAGAACATAGCTACCACATGGGACTGTACGTGATCCCTGCCTCTATAGAACATAGATACCACATGGGACTGTACGTGATCCCTGCCTCTATAGTACAAAGCTACCACAGGGGAATGTACGTGATCCCTGCCTCTATAGTACATAGCTACCGCACGAGACTGTACGTGATCCCTGCCTCTATAGTACATAGATACCACATGGGACTGTACGTGATCCCTGCCTCTATAGTACAAAGCTACCACAGGGGAATGTACGTGATCCCTGCCTCTATAGTACATAGCTACCGCACGAGACTGTACGTGATCCCTGCCTCTATAGTACATAGCTACCGCACGAGACTGTACGTGATCCCTGCCTCTATAGTACATACCTACCACAGGGGAATGTCCGTGATCCCTGCCTCTATAATACAAAGCTACCACAGGGGAATGTACGTGATACCTGCCTCTATAGTACATAGCTACCACAGGGGACTGAATGTGATCCCTGTCTCTATAGTACATAGCTACCACAGGGGACTGTACGTGATCCCTGCCTCTATAGTACATACCTACCACAGGGGAATGTACGTGATCCCTGCCTCTATAATACAAAGCTACCACAGGGGAATGTACGTGATCCCTGCCTCTATAGTACATAGCTACCACAGGGGAATGTACGTGATCCCTGCCTCTATAGTACAAAGCTACCACAGGGGACTGTCCGTGATTCCTGCCTCCATGATCCCTGCCTATATAGTACATAGTTACCACAGGGACTGACTGTAGCATGATCCATGCCTTCCTTTTAGTATATTGCTACAACACGAGATTGAGCATGATCCCTGCCCTCCATTATAGTACATAGTACGTCCTGTCCCCTTCGCAAACCTGTGTCATGTCTGACCCCAGTTTAAACTATATGAGCGGTAATGCTTATTCATAACATATTAGTAAGTATCCTTGTGATAAGAGTTATTGCTTCGCTGCAGCAAAAATAAACAATAAATTACAAATGTTTATATGATATAAGTTCACTTGTGATGATCTCAATAAGTCTATAGGTTCCTTCGTGAGTTTTCATTTCACGATATAAGAGATTTTTGAATCGTGAATATTTTTACGAGACATGATTCAGCATGTTTTATCATTCTTATCACACACACATAAAACGTTTTTTCTATTATTCCGAAATCATGCTTTTTTCATGTTTTTCTTGAAGCCTTTATTCCGCCATCTGGATTTTTAATTGTGTCTATGGTGGCAAGTCTGTGACGTCACTTTATTACATGTACCATTAAAAAGTTGATACCATGAAAATTCCCGATACTATAAGATAAGGAACATTACATATATCTGGCAGTTTATCACTTCAGATACCTGTAAGACTTTGACCAATTGATTGTTACGACTCGTTTGTTCTTTGTCCTGCGCATGCTCTAGACCCGTATATCTTTACATCAGGGGGAAAAAAGACTATTTTCCATTTGTCACTTCGCGATTCTGGGAACGTTAGGTACGTATGACATGTTGAATAATATCAATTTAATTTGAAATGTAACAGGAAAGAGAATAGTGTGCTTCCACCGGGGATCGAACCCTCGATCTCCAGGTTCCTAAACGGATGCTTTACCACTGAGCTAAAGGGAAATTCACTCTAGTTTGAAGCTAGAAGGCGACCTTAATCATATGTACAATTAAAATCTGCCACACTACTCCCCCCTTTTTAAATGTGTTCGCCCTCGAACACCACAACCCAGGTTATAACTCCCTGTCACCACAGGGAGGGCCACGGACACCATTTGTAACAGGAAATAAAATAGTGTGCTTCCACCGGGGATCGGACCCTCGATTTCCTCTAGCTCAAAGCTAGAAGGCGACCGTAATTCTATGTACAATTACAATCTGCCACATGAAATATTTTGATTTTTTTCTTCTGTTTTATCGATTAATTATGTTGATATTAACATATTGATCATACATCTTGCCGGTACAGTATCGTCCTTGTAATTAGACAAAGGGCTCGTTATATTTGGTATTTTATACCTGTATTATACCTCACGTTACAGTGAGAGTTGTCTCCCCTATACCTATAAATTCGAGATTTAAGGATTTTCAAAATAAATTCCAAATGTGTATGACTTCATATGTATTTTTTTTTGTATTCCATATAATCTTTTAGCGTGTTTCCTTAAGAAGTATTCGAATTTGATTTTTAATAAATATTTAATACTGCGAATAGTTTTCAAATGCGTTGTTCAAACCTTCAACGTTTACGTCTGTTTGTTTGCTGGTTTGTTTGTTTGGTTGAGATGTACATCATATTAACAGCTAGGGTCATTTAAGGATGAGCTAAGATTTGGTGGTGGAAGAACATCGGAATACCCGGAGAAAAGCTTTTGGCTTGTAGCCAGTACCTGGTGACTACCCGACATTGGCCTTAGACCGGGGACCCAGTGATGGAGGGGTAGATATCGTCGACGGTCAGACGCCATCAAATATGGTTATCGCTGAGTGGTTCGCTCGGCGAAGTTTTTTTTTTTACTTGAGTTTGAAGTACTTTATCAGATTAGAGCTGAGTAAAGAGAAGGTAGGATATTATTCTGAGAATGAAATACGGAACTGTTTCACAGTCGGCAGAGCGGAAAACGGGGGATTTTTCGGGATACTAATTTCGACGTCAAATATAGTGAGGCGAAATTTTGAAACTTTTTCAAACTAACCGCCGGGCGCAGAGAGGCAAAATATACAATCTGATGTTTCATTATATTTTGTATGTACAGCAGAACGAGGCTAAGTTTTTTTCTTCAAATGTTTGGATACTTAACCTTTGACGTGAGGCTGTAAAGATAAAGATTCCTACCCCCGATCCTTCTGTGTTCAGCTTTCTTGTCTCAGGATAACATAGTACATTTATGTTTGTCTCGGGCAGTATGCCAACACTCACAAACAGGTCAGTTTCCCATAATATAAGAAATACATTTTAAGTAGGTGTAATGCACTAAAAATAGTATTACCTTCTTTTGAGGTACTTTAATCTCGTGAAGTAAAAAGGTATTAACAAATAGAAATCTACATCGTGAAACACCTTATTGATTTGTGCAAACAGAGCAGGAAAGATATAAATCATAGCTAAGGTAGGGCGTTATGTATATACCAAAAGGAATTATAGTCTACCTGCAGTATAGCTATCTAGACAGGTGAGCGATAATCAATTGTGCACGATGCAAGTCCATGTCATAGATAACGACAAGGAAGTCTATTTCTACTTAACCATTTCACCACTGTAGACCATAATGGACTCATCCATATCAATGCATGGCAGAGTCTACTAAAGCTACATAGGGGTGATATGGTTAAGATCTGACTATAGGTAGGTCGAAACTGTGCATGTATTATTAGCTTCACATGGCAATGATGAAATAAAAAGAAAATACATCTAAAAACTTTTAAGGGGATAGGGGGCAGTCAGCCTTGGTTGACTGATTCTTTTTCAGTGTGAGATTTCATTCCAGGAGTGAGCGTTGTTGTCATAAACGTCGGTAAACACAATTTTAAAACAAAACAAAAAAGTTGTACATTACTACTTTTTTTTACATTTATAAGGTGACAAATTTATGCTATCAAATCAAGATTGTTTTTCCCAAATATGTTTCTAAAAAATAGTTTGATCCTATGTCTATAGGTAAGGAAATCTCGAACTAAAGGCAACAAAAGAAAGAAAACAAATAAAACAAAAAAATAAGCAAGCAAATAAACAAAAAAAAAACGTCAAATAGCTAATTGAATAAATAGATAAAACGAAAAAATGAAAGATTACCATGTTACAAAAGAAGGGACAACATATTTGAAAGCACAAATGGAGGTGAACATTCTTTGTCGTTCGCAATAACGAGGACCACGAAGGAACCATTATCAAGATCTGTAGCCAAATCGATTTATTAAGTCATTTATAACATATCGTTGGACAAGGATATTTTGATATGACGCAATATAGATGTAAGTATATTACTTATCTTTTGAAGGAACTAGTTTTTATATCACTTAAATTTCGCTTAAACACTGTAAAACTGGAAATTTTGCGGTGTGGGAATGAGTAAATCAGTGCGGAAAAATCAACACGCGAGTATATATTTATAGATTATGTAGAATAAAGATAAATAGAATGTATAGATTTCAGAACTTTTGACAACGCGAAAATTTCCACAACAATACCTGTGTAATGGGTCATAACGCGAACATTTCCACTCGCGAAAAATTCAACTTTTCCACAAGTGATCTTTACGCCACCCGTAAAATGTGATAATGAAACTGAACGTTGACGTTGTCCGATTTTTTTATAACAATTGACAACTTAAGCAAGGTTTAGTCGAAAACACTGTTCGGCATCAACATATATTTATGGCTCTACACATATATGACAACTGCAAGCAACTTCCGGTTAATCAACTTACTACTTATAGAAACACCGCCCGCATTACCTGTAGCAGATTTTAAAAAGTTCGATGATCAAATATTTTGCACTTTTTACCTGTACAGATAAATATCTATACAAACTCAAAGTGCAGTACGTGTAACGTGATTACAGAGCGTGACGTGCTTTGTCGTGTTCTTCTTCTTAAAATTGTATGCCAACAACACGATTAGGAGCTCTTCTGCTTCCGGAAGATCGTCTGTACTTTCTGCTCGCGCTTCGGAATGCGCATAGACAAATCATTGTCTCAGGCGCAAGTCGCGGTTCTACCTCAAACGACCTTTTATCCAGCACGAATCAAATTTGTTGTAATTATTTTCAGAAGAAAAGCCGATGCCAATTCGGTGCCATCTTCAGTCGCCATTTTTGTAAATTGATACTGCTGGCAAGATTTGACTCCATAAAAAATAAGATCAATGTTTATCGCATTATTGTCAAAAAAATGTTCAGATAGAAATGATTCACAGCAAGTGGCTATCTGCTGAAAACAACGTAGGCCATATCTGACTTAAAGATACGCCGTGTTTTGTCATCAGACCTTTCACCTTGTGAATTGTTACACCCATGATATTTTGATGACGCATGTTCTGCCATGGTTGTCTGTATATCTTCTTAACGATATTAAAGGATGGCTAAAATGTAGACGAACTTAATATACGGATTTGTTTTATAGTCAAACAGGATACATTTTGTACAACATCCTTCCGGTTGACCAAGAGAATGTGTGCATTTCATACTTTAATTCCGGTCAAAGTTCCATTCATTTTCAATTCATCATTGTCGACCTGGTTATCATCATTGCCTAGTAACGAAATAATAACGGACGTTTATGTACGGAAACCAAAAGTTTATTTTTGGTAACAAATCCCGTTACCTTTGACATACTGTAAAATGTAAAATACGTACTAACTTTAAAAGTATAACCTCAAGCACCGGCCAACCGTCTCACTATTCAAAAGAAACCTGTTTGTGAAGAACATCGACATGATCGCGCCGTAACAATGGTATCGACTTTCATTTTCTCAGTGGAATATTAAATGTTTCAAATACCTCGTCAGCATTTGATAGCAAATATGCATTTCTTTTGTATACATTTCCTGATAATGGATATTTCAGACAAATGCAATCCCTCATTCAACAGTTGATCTGTTCTACCTAATACTGTGGAAAAGGAATTTTTCGCGGTGTGGAAATCCTTGCGTTTTTTCGTGTGAACGGAATGAGCGAGGCATATCCTCACGCGACTATGTATTTATAGATTACATAGATTTTAGATGTATGACAGATATAGATTTCAGAACCATTGTCAACGTGAACATTGCTATACTGCAATGAGTTTAAAGACTAACAACACGAACATTTCCACACTGCAATGAGTTTAAATAGTATCAACGCGAATATTGCCACTCCACAATCAGTTTAAAGGCAAACAACGCGAACATTTTCACTCCACAATCAGTTCAAAGAGTAACAACGCGATCATTGTCTCACCACAATCAGTTCAAAGAGTAACAACGCGAAAATTGCCAAATCGCAATCAGTTTAAAGACTAACAACGCGAAATTTGCCACACCGCGATCACTTTAAAGACTAACAACGCGAACAGTGCAACATCGCAATCAGTTTAAAGAGTAACAACAAGAACATTGCCACACCGCAATCAGAAAAAAGAGTAACAACGCTAATATTGCCATACCGCAATCAGAAAAAAGAGTAACAACGCGAATATTGCCACACCGCAATCAGTTTAAAAAGTAACAACGCGAATATTGCCACACCGCAATCAGTTTAAAGACTAACAATGCGAACTTTACCACACTGCGAACAGTTTAAAGAGTAACAACACGTACATGTCCACTCCACAATCAGTTCAAAGAGTTTCAACGCGAATATTGCCACACCACAATCAGTTTAAAGGCAAACAACACGAATGTTTTCACACTGCAATGAGTTTAAAGAGTTACAACACGAACATTTCCACACCACAATCATTTGAAAGAGTAACAACGCGATCATTGTCTCACCGCAATCAGTTCAAAGAGTAACACCGCGAACATTTCTAAACGTATATATTTCCACACCGCAACCAGTTCAAAAAGTAACAATGATAATAGTGACACACTACAATCAGTCCAAAGAGTAACAATGGTAATATTGACGCACCGCAATCATTTAAAAGAGTACCAACGCGAATATTGCCACGCCGCAATCAGAAAAAAAGACTAACATAGCGAATATTGCCATACCGCAATCAGAAAAAGAGTAACAACGCGAATATTGCCATACCGCAATCAGAAAAAAAGAGTAACAATGCGAATATTGCCACACCGCATTCAGTTTAAAAAGTAACAAAGAGAACATTGCCACACCGCAATCAGATTAAAGTTAAACAACACGAACAATTCCACACTGCAATGAGTTTAAAGAGTTACAACACGAACATTTCCACACTGCAATGAGTTTAAAGAGTTACAACACGAATATTGCCACACATCAATCAGTTCAAAGAATAACAACGCTTATAATGCCACACCGCAATCAGTTTAAAGAGTAACAACGCGAATATTGACACACCACAATCAGTTCAAAGAGTAACAACGCGAATATTGACACACCACAATCAGTTCAAAGAGTAACAACGCGAATATTGACACACCACAATCAGTTCAAAGAGTAACAACGCGAATATTGACACACCACAATCAGTTCAAAGAGTAACAACGCGAATATTGACACACCACAATCAGTTCAAAGAGTAACAACGCGAATATTGACACACCACAATCAGTTCAAAGAGTAACAACGCGAATATTGACACACCACAATCAGTTCAAAGAGTAACAACGCGAATATTGACACACCACAATCAGTTCAAAGAGTAACAACGCGAATATTGACACACCACAATCAGTTCAAAGAGTAACAACGCGAATATTGACACACCACAATCAGTTCAAAGAGTAACAACGCGAATATTGACACACCACAATCAGTTTAAAGAGTAACAACGAGAACATTGCCACACAGTGTTCAAAGAGTCAAAACGAACACTTTGCCACACCGTAATCAGTTGAAAAGGTCACGACGCGAATATTTTTAAACGCGAGAATTACCACTTTTACAGTATACGTCTATAATCGGTAGGCGATGGACCCCGAGGAAACGGCAACATCGGACCACTTAGCACTGAATGGAAATATATTGTGCCTGAGGATAATTTACTTTAAGAATTTAATTTATTTATGAGTCATCAATTAAAATAAGTGAAACCTAGCTTACCGTTTATACACATTGAGTGTACATCATTGTACATTTGTAGTTATGAAAGGTTGGCAGACAAGTATACAATTAGTGGGATCAATTAGACGCGAGGAATTTCATCTTCCGCGGGTTGATAAGTAATTGTATCAACCTCAGTACAAGTTTATAGTAGTATAACATGGTAATATCAGACTAAGATAACTTTAATATCCTAACAGAACAAATTCCAAATAGAAATTTAAAAAAAAAAATCTTTATATAATCGAGATTGTTTTCATGATCCAGTTAGATTGAGAAGTTTGACAATCAGCAATCTTATGAAACATTAAGAGAATGTTTATTACGATTGTTTGGTCGACAATTGATCAATGAATTACTGATAGGTGCGGGAATGCCCGCATTTTCCGCGTTGGGTAAATCACGCGAAAATTTAAACACACGAATATAAATTTATGATTATAAAGATAACTTTCAGGAGGACTATTGCCAATATGAATAATTTCACACCGCGATCAGCTTAAAAAACAATAACGGGAACATTTTCACATGAAAGAGTTTCGAATTTTACAATTGATTATTAAACGAATTATCAGTGTTAACGATTTATCTACCAAATTTAGAGTTGTGTTCAAACAAATCATTAGCGAATCAATATAGATTATTCATAATTTCTTACTAATGTTATTTCATATTATGCTTGTTGCTATATCCTTGAATGTATTTATTCGGTGACGTCAAACCAACGCTTTAATATTATTGTTGTTATACTGTGCGAAGACTAAGAAGGTCTGTTTATCTGATCCATTTTAAGAGGCAATAAAATGGAAAATCTATTTATAAAAAAAATCGAAAAGAAAAACGAAAAGTATGTACCGGAAGTAACGTTTTGCAATCTCAAGGTTTCTTCTTTCAAAAAACACGTTTCCATTTTCACAGTTCTTTGATAATATCTTTTTGTTTTGAGTAAATTAGCGCGAAAATATCCATAGATCCATATAGATTTAAGAACCATTGTAAACACGATCAGTTTAATAAATCACGACGCGAATATTTCCACACGCGAAAGATTTCATGATTACAGTATACTGACATCACTGACTGATCTGGAGTGTAAAAAAATGAAGACGGCAAAGCGTAATATTTCTCTGTATACTATGTAACATCTGTAAATTATAACAACAGCTAAACTTGTCATCTTTATCAATATGTCTACACAAGCTTATTTATTAGCCAATTGTCCAGACATTTAAGTCCTATTTCTTCTCCTTGTGGTGTTATCTACCTTGTTTGTTATATTTATTTTATTACTCGGGTTCTGTTGGCATGCCTTGTA
Organism: Mizuhopecten yessoensis; assembly: GCF_002113885.1. Lineage (NCBI taxonomy): Eukaryota > Metazoa > Mollusca > Bivalvia > Pectinida > Pectinidae > Mizuhopecten > Mizuhopecten yessoensis. Next base: position 1,020,847 of record NW_018405338.1, on the reverse strand, counting down.
CCATAAGGATTTTTACCTGTGGTTCCCGAGTCGTTATCTTGTACTGTCTGTATAGCAAATGGATAACGCGGTGATAAGCCCTAACGGTGTGTATGTATTGACTTTGTTATCAACGTAGGAACGACAAGGCGACACAAGGGACTTCCTTTTCTCTCCCTAGGGTTCTATTGATTCTGATCGGGGTACAGCCAACAACTGTAGCACTGACACTGGGTTCACTGGTATACCTACCCTTTGTACGTTAATGGTACCACAGGAATCCGTCATATCAGAGACGTTTAACACACAAACAAATACACAAGAGACTTTCATGCTATCTGCACCTCCGCTGTTCACAAACGGAGCCTTGATAATTTAGTACACTCAAGGATGGTGGACAGTTATACGGGACATTTGTAACAAGCTTTCATTGGATGTTATCCTGAATGTGTTTTCTGTCAAAAAAGGTAAGGGTTCCATTTATACGTTTCATTATAACGATTACTCGAAATGTGCACGGAACGCAAAATCATGTTGTTAAGATTCGAATCATTGTGACAAAATTTTGACTAAATTTTCTCAACAAGTGTAAAACACCCGACTTTCTTATCGAACATGAATGGTTCAAATTGTTATCTTTGTTTGGAAAGGAAGCTATAACCTTAATAAGACATTTATCTCACCAACATTAAAGAATATGTTTTTGATAACGATGACTTCAGTTTAAAATCACTTTCCAATAACGGTTTGAAAATCTCAAACTATAAAATGAACAATTTGATTGTTTTAATATTGAAAAAAAATCTCTATTTTTTGTTGTGCTGTTAAGTTTGTACTTGTTATATCACACACAGGCAGTCGAATTACGTTTGTCTATTTCCGAAGACAAATGCCGATTTCCCTTTTGGGAATTTCATTACTGATGACGCTGTCTGTCATGGTTGGTTCCTGATTCAATACTACACGTGTGCACTGTTTATTATTTATGATTTATATCTGATATTCGACATATTCTAATTACCAAACTGAACAGCTAAGCTTTGGTATAAAAGCACACATTTTAACACCACACATTGCTTAATGATAAATAATAAATAACAATAAAAAAAAATCAATATCACTTATATCTAATTTGTAACAGAAATGTGTCCATATTTACTTAACTAATGCCGTTACAGTATTTCTTATCAGAAAGAATCGAATTCGGAAAATCAATAGTACATTTAAAATGCTGTCATTTGACCTGAAATGCCATTAGCTCCTGTTTCGATGCATGTCTGTGCGATTGTTGTTCGTATACTTATCAGTTATGGACTTTTATGAGGTGAATATATGGTTATATCAACATGAGAAAGTGATATTGACCGAGACAAAGAGGAGGTCAATATCAGTTATTTCAGGTCAATATTACCACATATTCATCGAAATTCAAAGTTCTAAATTGTTATATTAGATACTTAAGAATTGTGTACGTTGTATCATTAGTGATTACATAAGACTTGAAAAATCGCCTGGAGAAAAAGGACCTATTTGTCAGGGAGCATGGTGACGTAACAATTGAACTGACGTCATAAAGTTAATGTAACCTGCTTTTTTTTTAAAGAAGTTACACCGAGTCAGTATTATTCATGAATTTGTTTTTGAATCGAAATATGTTTTGTTTGTTGTGAATGGCCAATAAAGGCACTGTACACTCAACTCAATTTCATATTATCAGATTTGGTCATCAGATATATTTCAAATACTGTCACCTGAAATAGATTTGTTAAATAAATGAGTACAGACTTACTATTACAATGTATGCTGTTTACTGACATACAACTATATTTAATAACAAAAGAAACAATACTTAATATGGTGCTGGTTTGTTTTGTAACTGAAAGGAGTTTCAATGTTTCCTGTGTCATCCTACAATAAAAGTACATAAACAACATCAATCAATTTCAATCCTGTAACGTCATCATGTTTGTTTCTGCCACCACAGATAATTCTGCAAAACAGCATGCAATTAAGTTGCATACAGAACAACTTTTTAGGTGTGTTTGGTTCTGTCAGTGAATTGAGTTCTGTAAAACGATATTAACTTAAGCTGTATACAGAACAGGCTTGTAAAACGATATTAACCTAAGCTGTATACAGAACAGGCTGGTAAAACGATATTAACTTAAGCTGTATACAGAACAGGCTTGTAAAACGATATTAACCTAAGAGTTACGCTGAACAGGTTTGTATGTGTGCTTGGTTCTGTCACTGCAAAGAACAACAGTGAGTTCTGTAAAACGATAAAAACTTAGTCTGCATGCAGAACAAGAGTTCAGGTGTGCTTGGTTGTGTCACTGTAGATAGTGCTGTGAACTGGTATGAAGTTGTGTTCTATGCAGGTGCATATTACATACCACCTGTAACATTAAACAAGGCGTTATCTCTCCACCACAAGATACAAAAGTTAAGTTATAAACATTGTGTCTGCGCATGCATATCTTAAGTGTCATGATTTGACGCATATTTTGTGATAAGGTTGTATTTTTAACGATATTGTTTAAAGATTCATACATGATATGTGTTTAAAGTTAAAAAAAAAAACACGAAAAATTCTGTGTAAGGCAGGCGGGGAAGAAACAAAATCTCGTTAGAATTGCTCTAATCTAATTAACAATCAGTTTCACTGTTTTGAATGACACGCTACAGGAGCTAAAATGAAGTTGCAATATGGAAATAACAGGTGACTTAAATTTGATGTAATTGTAATATCATACTCCTTTTAAAACTTTTTGTTATGAAGACAGGTCCTCAAAATGCAAAATAAATCAAGATAATTCAGTAACAATTAACAATAGTGTCAACCCAAGGAGATGAGCAATATTTCGTAATTGTTAATAATGAAGATTATTTATCGGACCCTTTTATCCGGGAAAATGTTTTCGTGATCCTTAGGAGTTTAAACACTTTAAATACTTTTTTGCTCATTAATCTGGCCAATCCGTTAAATTAGATTATTAAACAATACATCTCCAACACACAAGCAGGCATACACACATAGGAGATATTAGCCAAGTGGCATAGAACTAGTAGTTATCGCCTGATAAGGCAGCTCCTGCGAATTCCTAAAATCGGCTTTGATTACTGTATATGCTAATTGCATTGATTGTATAAGTTGTATATATATATATATATGTATATATATATATCTGGGTCAAAGAAGTAATATAGACGGGGGGGCCCCCTGCTGTGACTTAGATTCATCGCAGTATTGAGAGGCGACTAATGAGACATTCCGTAGCAGATTGGAGATTTTTCACATTTACCGGGCCAGATTTCCAAATGCACATGTTCCACGTTTTTGATATCTCTCGTTGACTCACTTAAATGACAGTGCATCTTGCGCAAGAATAGGTCCTCTACATCAGCGTTCCTTGTCCGCAATGCTCCCAGCTTGATTGCTGCCTTCGGCTGTCTTTAGCCGAGGGGACTATTGGTTTTATATGATAGCTATATTTTCAATTATACTATATCAATTCTATCTTCTTGTAACTTATCCACACTGTTGGAATTACTTCTTTGCCCCATATATATATATATATATATATAAAGAAAACATTGAGAAGTCCTTGTGTTGGAATTAAATATAAAAAATAGAACAAAAGACAGAGATAGCGTCTCTAGGCCTTTGTCGGGTTGATTCCCCGTTCATCAGGAGACTGTTTATTTTGAAAACAGGTATTGTGAGGTCATAGTATATATATATACTGTAAAGCGCTTAAGAGTGGCTTATTCTCGCTAGATAGAGCGTTATATCAAATGTTGTATAATGTTATTATTATTTAATGAAACAAACGTACTGGTATGACGACGTTGTACCACTATTGTACACACAATTTTTTTTTAAATGCAATTAATATCTACAAGAATGTTCTAATCTTGTTAAATAGTAGATGAAACTGACTCTCTACTTCATTTAATTTTTTTATTGGAGATGAATTTATCAACTCTTTTTTTCTTTATAGATATCAAATATTCGGGAAATTAATTGCATCGTCGTTTGAACAAATCTAACTCGCATTATGTCAATTTCATAACAAGCGTCTACATTGAGGTATTGATTGAAGAGATGTTTATGAGAAAGACAATTCAGAATCAGGTTTCGGTATTTCAATAAACAAAGAACGAAAAAACACATTGACTCATTGTCCAAACATTTTATACAAATTCAGAAGAATATTATTGATTGAACAACAAAACAAGAGGACATAAAGCTGCCTAATCGGTATTTGTTTTTCTAAACAGAGTGAAATATACCCCTTTTAAGACTTTGGTTTGACACCTGCGATAAGGGCTATAATGTACACGGGTCGGAGGCACCATGTTGTGCATTTATCTAAAAATCGATTCGGCAAAAGCAGAGTTGAGATAACATGGGTTTGTATTATTGTCCATGTCAAAATCTGAACGATTATTTTTCATTATTGGCATGGGTTCCTTTTCAGGAAGGGTTACGCATATTTCAGATCGAACCACCTCAATCGAACACTAAATAGTCGAGGAATTGGCTGAAGTAAGCTCTACCAGGTCTGACTTTATCAGGATACATCAATTTTCATTACATGGGTCCAATTTATTTTTACCTTTGACACATTACGTACAGTCAATATAAACGTTACCAATTCTATGTCAATCTAAGGTAACTTAATGAATTTCCTAAATACTCGGACCTTAAAAGTTGTTTGACTTAATGGTAACACCATTCTGATTCCCTGCTAAGGGTTACTGCAAAAGTGTTAATTTATTATGTTTTGAAATCGATTTTGTTGGTTTCCTTTTATAATTTTCGAAACATGTGAAATGTTGCCCACAATCAGGAGGGATGGATCTTAGAGCATATTGTTTTAATTATTTTCTTCGGAGTATGAATCAAGGCAGAATTATTCGTTTCATACCCCGATAATATTTTTAGCATTAATATTAACACTTATCAATAATTTTCAAATACCAATTAACAAAGTAACAACTTGATGTAACACTGAGTACAGTTTAATACAAATCGACCCTGTCAATTCAATTTTTTATATTATTATTATTTATTTATCTATTTATTCAATGTTATGATATCCGCCTTCAACACTCAGTGTTGAGAATGTATGAGCCGTAAATAAAAGAGTTGAACAGGAACCGTGGAATATTACACGATGAAATTATTTCGATTTTTATGTTCAATGGTCCATCAACTTTGCGTAAATGGGTCACTGTAGCTGCACATATTTTGTTAATTCAACCTTTATTAAAATGCAAGGAAACTATTATCAGAAATCTTCATTTCCTTTTAAATGGATTGAAAAAAACAGAGGTCACTCTGACCTAGTTATGATGTAAAACATGTTTAACCTCTTCATTTAAACCTGAAGTAAAAAAACATTATATGAGATAATATAAGAAAAGCAAATCACGTTTATTGTTCGATGTAGTGGGGAATATAGGTCAGTAAGACATTGCTATTTCGTTCGACAGATCTTTTAGCCACACTTTCTGCCAATCGCTTTGTCTAACTTGGGACTTGGAGACGCTGTCATTTATATAGCGCCCTATATAATTTGTAAAATTACTCTAAAGTGCTTTACAACATATGAATAATAGTAATGGTTATAATTATGAAAACAAAAAACAAAGTCTTACAATCACTTTTATACATTTAAGCAAGCAATGTGCACATAATTTGAACAAATGAAATAGTGATATTTACATGACATCTTTGCAAGGATTCTAAAATAACATCATGAGTTTTCTGCGATCAAACAGATATAATTGCAGGCTTTCTGAGGAATTAAACGTTGTGTTTCCCCGAGAGAATAGTTCCCCAATGATAGCTAACAGATCTGATCATTCTTGTCAGTGAGATGGACGGGTTTTGATGAGGCTGCGTATCGTTAAGCTAACCAGCCTTTGACCAGATTGGCAGCTTGTAATCTTTCCCATTGTAGTTTGTAATCAGTGTTTTGATTGGTCAAATCAGCAAAAGTGATCACTTTCATAGAATGAATAATTATTAATATATCACTGGTAAAAATGTAATAAATAACGTGCTCTAGGGCATAACTACTGTACCAGATATCGTATAACTTATATGATTAAATAATTGAGATTAACATTCACGCGGTGTATTTCAATCTCATACTTACATATACTTCTCATCTGTAACTGCACGATAAAGAATACCAGTGTTCTTCATAAAACAAGTAAACTATACAGACTTTATTTATTAACCCAAGCTTTTACATGGAGATGTAGTACATGGATAATATTTGATAGCTTCATATTGAAGATTGTTGCCAATCAAATTATGCTCCCTTTATTATTTAAATTCGTATGAAGTACTCCCTTGCAAAGTATTCGGAAACGTAGATACATTTCATCGAAGAGGGACGATATCACCGTCTTATCATCTAGATTAAATCAAGATAGATAATTAATATCGCCTATATCATGACTTAACCAAACAAACCACGTTGCATTATGGGCGCCGTTACCCAATCCTTTACAATTCCATCACCAAGTAAGGAATATCATAGTTAGCTACTCTGTTCATAAAACTTGTTCTGTGTGGGATATTTTGTGTACGAACCAAGCCCATTTGTTTGAATATTTGGCCACCTTCCTAATATAAATAGGCGTTATCGTGGCTCCAGGGAAAATGAAATGGGTGTCATTGTGTTTTAAATTCCGGGGTAACCATGGGGTGCAGATGTAACTACTCAACAGTCAACTACAAAATCGTGTGTCACGACGTATCGTAGTTATTTACAACACCTACAAACTCAAGGACTTGCAAACTAACAACTTCATCTTCATATTAACAAAGAAAACCAAGCCTCATGTCCACATTTAGTGTGAATATAATTGTGTGTCTGAGAGTCTTTTATTTTCAAAGGACTTTTCCCTGATCATAACATCTCGCTGTGGTATATATGGTCAATTGACTCTTTGTATATATACATTTTAACGACTTTATCTGATTAACCTGAATGCATAGGGAGACTATATTTATCCAGTAGCATGCTCAGATGAAGACCCACTTTCAAGGTCACATATGGTCAAATGTGTATGAATCGTTAAATGACTACTTCAGGTTCAAGAAGCCGCCTAAAAGAGACCATAGTCAATCAAAATTCCAACCCCTGAATAGGTCATATTTAAAGGCTCCAATTAAAAATCGGAATTCATATAAATTGAACTTGTACATTTGTTATGATAATGTTCCATAGCGAAGTAATAGACAATAATAAGGCATTAAGACTGACGTCCTCATAAAAAAAAAAGCTCATTAGGTTAAAAACAGGTCAATCTCTTTTGCAACCCAACTGAATGCCATGTTTTGACATATTAACTAAAACTCATTTATAATACCCAGGTCATACCTATGTATATAGACCTAGGCATGACGAAGCTTAATTTCGGATTTACTAGCTGTAGAGAAACATTCCGGCCTCAAAGCAAGATAAGTGTGGCTATGAGAATGTACAAAAGGCATACAATGCAGTAGGGTTATTATACCATCTTTCAGAGGGATTGTTGTTGAACCTAAATGGAAAAGAGGGTAGCTTATTTTGACACATATTATTTTATTATTATACAAGACCTCAGTTTGTCTGCTGTACAGTGTGACGTAAGCTTACAACTTTTTCGCCCTTAGTCATTTTATTTTTTATTGGGATCATTTGATAACGGCTGACGAGGGGGGCACCATCGAAAAAATGATTTTTTTAGCTCAAGTTGAGGTCCAAAGAGTTGCAATAGGACAGCAGATCACCTTTTGTTTCTTTAATGTCCCCGAATCAGAAGACAGAGAAAAGTCCCCAATTGTGTAATCAGTTAAAATAGCAAGTAGTGGAATAATGTTGGTTGATTAATTCCCTGAATAGTACTGACTGTTTATTTAACCCCTTATTTGTTCAGAAAATTTGCTTCCTCGTAGATAAATCACATTTTTTCAAATTCAAATATTTCGGGATTTTAATAGTCGGGATTCAAATTTATTAAGATTCATATCTTTATTTTCATAGACGAAGAAATACTTAAATTGTTTAATTTAGAAGATATTAAAGTCGTTTGGATACATTAATATTGTTGAATAAAAGCGTCTACTTGAAAAGTTATATACCAATATATATCTCACTGTGTTCAAATAACTGTTTGCACGTGTCAAAAACATGAATTTATTGTAACAGTCACCAAATCCTTACCATTATTATATTGCTATGTAGTCTAGTACAGCCATACAATCAATAGTTTAAGTAAATAAAGAGACCTACCCTAAAACTGCAATATGTTTCCAGAAAGCATATGATTCAAAGATAAGGTGGGTTATAAATTATACTTTTAAAGGATACAAAATCAGAACGAATGTCCTTAAGTAATACATTCAGGGTCCAATTCGATAACGTTACGTCAACATTATTACCTATTTTTGAATTTCTGATGCATAATATTTGCGATGACAGGAACAATTACATATGCACTTATTTATAGGTGACTTGTTATATAATTACGTCTAAATAAAACTTAGAAAAACGTGTAGGGAACGTGGTGTCGCAAATGTTTTTCGAATACCAATCAAATACCGTGTTATCTCTAATAATAGAATTGTCTCCCGTTGCAAATAAACGCAAAAATAATTATGTTTTCAAACGGAGTTGATTAACAGCATTGCTTAAAATGATAAGTACTGTTTTTTCAATTCTATAGTTTAATGAATTGAATTGTTCTTGAGAAAATGTGCAGTGAACTGGAGCACAGTTAATTTCTAGACAAATTTAATGAACAGCGAGGCAGTTGATATTGAATTTGTCTCAAAATAAACTCAATTAATCACCAAATGACAATGGTATAAAAGCAATATTCAATATTTACGTTTCGATGGAAGTTGTTTCTTCAAGACTTCTCCATGAAAATTATAGATTACATGTTTATAGCTTGAACATCCCAGGTCGCCTCCAAATTTTCTTTGGAGGTTCCTGATATTCCTTTTGTTCCGGTGTCTCCTCAGTTCCTGTTGTTGTCTTTCGTTCTTAAGTTTTGCTTACGTCTTTTTGATACCGTGTATTCTATTTCGCTATTATGACGGCTGTAAACAGAGATAATCATAAACAATTCCCATTCGATTGTTATTCGGCTTCCGAGTTGTTCATGCAGCTAACTACTTCTAAACATAATTGATCTAATTTTAATCTAAACACAAATATACAGATTAATGAATGGTATGATATGTGTAACAATAAGCAATTTCAATAAGTAGTTTTTCTACGGTTTTTGTGTATGTGTAAATGATATAAGTAGAATAAAAGGAAATCAAACGAATGCTTCTTAATTTTGTAAAATTTTTAAATTAAATTTTTAAAAAATTTTTAAGGGGAAAGTAAACTAACATTATTTTCGCCATCAAGTTATTTTTTTTTCAATGTCACTATTGTACTTTTATTTTCGATCAAGCTCTTTTCAATCGAAATAGTTTTACTATCTATTTATGTGGTTTTTTTTATGTGTTTGTTTTTGTTTAAACTAAATGTGTGAAACACTGCATGAGTTGAACTCAGGACCTTTACATTGCTATGACTGTGCTACACACTACCTATTTTGCTATCTAGAAATTGCAAATACACAGCATCACTATGAAAGGCAAACTTTAAGATAAAACATTGATAGAAGATTTACCTTCACACGGGAAACAACTTTAAAAATAATCCTTACGGTTGCTTAATCTTCTATATATAAGAGACTATACATTTAATGAAAAAGCTATAAATGCAACTCTTTTTCACGATTATTACTGATGCAGTGACATCCTTAACCTTATTGGTGTTTTTTTAAATGAACGTTTTTGGTTTTGATCCTGAACATGTTTATCTACATATTAAATAGCTGAATGATATGAACAGTCCCCAACTCTTAAAATAATGCTGCCTTTTTCACAGCAATACAAGGGCCGTACTCATAGAGATACTTATTTTACGCCAGTATTTACAGTGTCTTTTTGACTGTGATAAATCACTTCAATGTAACTATTTATGATATTATAAAAAAAGCAATGACGTAACTTCTAATAAAAAAAAAATCGTGCTAAGACTTTTCATTATTTCAATTTGTTTAAAAAAATCAATAACTTATACATGACGTTCCCAGACAAACACTTTATGTTACCTTCCAAAAGTCGATTGTGCACGTCCATTTGCTTAAAAACTTCAATATAAATTATCTACAACTATAATGAACGATTTCAATGTGACTTGAACGGCATCGTCCCGAGTACCTGTTATGGGTTTTCATCACTTCCAGTTTAGATTTTATATGTAAAATTTTCTGAATAATTTTAGAGTGTAATGTAACCTCTTGTGCTGTGACATCACGCAGTCATTATTTACTTTCAGTCAGTTCATATCAACCTGATAGTGAAGCATATTGATTTTTATTTCATACCTTTCTTCATTACAGTGTCATTACACCCGTTTCTTGAATTGTTTTGGACATAACTTAACCAATACATAGAGGGGCTGTATTGGTCATACGTTCTAATTTACTCACAACTAGGATACCTTGATGGCGTCACGGACTTCCTAACCGTATTTTGACACAACACCAGAAAATGGCTTGGATTCAAATTGTTTCAATGTAATATTTAAATTCAGTACGAAAATTTACGTCCACGAATAATACATATAGTATAAAACTTGGTGACGTGATAAACAGAATCTTATATTAGCTTCCACTTAATAAGAATTTAAGAAGCATATAAAAGATGCTTTCTTAAATGAAAAGTTTTTGACTTGTTATATATTTCTCATACGAAATGAAACTTACTTAAGATGTTCAAAATAGGTATTTGTGTAGTTAGCTTTTCAATCAAGTATTTACCTGAGTACCGAAATGAATGCGTCTGCCATTAATTATCTATAGTCTCTACAAAATGTGTTCATTACTAGATTTCGATACACAATGATTTAGATGTTATATTTTAATATGAGGGCGTGTCACTGTTTGTACAACCTCATTTGCCTTGAGCTGATTACGATATGTATAAATAAGCATGTTATTGTCCGCTTATCGGAACAGATCAGAACCCTTTGTGAATATCCATTGTTTTCTATTTTTAAAACTGATGACAAATTGTTCTAAATGTATATGACATATAAATAAACATATAATTATTTATGGCTCTCTTTCAAATATGACATAATCACATAACGTGGTGAATATATTTTAGAATGTGCGTGTAATCTTGAAAGGTTTATTTTGCAGAGGGATTAAAATGGCGATGAGAACGCTGCGTTTCGGACTACTTGGATTCCTATATATACAACTACTCCAACACGTTTCCGCACAAGGTAATGTTCTGTACAGAATATTGTGTTCCATTAACACGCTTTAATGCATCGTTGTGTGTAAAGAATTACTGTAAAGGGTATTTTTAGCGATTTGACACTCTTTAATACATCGTTGTGCGATATAATTAGTGTAAAAGGTATATAGCGTTATGCAATATACTTACTGTAAAGGGTTTTCAGCAATTTGTCACGCTTTTAATACAACGTTACGTGTAAAAAAAAAATGTCCAATTTTGTTATGGCTATTTGACTCTTCAAGCGTGATGCGGTGAAATTGTTTTCGTGTTATTGCAATGCTGCTGATATGGGTAACTGTTTAAACATGTAAAAAAAGGACAAAGGGTATTTTGTCGTATTTGGTATCCCGATATGAAATAGATAGCGCTGTATTGTAGATATATAAGCTGCTTGTTTTCAAGACCAATTTACCTTCAAATAAATAGGTTTCGGTAATTCATTAAGAAGAATTATAATCATGACGGTGGTGGTACGTGTTTCCTCTATGAAAGAATATTAACATAATATTAGTCACTTGAGCGATTGAGTCAAATGTATATTCATTGTGTTGTTTGAACGAAATACCAAGCGTCTAGTTGACAAAGATAAAGATTTAAAAAGCAATTGTTGTTCTCCATGATCATGGGATTTATTTCCTTATTTTTGTGGTAAACTTGACAGTTGTGGTAAAATATCTGGTTAATATATTCACTAATTTCGAATCGACCGTTTTATTTGCCTGGTCAATATGTTTCAAGAGTCAATTTGTGTCTAATCATATGCTGATTAAATGGAGGCAAAAGTAGTATTATATTCCATGTCAACAACAACAACAACACCAATAGGTGACTTTATACCCAATTAAAACGGTAAACCGGTTATATTTAATATGCTTCATGGTCCATACTGATATGGAAAGTTTCAACCAAAACAATGTCATAGCATTTTTCGATCAATATTTTAGACAATTTCATATTATCGCAGCGAGGTCATGGGTATAGCAATTCTTTCGCTTGACCGCTCCTTCGTTTGCTCGCTCGTATGTTCACTTTCTGCCATTACCCTAATAAAGGATTTTGACTAAGTTTCCCATAATAGTTAAGCATGAGATTTCCGCGAATTAGTCGAATTTCATGGTGCCCAGGTGTTGATCAAGATCAACTTGAATATCCTTACAAAAGCTTTGTCGAAAGTACATAATCATTATTATATTGATTAGGTATAAGAATACCTCGCAAGAGTTCGTGTTCCATGGTACAGAAGTCCAGTTCACCGTTACTGTTTTTAAATACATTTTTTGTTTTTGCCGTCTGTTTAACGACCTCATCCCTACAATTTCACCAGGGATTTGTATCGTTTGTTGCCATGTCTTGTTGACAGTTAACGGTATTCAATTCCCTACTATAGCCGAGGGAGTAAAACGATACCGTTATCCTACAATATTTTCAAGGTACATGTACTGTAGTAAATTCAAACGACCTATTGTAGGCGTGTCATACAAGAGAGTGGATTACATGACTTTATCATATGTTTGTATGTATGTAGGACAGAAATGTCCCATGCTGCTGTACAGATTTTCTGGCTGGAACCGAGGCTTACCAGGAGTATTTGATCCAAGAATTATGTACCAAAGGATGAAACATTTCTTTCCTACGTAACTTACATATGATAAAGTTTTCTGAAATAATTTACCGTTTCATTTGATCTAGACGAGGATGTTTAGTTGCCATATGATAGCTAAATTTCATCGTTATACTATATCGTGTTTCAGATAGCAGTTCTGGCATACCCATTATAGACATACCAGACAGTGGGGTAGAGAAAGGTAAGTACTCGTCCAAAGTTCATCCATGTACGTTGGGATTTACCAAATTATTGAGACCACAGTTAAACCTGTATAAAAAGACCACCATCGGGATGTCCGAAAAAATATGTTACACCGATACAAGTTTAGATCACAATGAAACCACTAAATGGGGAATATGGGGAACTTTTGGAACGTTGAAAGTGGTCTCTTTATACGGGTGGTATTTAATTGAGGTGGTCGTTTGATCATATATGACTGTGAAATAGTCATATTAATTAATTAACTAACTTCGCCATGTACAAACCCAGAAAGTTAACAGCTTACTTCCGGATTAAACTAGAAATTGTTGGTAACAATTTGAGGGGCTTTTCAACAATCAGTCTGATTGAGTCTTTGATCACAAACCTTTATGTAAACTCATGGTCTTATCCCCTTTGAAGAAAAGGACATTGTAAAGCATAGTACTGAAAGGTACTTTGTGTTTAGTTTTATATAAATCAAACTACTAAAAGTACTTTTTAAGAAGATTGATTTTGGCAGTAACTGTTATAGTCATTCTAATTTTGATCCTCTATCGAAAGCCGAAAGTTGACCTTTGACACAACTTAAAATATTTCCAGAGAAAACTAATTGCATTGATGTCCTCCACATCAAACCAAAATATAATGTAAACTTTTTTAATCATTTGACCTCTATAATTTTGAAAGTCAATCAAAGTCAGTCCTTTTTCGGATCAAGACAAAAGTTTAGTAAAAATATTTAGTAGGTAGTCTTGGCAAACACAAATTCATAGACTGGATCAAATCTTCTAAAGCAGAACATCAAAATAAAACGAAAATGAAGACATCAAATACATCATGTCGGAATCCCCCTATTGACTTGTGAAAGAATGTTTCAAAAAAGTTAAAACATGAAAATGAAAATCGATTTTTAATCATAGTTGCTTATACTAATAATGGTATTAAAAAGAAGTGCATAGTCATCAGGAGGCTACCTTGCAGAAGGTTTCTGTTTAACTACATCCATGCAATGTGTTGTGAAAACATATTTTACTTTATCTTGACGAGTGATTACTCGTGATTATATCATGAGTGGTCTGGTGAAGCAGTGACTAGCGCAATTGCCTTTCAACAAGGCGGCTGGGGTCCGATTCTCCGATCGGACGTGAAAAGGTATGGGGTCACTTGCCCGATCACGTGGGTTTTCTCTTGGTAGTCTGGTTTCCTCCCGCATTAAGACATTCGGCCCAACAAGAGTGACTAATATAATTTGGAACAATTTGATTCATTATTGTTTTTAAATAATGAAAAATGTATACATTACATGATTTTATCATGTAATTAAGCTTATGTGATAATAAAACCAGTCGTCTTCAAGATAACATCTCCATGATTTCCTTTCGTGGCAAATTTAAATATAAGTGTAACCTTGAGCGTCGACCATACGGTAAAGTTCTATTTCACTTTAAACCTTTTCTTTCGTACAGGTGATGTGTTTCATACATTGAACTGTTCTCTGGTGGAGATTCCTGCAGAGTGCAAATTTTTCATGGACCTACGTAGAACAGATACAAACCAAACTGAACTGTATATGAAGATAGATCTGCTTTCAAATTGTGTAAGTCTTTGCTTTTCAAACACACCTTCCACTGTCTATTATTTATGAAGGAACTGGTTGCGATTAGGTTTGTACATTTCAATGTATACAGAACATCACTCAGTGATAACATATAATGAAGTATCGTGGGAATGACATACATGTATAAATAAACATTAAATGATATAAAATATTTTTAACCTTAAGTGTATATCCAAAAGACAATCAAATCCCCTTTATCATTTAATCGTGCATTTTTATACTTATGACAGCAATATTATTTTGCAGAATTTTGATGGAAAACTATGCAACAATATGCAGTGTGAGGTAAGACGGTGTTTTGAAGATTTTATTATGTAATGTACTGGAAAACTGGAAAATATAAAACTATTATAATTATTTGTTAGTATTTTGAATGATTATTTTTGATAGGGTAATATACATTGACATATTTAACTTAACACACACCTATTTCTGTTTTCTTATTGATCATTACTTCATTTACCTCAAAGGTATGTTTAACTGCCTAAACTTCCAATGTGTAAGCATTTATTATAACTACATAATATGAGTAAAAATTTGATTGTGACAGAGATATGAAAAAAACGGTACATGTCTTTTGAACAATTTATTACTTATGCTTTATTATCTAGAGACCTTTGAGAATGAATGGCGGATGCATCCACTTAAGTTCTTGAACATTTGCGTTGGAAATTATTTCCTTAAATTATATAATAACATTACTATTTTTCAGACGGGGGGCCCATTTTCAATTCTTTTCCGGAGAATTGCAGAAAACATTCATTCTATCAAATTCAAACACAGCTCGTATACAATTGACGTTCCTGAGGTATGTGTCATTTCTTTTCATTAAATAGAAATGAGGTCATAAATACACTATACGAAATAAACAGTTTTACTTGTCCAAACGTGCACCTCATTGGAGCTATGTTAGCATAAATTTAAGTGTTTGCATAAGATTTTTTAACCGACATTTAACTGTTAAGTTCTTATTTTGGACAATATTGTGTGGTTTGGTCAGACAAAAATTAATGACGAAATATGTCCTTTTTTGATGATTATCTTTTCTCCATCCAGGATCTCCTCGTTGTGACTTTGCAATTATTCATGTTTGATTTAAATTGTTTTATTATAGTCAGCAGTAACTGGAACAATCCTGTACAAGTTCAATGCGAGTAAAATGATAGACAAGACAGATTGTTATAGCGGTACTGGAGGGAGTGGTTATGTTTTTAGTGTCAAGGTAGGATATACTAATAGTTTATCTAGGTTATGATCAGAATCAAGCAAAATCCTATAGTTAGCATATCAGTATTGTACATTGACATTGAACAAGGAAATTGTTTAATAAGAGTTGTTGTAAAAACTAACTTAAAGTTAATTGTAATTTACTTTAAAGGGAATATTGCTTGTGTTATTGTGTTGCTCAGCTGGATAAATGACACCAATTTTTATTTTTGACTCTTTTAAAAATCTGTTCTTGTCCAAATTTATCACAAGAAAAATCAAAGGTAAAGATGTCATAATAATACATGGTAGTGTATCTTAGAGGTAATAAATTCATGACGTTTTGTTTTAATCAAAATTTCGATTTCAAATATTTATTTCGCTGCAGACACATAACGACACCTTTGGAGTGAGCAGTAGCACATTACATCTCAAATCAAAGCTCGATTACGAGAAAATCGAAACGTACAACATCACAGTTTCAGCTGTTGTAAGTATATATATACTTAAGGTAACGTTACCACTCAGTCATTTTTAATCCACTTAGAGGTTATAGTATTTTCTCCCTTCTATGCATAAGATGAATCATCCTGCAAGGCGTTTTCTTACTTAAAGTTATTTCCCCTGCCAAACTTTTAAATGTTTTATAAAATACAAGAGTAGCATGAATTATGAAAAAATCCTTTTGAAAAGGATGTGACAAAGTATTTCACAAGAATGGCAATAATATAATATTTCTACTTGTTTGTACCCTTTACCTTAAGTTGAGTTATGGCAAATAGTTTTCAGCCATCATTCGGCCTTCATAGTTTCATTATATGATAGGTTCAGTAGCTAGATATTTGTTTATATATAAGATAAAGTTTCACATAGGTTATCATTAAGAAATGTCGCGTTTGATTGACATAGATATTGATTTAACATAATGCGTTGGTACCCTTCATCTTAACTAAAACATATTAAGACAAAATCAAATACATTTTTGGTGTTAAACGATGATTCCTTATGAAAAGAGTTTTGTTTTGTTACAACACACATGTGCATTCAGGCATATAATGCATGTCCTGAGTGTATCATTTAAATTATAGAGTTATTAACTTAACTTAAATGATTAATATATATTGACTATCATATTGGTAATTCAGTATTTCCTTCTTTCATACTTTACAGATGATAATGATATGTATTTTTTCCCCAGCTGTACGAACAAAATGACACGACAGAGTTCATTATCAATGTGATAGATGTCGATGACATGGACCCGCACTTCATTGATGCTCCGTATTGCCTGAATATCACGGAAAACGTAAGAGTATATTTAATGAGATTTGTATATTTGTACTATTTTTATTGCTTACTGTTGCTTTTCATTTTAAAATTATATTTTGACCTAATTTGTTGACGTTATTTATATATTTTATATTATCCTTTTTACTCTATATAACATAAAATCTACACACAGCATCGTGCTAATATCATTCGCCTTGATTTACTCCATGGTTCATATATATCTTTCCTTTTCATTGAATTTCCTTGAACCAATTATTGCGCCCCTGAAATGATTTTGTACAATCAACTGGTGTTTAAGCAAACAATATATTCAACTTTCCCTGTAAAAGACTTTTCAAAATATGACAAAGTTTTCTTGGAAATAAAATTTCTCTACCATTATATTGTAAGGCGAAGAGCAAAGCAGAATAACAAAACCGATTTCATTTGATACCCCAAAAACAAGTCAACAGTAATGTATGAAACATTTTCGGATAATTATTCGAACATATTTCTCTTAGCAAATACATTTTGTTTTAGTTGCACTGTATAACCCAAGGTAATTTCAATGAAAAAAGGTTTAAATTGATAAAATAGAGAACAAACCTGGGCAAATAACGAATGCTTTTAGTGCGTGATATATTGAACTTTATAAAATTTAGCTAAATTTGAGCATTCAATGACGTCAAAAACAGAACAAAATATGGTATCGCTTTAAAATGCTTCCATTTATGCTAATTGACCCTTTCAATAATTTAAGAGGGGGAGATATATAGCTACACTAATTCAATGTTAAGTTTCATACACTTTCATATATTGTGTATGCAAAAATGTGGAAATGTTTATTTAAACATCAAAGGCAATTGCATATAACTAAAATATTGCTCAATCTCTTATGTTCTAGTATACTCTTTGGTTAATTGACCTCCACTCAGTAACACAGACGACTCTTAGCAATATGAACCATTGAATCATCAGAAAATAAATGACATTAATGAAACACCAAATAACGTTATCAAAATCAATGAAACTTTGAATGTGTTCTTTAGGAATAATCGCCTGAAATTACAACTATGTCAAAGAGGATATATGTTCCTTTCTCCAAATTTTTCCTTTCTAAATCGAATAACAAAGATGTTATGGTGTAACCCTGTCTGTTTCCGGAAATTTATATTAATATATTGTGGTGTGGTTTCATAATTACTTTTTATTGCAATTAGTTATGTGATCATTTTTTACTCGTTTTCAAGCGAAGGTGGTCAACCTTTTTCTTTCCTATTGTTTATCTCATTTCAAAATAAATGATAATTTATGTCATTTACTTCTATCCCTATATGGACCCCCTGAACTGAATTACGCAAAAGCAATACAATGCTGTATACTTTAAGAAGTAATGCCCATACGAGCCTACAACGGCATTATGGACACTTAAGATTTACTAAAGTAAATTACATATAAACGCAATATAAATATGATCCAACAGGAGGGCGACGTTAAAAAATGTTAATGATAATATAGTCAAAAAATATTTTCATCGAAGAATTATCTTTTTCTCAATGCCATATATTAAAAAGTATAAAGGGAGATAGTTTATTACATAAATGCATTATTTCTACAGGATACAAGCACTGTTAACAAATACCTTTCGACCACACCTGGTATAGAAGCGGAAGATAGAGACAAAGGCGAAGGACGTCAGAATCTAACATACTCTATAAAGTCGGGATCGAATGGTACGTGATGGACCTGCAAATTCGATTGGAAAATTACTCAAATTGATCACTTACATTTGCTTTTCCCTACAGTGAGTTAAAGTCAGAACAAGCATGGATACGTCTCAATTATATGTGGAACACGTAAAAAAGAACAATTCAATTCAAAGTTTTAAATTTTAAATATCTGTAACATTAGACAAACTCATTTTAAACGTATTGTCAGTATCACGTGTCATACCACAAAGGGAAAGAAATTTAAATATTCTTTCTTTTCTAACAATGGTTTCTCGATATTCCTCTGAGACTCGTGATTTGCAGTACGAAACAATTATGGGTTTCTTGTTAACGTGTTTAAAACATATAAACATATAAATAGTAATATTAATATCACCGTATGTGACTAACATTGTGATATAGGGAAAGCGAAAAAAGATGTGGGATAACGAATAAGATGTGTTGCCATAATTACATGTTCATGTGCCTATCAGTTCTCTATAAACAAAGTACCCAATTGTTCATCGTTCAAAGGCACTCTCGTATAAATATTTCCCTTAATTTTTTCACGCAGGTATTTTTGATATCGACAACAGAAACGGATGTATACAGGTCCATCGTCTGCTGTTTTGGAAAAAAGATGACCCTAATGTTTACCACCTCACCATACAGGTAACTTAAACGATATCGTCTCAATAAATGTTCCCATATCTTTTCAAAGCTGAAATGAATCTAAAATGGCAATTGTTTTTCATGAATGAACTGTCATGTGATGTTCTTGACTGATCTTAACTATATGTACTCAGCATTTTTATCCTAAAATAATACTATTTGCGCAGGCAACCCAAGACAATGATCGAGATAGATATTCAACTTCCGGTCTGACTGTTTACGTCATCGATACCAACAACCACAGGCCAAAGTTCAGCACTAATCCGTACTACGCTGTCATTGGTGAGCATGCGCGAGTTGGAGCTTACGTCACTAAGGTTCATGCTGAGGATGATGATGAGGTAGGTGATGAAGATATAATTTCATTATAATAAGGCCAAACAAAAAATCGTTCGTTTGTCCGGTAAACCTACCTACCCTATTGTTTATGCCTACCCTACACTTTTGAAGGCAATTTTCAAAGAAGCGTTGTTAAAGTCAAGATCACTCTCCTATATAAACCATATAAAACTATTTGTTAAAATAAAATTTGTTGAATACCTCTCTACCCTAAATATTTCCAACATGTTACAGGAAACACATATATTTGGTTTTGTCTGGCCTAAGCAAACTCGGCTTATATCATTAGTCTTTCTAATATATATTTAGAACGTTAATATTTATAATAAAATCAATTTCAGTTAATTACAATAACATGTATATATTGCTCTATTCCTAATGCTCTTTCTTGATTAACGATGAATATTCTTCATATTATCTTACTGATATTTTATATCTAACATATATGATATGAATATACTCGTTGTAGGAATATTTTGGTTGCCGATGCTCTGAGTCGATGTTTACTACATTGTTTAAAATGTCCTTTTGCCCAATACCTGCATAGCACAATAGTCATTTCCATTATGCATTTCCAGACGATGTACCAAATAAAAAAAAAATCATCTTAAAAGATTTGGAAAGAATTATGTTATACAAAAGGTATATTTTAGAGTTAAATTAATATACAAAACCTTCCAAGCAGGTTTGTTTAAATAAAAAGTGTATATTTTCGGTACACGAGATATTTACATCCGCTAATTAAAATAACAAAGTTTATTACGTCACGCATTGCATTGCAATGACAGGAAACAGATTTTTTTTTAACGCAGGCCAATTGACTTTATGCACGTTCTATTCTAGTTTTTGCACAGCAAAGGTAGTTATCGATTAAGCAGCCATCAGGCCCATCTATGTAAGATAGAAATAGTGCACATGCACATTGGAGAACGTGAATATGCAAGAATATGGAAGAAGAAGAAAACTAATAATATAATATTTCAAGCTTGTCATAATATTACTACCTGAAGATGGTCTAATGGCTGTAAACGACTCTGTGTGAAGAGTTTTTTTCTTTCTCAAAACGTCTATTGATAGAGGAATTGATAGCATCTATCAAAAATGCATTGAGAAAATGCTTTGATCTTTATATTTGCAGGGAATATTTGGTGAAACACGATATAAACTTATCAATGACAACGGGCTTTTCATGATTGACAATCAAACTGGAGTTATCAGGGTAGAAAACTCCACCGGTTTGGACAGAGAACAGCATCCAAACATCACCTTACAGGTATAAATGACGAAGCTTTTATTAGATAATTTACTTACTCCCTTTGTATTTTCGATAAAGCTTCAAACGCTGAATCAGCCCTTTTGTGTGCTTCCCTTCATCACATCCCATTATGATACCTCTTCGGAATATCTCTATCTGTTAGACACCTTTATCGAATGACTAGACTATTTACTTTTCCACTTATCAACCATATTCTTTCGGAATGCATGACCTAAATAAAATGTACGGTAAACAGCATACGGTATGGTTTTTACCATACCATCCCAGTACCAGACTTCGACCAATATTAGCCGTCGGGCCTTTTGACCCTCGTGCTTATATTGATGTGTTTAGGGCAATGTTACGGTATAGCGATGATAATTTCCCTTTTTGAAAAAAAAACACAATTGAAAATTCACTGCTTACTGTGTTTACTTCATATATATGCTGAATGTAAAATAAAGATTATTGTTAAGTTTTTGTTCTTTATTTATTGCTTTATTTAATCTTAAAAAGCATTAGCCTTTGGTGTTTTTATGTCTCGGCTTTGATTCATAGATGTGTTTTTGTTTATTTATAATTATTCTAACTACCTGATCCTGATAATGTTATCAATTTCAGAGAAAGTTGTATTTTCTACTAATTTTACACAGGTACAATCTATTGATGCGGAAGCAAATGAAACTGGTAGCACCACATCCGTCGAAATAACACTGCTTGACATCAACGACCACACACCACAGTTTTCGAATGATACTTACATATTCCACATCAATAGCTCCGACACTGTACACGTAGGTGTTGCTGTTTTTATATCTCTTTGACCAGCCGATGGGTAATTGATTGGTTTTTGCTTATTTATAATGTACATGCAAATTAATTTCCTGTGATTTGTTCTACGTTTATTCTGTTTATTCTATCTATTGTTATAGTTATGTTGTCCAATATATGTTGTCTGTAGTTGTGATTATATTGTCTGTTGTCTATTTATGTATTCATGTTGTCTATTGTTGTCGTTTTACTGTATATTGTTGCGGTTACGTTGTATATTGATGTCTTTGTTGTCAATTGTCGTGATTATGTTGTTTATTGCTGTGTGTATGTTGTCTATCGATGTCGTTATGTTGTATGTTGATTTCGTAGTGTTGTCTATTGTTGTAATCATGCTGTTTATTGCCGTGAATATGTTGTCTATTATCATGATAATGTTGTCTATTATTGTGTTTATGTTTGTATATTGTTGTCGTTATGTTGTCTGTTGATATCGTAAAGTTGTCTATTGTTGTGATCATGCTGTTTATTGTTGTGGTAATGTTGTCTATTGATTTGTTTATGTTGTCTACCGTTGTTTCTATAGTTGTGTATAAGTATCAACAGCACATTTCCTTTGATGTTGAAGCTGTGATTCCTTGTATTTCTGTTTATCTCATAAAACAAATGTATAGCATTAATAATCGATTATTAACTTTAGTATGCAATATCGCTTTCTTATAAAACATCTCGGAAAAATCTTTATAAATCACATTCTGTTAAAAAATGGAAGTTTACTGACATGTTGTCATTGTTAACTGATTAATCAAGACTGATCAGTAAACGCGTATACACCTGTTTTTTAAGGATTAACTTGAATATATTTTTCATGTTATAATCAAAAGCGACGTTACAAATGGCGACGTCATTTTTTATGTTATGGGCTGATAACATAAATTTTTAAGCCAATGAAAATGCTTGTTACAAGCAAGATTAAATTATATTAGAATAAAGTTATATTTTTGCTTAATCCTTAAGGTCCATGCAAATGATGCGGATATTGGTGGAAATGGGCATATATCTTACAAAATAATACGAGATAATATACCTGGCGTCAGTATCAATGGAGACAATGGAACAATACAGTTCACTAACATTCATGCCGACATACAGTTTTCTGTGTCTGCATGTGACAACCCTGCTATATCAGGCAGTCGGTATGTATAGCAATAATGACCTTTTTCGTTGAAGGAAAATTTTAATATTTGTTTCCTGATGACACATCATAGTATTCTTACGATTGCGAAGTTAAAGAAAAACAACAAACAAACTTTAAACAACAGAAATATGATTAGCTTTACAGTGTTATATATAAATGATCAAATAAATCGCGCGAGAAAATTATGAAGTAAGATGTGAAAGCATGAGAAAAATATGATTTCATGTTTAGACAGTGTTCAGACATGCTATTACTTGGTTAAAATATATAAATTATACAGGTACGTACATAATGAGAGAAAGGCAATCATTTTATCACATCATAATATTGCTATTTAAAACGATAATCAGCTGACCCTCCAGAGAGCAAAGGGGTTTGGTCATAAGGGTGAAAGGGTCACAAAGTCACTTTAGCCATTAGAGATGATGATCAGAATTAGAATCTATACTCAAGAAAGGACTTCATTCAAATATCATCTCATCTTAAACTTAATGCTGGATTTTGATAAAGTTTCTTGAAATGTCGTTTTCATTGGTCAACAAATATGCTTTTTTGACAACATACCAAGCCCACTCCCAAAGACCTCAAACCCACAATTGAATAACTTGAGATAGTTTAGAGTGTAAGGAAGTAAATGCGTATGCAATCATATACAAAACATATATTTAATTTATTGTAATTTCCTAATGAGTTTTGTATTTTTGTTTAACATTTTGTTCACAGGAGATGCTCGTTTGTTGACGTGAAAGCTTATCTAAATGGAACAACGATGGGTGCATATGTAAAGAACATGTCTGTTGCTGAGAATTCCCCTGTTGAAACTGTCGTCGGAAGTATGGACGTACGTAGTAAATGCAATATACATTTTTTTTTGCTATTTACTGTTTAGAATGGAGTGGGGCTGGGGGCTGGGAAGATAGAAGGTGAATGTCAACGAATGTACAGTTAGACAATATTCCAATATATACGCTTAACGTTAAGTTGAAATAATTTTATCTAGGAAAGATTCGATGCCATTGTGGATGATGCATTTGGCGTCTTATCTAAATACTGCCATGGATTTGATCAAAGATCGTAAGGTTGTGTAATTGTCTCCTAGTGTCGATTTTCCCCTCATGCTTTTGGTTTTCCCTGCGGTGTATATTTCAACCAATAATCTATTTGTCAGTGCAATCAATCTTTTTGGCATCTTGGCTGTATAAGTCTCAATTTTTTTTTAGAAAAAGTTAGCACTTTGTATGAGTCAAATATTTTGCCTTGATTAAAATGTACCTTAGTTGGGAGTTTTTATTGTATTAGGTTAATTGAAAGAATTTGGTTATAAATTGTAATGAAACCTCATAGTTTTGTCAACTTGGATTAGCATTGAACGTATCCATTTTCTTCGTTTTCCCAAATCAATCTCCCACATCATTTGATATTTTACCTCACGGTGAAGAACATTTTACATTTTAATGATAATTGATTTCATTGCGTATAATTATGTTAAGATAATATCATAAACATGTAACCCCTTACAGCCTGTAAATGCAATACTGTCATATAGGGATAAAAGAAGTTGTTTATAGGTATTTGTATATTCGATAACATCATAAACATGTAACTCTAACAGGCTGTAAATGCAATACTGTCATATAGGGTAAAAAGAAGTTGGTTATAGGTATTTTTATATTCGATAACTTTATGAATTAGGAAATAATTTGTTGCAGCTTTCTGCTTACATTACTTTTTGTGTAATTACAAAGTGATTTTTTTCATATTTATATCGTAATTCAATATATATACATATAACTAAATATATAACGTCACAATGAAGATATTAAGATATGGAATCAAGAGGGCAGAATGTTTGACTCAAAGAATGATTAAGAAAAGTGTGCTTTTACCAGTATATTCTAGATCATTTTAAAAAAGGGGATTTTAAATTCCTTTCCATATCATTTATAATGAAAACTCAAGTTAAATCTTGCATATACTTAAAGACTACTTTTATAACGGGTTTGAAATAAAAATCTACTTGTGTGTATACCATATAAATGAAAAGGCTCACGGACATGTTCCTTCAATACAAAGTATACCCAGAGTGAGAGCGTTCTTTGGGTTCCCTTTGGTTGAATTTTCAGACTGAACTATCTAATTTCGTTCTAATTGCTAGATTCACGAAGCTACGTTCAGCATTGTGGAACATCACATACCTTTCAATATCAAAAGGTAAGTATAGGAAAATTCACTTAATCCTGGCAAGCTTCACATTCCACTAACTGATGATTTTCTTTTACGATTCTATTTTTCACTGTAAAACAAAAGTAAAGAATAGCAGTTTATAAAGGTTTAGAATGGTAAGTTTTAAACAAGAAAGGAAAAAACATGTCATGGCTTCTGGACGATTTTACCAAAAAATAGAAATGAAATTTTATTTATTTAGCCTTTGAGTTAAAACTTCATGAATATAGCAAATCTTTGCTCTAGCACTTTAATCAGGCCTCTTAAAGGTTACATTGGAATTTAAGGTATTTTCATAATTTTGAAGACTGAAAAAAACATTCCTAGACTTGATCTTCTCCTTGTAATTTTTTAAAACTTTCCATGCTAATATTTCCATTGTTCATAATTTACCTAATTATTCATCGATGTTGAGTTCGAACTAGGGATTTGTTGGCTCTTAGGTATTTTTCTTATAATTTTTGTGTTTGTCATTTTTTTTCAATGTTGACTTATTATGTCATGAAGGAAACTTGCATTGATATAACCTTATCCACATCTCTGATAAATGCTCAAAAGTTTAAGGACGTGATTTTGATCCAGAAAAAAAATGTTGTGCAGTAAATATTTATGTAATAAACAGCTGCAATAAACAAATAACCTTGAGCATTATCGTTGAAGTCGTTATGAAATTATTCATTTCATAAATAATAAATTCATTTTGCTTGATGAATGTTATATTCATGTCTTAACTTGTAATTAATACAATGAGTTGGGTCACTTAGAAATAAACAAACCCGATGCATCTATTTGTTACATGTTCAGTAACACGCCTGATTTACCTATTATATTTTTCTTGTAGTGACCATCTGGTTCGGACGACCCAAGTGTTTGATCGCGAGAACACTTCCACGTACACATTCACAGTGAAAGTAACTGGACAGGTAAATAGTAATTACATTAATCTCCTAATAATAACAGCTGCCATGGAAAGTAATGTAATCGGTTTTTCCATCTTTTATATATTTTCTGTGTGACAATGCATGTTCATATGTCGAACAATATCTTTAAATAGTTAATGGCACTCAGTTAATGTTTATGTTCCGTAATCAACATATTTGTTTCCTTTTCGAAAGAGTTTTGATAAGAAACAGACGAAATATATGTTTTGTAATTATATGATGTTATATTTAAACTTAAAAGAAGGGGACTGGCAGATTCCAAAATTTGTAACTTTGATGTAATTCAAATTAAGACAAACCAAATAAAAATGGATAAATGTTATGATTCCTATACAGTGTGATTGAGTGTGAGATGTTCACGACTCGTTGTAAGCTTATAAATTTTGACACAAAAACTAATTGATTATAATGTAAACATATTATTATTTTTGTACAGATTAATAGCGACGTAACTGTGAATGTAGCCGTTTTGGATGTGAACGACAACAGTCCAGTTTTCGACAAATCAGAATACGTTTTTGGTTTCCCATCAGGACGCTCTCCAGTTGGAAATATTCGGGTAAGAGCTATTCAAACTGATCTTTTGACAACTTCCGTCACTATTGCAGTCGAATTTAAGCCTAGTTCAATTAAAAAATGGAATTTTATATGATTTATCAATTGTTATTCAAATGTAGTAGACATATGTAACATAGACCTTAAGAGGTGATCTTGATTGTAAAAAAATAGTCCTAAGTTGATGACAAATATAAATGTAAAAAAAACACAGATTAACCTAATAAAAAGTAAATAATACTATATTATATCTAATAATTTTAATGATCAATTCACTTTGCAACGATTGAAAGCATTGTATTGGCGCTGTGGCTCGAGCCTCAAAATAAAAAATAGCTGACCATGGTTTGTTCTAAATTTCGAAAAGGTTCAACAATGGACAATGAGCCATTTAATATGCTCATAATTATTTTCGTAAGGAGCAATTAATCTTAAATTATAAACCTTTGGTCTGCTTCCTCCCATTGTCATACTTTTGTGAAACTATAACACCATTTGAGTATGTGGATACTTTTGTGACGTCATCGATCTAATCATGACGAAACTGAGTTTGGCTGTTCTAAGAACTACGAACTAGGACAATTTGTGTTTGATTTAACGTCCTCGCAACGACCAGGGACATATGAGGGAGGGTGTATAAGAAAGGCACCACCGGTAACGAATAGATAGGAAAGAAAGTAAAAAGGAATGATAGTAAGAATGCAATGGGTACAGGCGATCAATGTTGGTCTCTTCCGTGTCCTATTAATAGATAACACCGAAAACAAACCGATTCTGCAGGGGAGTCTACAATAGCCGCATTTTAGGATCTCCAATGCCCCTAAACAAAAGACAAGGAAGAAACCATCCCAGATTATGCAGGGGAACTTATTAGTCCCTTCTTTCGATCATGTAGTGGGATAAAGCAGGTCTAATTTCCTTGGCCCAGGACTTGTTCAGCCCAGAAACTGAGGGTCCTGACATGGTTTTTCAAGGTCCCACCATCATATAAAGACAAACCTGCCATTTCTGGCATCATTGGGGATTTTTAATTAATTGTTATATTCGTAATGTAGAATAAATGAATATGCAAATATGAAATTTCAAATTCATTCGACAACTGATTTAGGAGATATGGCATTACATAGAGAGACATAAATCCGCATTTTCATAATAAAATGCGTGAATATCGTCTGTTGTGCGCTATTTGGTTGAAAATTGGCCATTTTGAAGGAAATTAACTAAACGCTTTTAAATTTTTGAAAGACTCCTCATGTGGAGGAATTTTGTTGCTATGGTAGGGCATCTACGTCTGATGTTTATAACAGAACTTGGTGAATAAATTCAAGTTGAATGCACGGATTGTTAAGAGAATGAAATAGCTTGATTAAGCATAACAAATAAATTAAAATGTATAAATAAAAATTATTTTTTACACAAATGGTGTAACGATCCAACAGCAAGCAATACTATTACTGGCGAGCTAACATATAACTACCGGGCTTTTGTTATAGAGTTGTCACCAATAACAAAAGCACTATCTGCTGTACATTGTTCACTTAAATTTGAGTTAACAAGCTTGACCAGTGTACAAACGTAACACATTACATTAATGATATTCTAATTATATCAACTTTCCTCCAGGCAACAGACGTAGACTTTGATGAGAATGGAAATGTTTCATATAGCTTTCAACACTCTTTGTAAGTATATTGCCAGTTTTGTTAATGCCATGTCTGTCAATGTGTTCTTAAAACAGTCAAAAAGAAGTTTTATAAAAAAAACATTTGTCTATTTGATCATTGTTTAAGTGAGTCAAATAAGTAACTTAATGAGGTTTGTTTTAACAATGAATTTTTTACATTGCAATTTCGTTAATTTAACTTCATCATAGTTTAGGTTGGTAAACATGGAAAACTTGGTGAAACTGTCATCGCCTTATCCCATACTTAGAGGTTTTTTTCATTCCATCATTGGCAAAAACGTTACTAAGAATAGGAAACATCTTTAGCTGCATAGCAATAGCTGTCAATAAATCAATTAGGAAAAGAAACGTATATCTTGTGGAACTTTAAAAATAAGACTTTTAGTTTAATTATAACTAATGAAAAGAGTTGTATAATCTATATCCTATAATATATCGGGCCTCGCTTCTTGAGCTGCTATGGTTATCCCCGCTTGTTATAGGATAGCATGTAATATAGGTTCTGCCATAATCTCTGTTAACCTCGTCAATTCATTTATTATTAAATATTAGGAACAGAACATTCATCAATTGTAATAAATGCATCAATAGCGTATATTTACATTTGCTGTGCATCCTTCCATTGCTATGCATTGAGAAGGTAAATGTTGTTGGGAGACTATAACAACTTTTGCTATTGTAACGTCATCAAACTCTATTGTGACGTCATAAATTTCATTGTTGTCAATGCTTAATTTGCTGTTCAAAGAACTATTCGAAATACCTTAATAAAGCGTAACTACTCTATCAAAATATGAATATTTTAGCAAATATTGTTAAGGTCCTATAACACGAATTTCTATTGCCGGGCTTTATTAAGTTTGTCATCAATAGTAATGTGTGATATAGGACCATAACAACATTTGCTTAAATAAAATATACGGACATCGATAAATGCTAGGAACATGGAATATGTCAATTATATAAATGGATAAATAGCATAAAAGAAATATGAACATTTTATTTCAGTGTTGCAAACAAATATTTCGATATCGACTCTCGATCAGGGGAAATAACTCTTTCCGGGGTCACCATACCTTCATATCAGTCTTCGTTCCAACTAGGCGTTTTGGCATCAGACAACGGTGATCCTCCTATGCAGTCCTTCTGTTCAGTTTACGTAAGACAGTTTCCAATTATATATTCATAATTAATTATTAACTGTTTCATAATTAAATCTTAATGGATGACAAATAATCGGACGACCAGCTAAATCACATCTGTATTTACATTAATTAAAAAAAAACTTTTATCGAAAGAACAATTGATAAAGAGTATGTTTTTTAATTTTGAAAAGGAAAGCAAACATTTGAATGTCAATATCTGATATCGTTTTAATACATTACATCATTATATTTGAGATAATTTTGTAAACTTTGATTTTTTTTTATCTAACTGTGAAGAGATGTAAGGTATGATATCTTTTGAGAATTTTATGATTTGACTTTTGAACGATAAATCTAAAATGATTTCGAAGTTGTCAGGTCATTTTATCGATAAATATATAAATTAATTATGTTGAATATTCATCACCGTAATTATTATGTTTTCTCTGGCAGATATCTCGAGTTTCAGTGAAGGGAAATTACACCGTCATGATTGCTACTCCGTTAGAAGAAGATGATCTTAAAAATATGTTGTCAGATTTGAAAAGGTAAAAGAGTAAAAGAAAATTAGATTAGTTTTCAAAACAAAAATATTAGGAGACAACTAAATCAAAAAAAATAATTATCGAAACATTATAATAGCACATGAGGTTCTCCAAATGGTATATATAGGATCTTAAATGACTTTTCATTTCCTATGAGATTTTATGAAACGAGTTTTATTTTTGCGAGCCTTTGCGAGACGAGTTTCATAAAAGCTCATATGAAATGAAAACAAATTTAAGATACCTTTTATCACATAACTCAGAAAACTAACATTTTGACAGGTACTTAAGATACTTTTTATCACATAACTCAGAAAACTAACATTTTGACAGGTTTTAAAGCCAAAATGTAGAGGGCTTAATCAAACGGAGACAGACATTTTGTTGCGCCATTCACAATTTATGACGTCACGTCATTGTCCATATTATGACGTCACAATCGACTTCTGACTGGAACAGCCAATGAAAAACGCTCCAGGGTATATTACACTAGTGACATATGTAAAAATATTACACAGGCGAATTCACTGGATAACAGGCCGATTATGTGATACAAACATTTATTACATACTTACTAATAAATACGGTTTTTTTTGTATATGCGATACGACACAATTGCTCTAACCCATATCAGCCCTCGCCGTATCACACCCCTTTTGGAAATTTTTCATTTTTCAATATTTCAAAAGAAAAATATATCATAAGATAGTTGCTTTTATTAGTAAGTATGTAATAAACAGAATAAAACACGTCTTTTTCCATATCACACCCACGCCTTTGGCCCTCGGGCTGATATTGCAGTATCGGGTTGATACTGGGTGTGATATGGAAAAAGACATGTATTATTCTCTATCTATTTTCTTCAAAAAAGTTCGTAACAGTAATTGTCTTCTTTCAAAAGTATAAAGGTCATCAATAAGTCTTAGTCCATCGTAGACACTGGGACTTTATTAGTTATGATAAGGTGATGATGTCAAACGTTTAATTTCGCCAGAGTACTTCAATGCTCCACCGGTAGGAAACCCTGACTAAATAGATTTATCATCAACAGGACGTAAATAATATGTGGTTGTTTGAATCAACATTTGTCATGTTGTATTTAGTGGTCATTAAGATCGTAAAACTTGTTTTAATTTTAAGATTTTGTTTCACTATTAAAAGTTTTACCAGTTTGTGTTACGAATCACAAACAGATCATTATGTATTGAAATTACGATGTGTTTCATACCATCTTTGTTTTGGCATTATTGAAATTAACTGCACGGCATTTATGTTAAATAGGAAAGATTTGAAAAATGCATAACATTTATGGATTTCAGTAAAATTGGCAACATTCTAAATTTAACTGTCAACGCGCAAGTGTCAACAGCTATCCATAAAAGGGCGACAACCACACAAGTACCAAGGTCAGTGTTATATTTTCCAACATATCATCAAATTTCCGCTGAAAATATTTTAACGTCATTATTGTACGGAATTTCAATCGAGTTTGCATCAAGAGCGATGATTCAAATCTTAGATTAAAAAGTTATATTTTAATGAATAATTTAATTATGAGATACACTTGTTTGATAGAAAGTAATTTCAATGTTTAAGCTATTGAAGAATGAGTTTTTCATTAAATGTATCACACTGATATATATATTGCAACAATAGCTGTCTTGTAAGTGTTTCATATTGCGTTATCCTTCTAATATATCTATCAACTTTTGATATGTGCTATGGTAATAATAATAATAATAATAAAACTTTATTTAACGGGTATGACATGTTTAGCCAAAGGCTAATCTACCACATGGTCCTCATGGTAGTATAGTATAAACATTTATAATGGTAATGAATGCATTATGCAATTTGTAGGATAATCATTTTGAATGTGTTTTTTTTATTATTATTTAAGAGGGATATTAGAAATATCAGCACAGTATAAGAATGGAACGAAGGTACTGGCAAAAGATCTTCAAAGGTAGGATTTTATATTGTGTGTTATTAAGGATGCCTGACCCACTACACTTATGTTTTTCTTAAAAAGAGAAACCTTCCCTTTATTTTGTTTTGAATATAACTGTAGCAAAGTGTTGCCAGTACACTTCCGCTGACTATGTCGCTCAGTAGGAGAGAGGAATAGCATGACAATATGAAGTCCAGGGTTCGAATCCTGGGCTAGCTCCGATGAAATTTTACACTCAGAACAAAGAGATTGATTAGTGCTGTTATTTTTTCGATACTATTTTTCAAAAACATTCCGCATGGTATGGTTCTTTTTCGGAAATTGATCTATCAAACTACAATCAGGCAGAGGGGGGTCAAAGGGGGGGGGGGGGTTCAAACAGAGTGTAGTTATGTTTGCAGTAGTATGGGGAACCTTAAAGAAAATATTTACAGATAATGATGTTCATCGCGTTATGCTATAAAAAAAATTTGTTCGAGTCTGTTTGTGACAATATGCTATATGTATTAACAACAACTCATTCCATTACGTGATAAGTCGATGTTGGTAGTGTACTCTTGACTATCACGACTTCCGTGATAGATATCGACAGCTGACGGACAATATTATAACACAGAGTTTGCAAAGATGAAATTGATGGAAACTGTGGACAAATTTTATGGTCGCCACCAGAATTTTGTAGAGAAATATGTTGTTCCCTTGAGTGATATGAAGGTCGATTTTGTTTAAGTATGCTCTTTACAGAGTGTATTGTGGTTTTGTTGCCATGAACCGAGTTCTCGATGTGAGGAGGTGACATTACTTGGATTCGATTTAGATTTTCATGGCGGATGTCATCGATGAAGCAGAAAACGTTTACCCTTCCAGAACACCTGGTCTTATTCTTCTTGTACTTTTTCAATTGTCTCCATACACATCTTTCCTTTGTTCATATTTTGATTTAGTTTTGTCGAATTTGGATTCGAATTGCGATTTTGTTGACTCCTTGGTATTCTCTTGCTGTTGGTTGTTAAAATCAGGCTCAATATTACAGATTTTGTTTTCATTGACATCAGAACAATACCTGTCTTACAGAGCCATGATTATCTATGTAGAAATCAGGCCATATCCGATTGTATTAATGTCTATGTATTTCTTATAGGGATCATCTCATTCAACTACGTGGTAACTCACTTGTGTCATTTGCCGAGAGGCGTTCTTCTTTAAATCACGTATATCGACGTTTATTTTTAGAACTAACTCTTTAAATATGTTGTTGTTGTTGTTGTTGTTGTTGTTGTTGTTGTTGATTTAGATAATGTTCCAAATTTACAAATCTGGTTTAAACATGTTTCATTACAGTTTTGAAAAGTTTACAAATTTTAGACTAGAATCTGTTCATATTGTTTCATTCCGTCTTTATTTTATTCAGAGAAGTGCTGCTTCACTTGTCCGAGATAGAGGCTCTCTGGGCAGCAGAAGTTAACGTTCCAAAGAAAGTCAGTACCGACGATTCGAACTTGAGTCAGATAGCCCTAATCGTCGTTGCTGGTGTGATGTTGCTGGCAACTTTGATAGCGGTCATCATCCTTTCCGTCAAATGGAGAGAGTATGTGCCACACTCTTCTTCTCTTTACTACCTCACCCTAACACCTTTCCTATCCGTCAAATGGAGAGAGTATGTGCCACACTCTTCTTCTCTTTACTACCTCACCCTAACACTTTCCCCTAATCACAATATAAACCATTAAGTCTCCACGTATGCCCCCTTATCGCCATTGTTATCCTCTTTAAAAAACGAATACCTTCCATTCATCCCTGTGCGTATTTCAAACGCCAAAAGAAAGCTCTCAACGAATAAATACGTATCCCTATCACTCCCGCACTCATAGCCAAGACCTACATACATATCACAAACATCCAATGTATATTGTGTGTCTCTTTTCTATTTCACAGGTTCAAAGCTCGCGAGAAGATCCTCAGACTTAATGATAATTTGACTCGTCGCAGTTCTTTGTATGAATCACAAGAAATCAAAGTAAAAATGGATGACGAGACCTCGGATTATAACGGATCACTCAACACACAGGATCTGGAGTCGTACGACAATGGACATCGCCCTACGGGGGAACTAAATTCTTTCGAAAACCCAATCTACAAAGGAGAAGATTTGGACGAAACTAGAGTAAAGGCTGAAGCCGTAAACGAGGCTCTGTTAAGTCTTAACGACCTGTCCAACCGACTAGAGGAAGAGGACCCATTGGCGCCTAAACCGGATTACGAGAAAAGCGAATTCGAAAACGGTTCCAGTTTGTTTCAAAACGGGGACAGTGAATTGTCAGATAATGTTATAAATGGCGATCTGAACACATATGATTCGATGGATAGCGTTAAAAACACCAATAATAATCAGTATGAGAATATTGAATTTGGTGATGACTTTCCTGTTACAAGTGGTTTCGCTGGGTTAAAGATCGATGGAAAAATGATCAGTAGCTCCGGCGAGGGACACGATGATGACGTTTTTATAGAAGAGAATGACGACACGGATGAAAAAATGACCTCGGACAATGACGTCATACCCGAGGAGGAACCGGATGTAGACTATCACCTGAAACAGGTGCGATTCGCGAACCGAGTAGTTAATGCGGTCACGAACGTTGCTGAAGAACTTAAACCAGATAAGTCTGAATTAGTCAAAGACACAGGTAAGGAAGTCGATTCTAAAATCGATGACGACGACAGTGGGGATGATAATGATGACGACGACGGTAAAGTGTTTCTGGTTAATGAAGACTCAAACAACGAATATGAAAACGAGGCGGACTTTCGGGTTGATACCACCAACGCGTCAATTCGAATGGACGAGGAGATAAACTCACCGTTAGACTTTCTCAAAAACGACGAAAACAACGCTGATGCGGGGGAGGATAACGGAACATTTGTTTTCGGGGAGGAGGAATGCACATCTTTGTAAATTTTATACTACAAGACTGTTTTCTGAAATTTTGTTTCTGCCTTACTCGCCCTTTGAATGCGAAGGTGGAGGTAAATTGGATACTGTTGCAAAGACTCTTGAAGCTTTATATTTCCACTTGAGTTAGAATTTAATATTGGATTAGCTGACATTAAAAGACCAACGGTCACTCCATCGGGTCGCATTATTTACCGTGTAATCGCACCCAAAAGTGTAAAAAACAAAATGAAAGAAATGTGCTATTTTTGTATTTTAAATGACATGATGACAGGAAATGTATAAACTATGTTAAAAGTATTCTAACCAAGAATGAGTGCGGGTGAATACTATTTTATATAATATCTAAATATGTATAACTATTAACTAGATATGCAGACTGAATATATCACTTGTATGCTCTTTTATTACTCATTTCTTGAGCTCTTTTTGTATATTGATGACTGACGTCACAGTTTAAGCAAAGCCATGGTTACCAATCAAGGCTAAGCTCTTAACTGTATAATATGTGCCGAACACATGTTATATGCCAAAATCTAGTTAAGTTAATTATAAATTGCTTTAACTTGAAACAAAGCTGACCCGATCAACGAATTTGATATGTTCAAGCCTATCCAAGAATAAATATCGTAAAAAGAATACAGAAATAGGTGTTTTTTTATAATCAGATGATAGTTATACGCATAGTAGCGACATGTACCAACAAGTGATTTCTTAGTCAAGTGTAACTAAGTGACAGTAATAGACAGGTGGTCGGTTGGGCAGATTTGAAGAACGTTAACGACAGATAAATATTGTTTGACTTGACTAATCTAGAATAACAAAGCGTCTTACAAAGTATGTATATACCATTCATTTAATCAATTAATTTAATCAATCCATATAAGGATCTTGCAAGAGCTGGCTCGCCCTATGCCAGCTGTTTAATACCTCCACATGTGACTGTGCCTGCATGAGTGCTGGAGGTGTACTGGTACGTGCTATATTTTTCGTTTTGCAACGAGACCGTGCTTCCAATGACAAAGTATCTTCTGTATGTATGAAGGTAGTTTAAGACAGATGATATATATAGGCAAATGATCTCTAAAGCAAGTTTAGCTGCTGCTAAAGATAGACGGTACACTAGTGTATCTACAGACGGGTGGCTCTAAGACATGTTTGACGGTGGTTTTAAACAAGTAGTAGCTAAGGAAATGTAGTAGCTATAGAAAACGTTCTCGAGTTTGCCTGTAGCTATATGACATACAGGTGGTATCTACAGCGCGTTGGTAATCTGAAACAAGTTTACCTGTAGAAATAGACCGATGGTTGCTATAGACAGGTAAT
This sequence comes from Mizuhopecten yessoensis, assembly GCF_002113885.1. Lineage (NCBI taxonomy): Eukaryota > Metazoa > Mollusca > Bivalvia > Pectinida > Pectinidae > Mizuhopecten > Mizuhopecten yessoensis. The sequence goes on along the minus strand of NW_018405338.1, from coordinate 984,318 downwards.
CAATATGAGTGGTTTGACTGAATATGTTATCATTATTGTGTATTAAACAGTGTAAATTGTTTTGTTTTAGCAATGTTATGATGTTATTTGACCATGCTGTTGTTATATTTTACATTTTTCATCAATGTCCTTCCTAACATTCGATGAAGATATATTTCAATCACAGCTGTCATCGATTTTACTTTAAGTTAGTAAAACGTCCCAGGGGGTCTTAGGGATTTTGCTGAAGTTTGTTTTGTAAATAATTTTGTTTTATAAACGTGTTGCCTTTTACCTTTTTGAAGTATAATCAAAATAAAATTATGTAACAAGAAAAAACTGTGCTGTGATACGGGAATGCTCCAGATGATGTTGTTTCTGCCCTTTTTGACATCACATGGATCAAATTGCATTATACTCAAACATCTCTTTTTCGTCAAAATAGAAATGTATATCTGATCAATAACAAAGCTTAAGTCAGATAAATGAGGATTTAACATTTTTTAGTGAAGTCATTCTGTATTGCTTTTAAAAAATAAGAACAACTATTTTGTGTAAAATAGATGAAATTATTTCAAAATATGTCGAATAACATGTTACTAGTCTATTACTTCAATATAAATCCTAATATGCAAACAACCAGAGCGAAAATATAATGCATGAGTTATTTCCCTTTACAATTTTAAATTTTTTTTGAAAATCTTTTACTATTATTATTATTCATCATGTGATGATTAGTTATGTGTTTCTAAAAGATCGTTGTGCTTCAAACAGATACTAACAAAATATTACGTTGAATTACAAAACATGGTCCATCTGGTGTCGCAAAATGTTAAAAATAGCATTATCTTAAGTATCAATATTCTTTGGTGATTTCAAGTTCTTATTTGCCCTTTTGACATTGTAATGATCCCTGCTTGCGTTAAGCAATATCGATTAATCATGTTCTTCTCATTCGTAATCGGAACGACGACGACAACGACGACGACGATGATGATGATGATGATGATGATGATGATGATGATGATGTTGATGATGATGATGATGATGATACCAGTATACTTTCTTCACATATGGAATCAGAGAATTTTTCTACATGTGTCAAACAATTTGAAAATGTGGAAATCGAAACGAAATAAATTTTTCTCAATTTTTTATGTGCTTTCCCATTTTTAATGATCATCATTGTTGTGCGTGAATGTATCTTCCGTCTCATCAGCGGACCAGCCCAGATTTTAATATGGAAGACGTGGAAGGTGCACAATTAATAGAATATTCTTTAATGGAAAATACTATCGAAATCTGAATTCCCACTGTTAAATACCACAATTTCCGAATGGGTGCAGCATTAAGTTATCTGCTACAGAGTTAAAATTTCTAGGTTGAGCAACATAATAAATTTCAAAAACAATTCTGTTTTATTTTTTCCTTGCTGTTCATTTTCCATCACAGGTATGTAGACATGAAAGCTATAAATGTAGTAAAATAATAACAATAACAATAATAATAATAATAATAATAAGACCTGTGAATGCTTAACTTCATTTCTGCGAGTAAAAAGCTCGGTCTGATTTCCTTGGCTTGTAATCTTGCTTATAACTAATGACTTTTTTCTAGAGATGAGATGTTGACAAAAAGCTACTGTATTGTAAGTAATTTCCGCAGTGGATTTAACTTTACTATGTATATTCGGTCACCAAAGATAGCACGGAATTAAATACCCGGCAAATATTAATACCATGATTATCAGACATAAAAGAAAACGACCTGTTTATCCCGTGAATACTGATTAATGGAGATAAAAGAGCAATTCAAAATCAATTTAAATCTAATTACCAAAACACAAAAGTACCTTCGTGAGCGCAAAATTTGTTCATGGTATTATTGCGCGAAATTATTTTCCGTGGACTAGTTCTGATTTAGATAATAGAAAAATATAAGCCCCGCGAAGTTAAACTATAATTTAATCTTAAGTTGCCTCAAACAATCACTTTAAAGAAGATTTAACATGTCTATAATATATCCATTAATTTCATAAGAGCCAGCTTCTCCGTTTCTCGTTTCGATTTGACCTAGATGATGTTGCGGATGACACACATGGCGCTTACCCTTCCGAAACACCCTTTGTTCACGGTTCTGTTTACAAACTCTTAACCGCCATATCAACCGCGGGAACACGAACATTTTGAAATTTTAAGAATGAGACCATTAAATTACGTTAAAATCACAAATGATGTCTATTAATACTTTATCTTATATCATTTGTCATAGGCGTGTATTTTTTTTATATGATATCCAATATTTTGTTTTAAATAAAGTATATTAATCATCTTTGACTGACCTAACCAAGCTTAGAAGAGCCGAATTATTTTCGCCTTCCATTAGAAACAAAATAGCTTCAGCTTGACATCATCAAACATATTTCTAAAAGTAAAACAAACACAAAGTATCTAATATAAACCATTTAATTTTCCTATTTTATACAGTGGAATTTGTTCACGACTTTGTGAATTTGATTGTCGACTTATCTTGAAATAAAGAAATCCTCAACCAACAATCAAATGACATCGTTTAGTCTGAACATGTCATATCTGAACTAAACATGTGGGCAAAGTGAGTGAATATTACTTACCCGAACTAAATATGTTCAACACAAACATCAACTAAATGTGTGGTCATTACATATCTTATCTAGGTCAAAGCACTTAACATATTTGAACTAAATCTGGTAGCATTACATATCTGAACCACATCTGTTAGAATAACATATCTAAAATAAATATGTTAACATTACATATTTGGACCATATCTGTTAAGATAACATCTTAATAAATTTAACATTAAATATATGAACATATTATATGAACAACACATATATCAACTAAATGTCTGTTAGAATTACATATCTTAAATAAATATGTTAGCATTACATGTCTGAATCATATCTGTTAAAATTACGTATCTTAAATAGATATGTTAAACATTACATATTTGAACCATATCTGTTAAGATTACATATCTTAAATAAACCTGTTAACATTAAATATATGAACTAAATATGCGAACAACACATGCATCAACTAAATGTAAGAACATCACATATCTAAATTAAATTTGGGAACATCGCATAATGAACTTAATCTGTGAGCATCTAATAATTGAACTAAATACTGTAAAAATGGATAAAATTTTCGAAATTTCTCGATTCATTTCAGCGTTTCTTATCTTAAGCATTGTTACATGTTTAGGAAGGAAAGATATATACGCGAGGATGAAAATTGTGACGATTCCACTAACAACAAAATCAGCGAAACGTGACGTGAATGGGCGAAATTGACAGATTTGGTGTCATTTAATAGAATGTGTGTTGGTAAAACATAATTTGTAAATTGGAAAGCCCAGCCTCCATACGTGATATTCCCAATTATCTTTCAAATACAGCAGTAAATCGGCATGTCATACAAATTAAAGCAGGTATTTGCAAACTAGCTCTTGCTCTGTATCTAAGCAATCGATCTCATACTGCAAAAAGGAGAACATTTTCGCGTGTTGAATAGTTAGTATTGTAACGCTTTAAACTGATTGCGTGTGTGGACATTTTCACGTTGGCAATAATTATGATATATATATGTATTCTTCATATGTATAATATTCGCGTGTGGAAATTTTTTGCGTTAATTTGCTGAGCACGAAAAATAACGAGCATTTCCACACCACGAAAAGTTTTACTTTTACAGTATCCAGAGTAAGACACTGTGGTCAAACTCAAATCTTACTGTTAGTGAGAAAGATCCCGGCAAGTCAGAAGCAATATGGTTTGTGAACATATCTTGAATTTGAGAATGAGGAAAGGTTCGTTGAATCACGACCCTTTAGGCCAATTACACCGATTAATCATGACTCAGTATGTTAAGAGATCAATATGGAGACAGAAACTTATTACTCATAACATTCTTTTGTTTAGAAGGTTCCTGGTAATAAATAAAACTTACATATTTCATACAATGTGCACCGCATAAAATTACAACAGAATAACATACATGAAGTTCAACTCGTTGCAAACAAACATGTATTAAATTTGTCCTATAACTAGTTTCACCAAATACCATTATGATCCAATTTTGAGGCAAAACGATTCTTTAAAAAATCATATTGCAGTAACGATAGTGGATGATTTTGGTTGAACCAGGTTTGGCATCTGTTGACACAAACCATACGGTACTTGCATATGAATGTACACATATATGTATCCTAATTGTAAATTCCATTGATAAGATAATCAACTCTGGAGTAATGGCGTCTCTGCCACCCATCGTAACACCTCTTCCCTACTATCGCTGTTACAGCAAAGAAGAAGAGGACTCCGAAGGAGAGAGCAGCGATCAAGGCCGCTGACACGATGTTCGGGTGATCGACAAAAGGGGCGTCGTAGGTGTCCGGCAGATCTGAAACAGATAAGTCATATTACAGTGAAAACTATTAAGTCGGGATTCAAGATTGTTTTGAGTAATGAAGTAGGAATAAACTAATTAAAATTATCGTTACAACACAGACTGAGTCAAAAGTAATTTCTTTCCTGGTCATAAGCGTCCGGAAGTGAAACTTTTTTGGAATATCAGATCCCGGATTAAACATAGGAACCAATAAAGTAAGGATTCATTGCACCTTTTTCTTCCTTATTTATGATTAACAGACAAATAACAAATTGCTTAATCAAATGAAATTGAGTGTGTTTACTTCGTTTCAAGCACATCAAAGGCATGTATTTGTTTTGCAAAAACATGAGGAAACGACATTTCAGAATGAGTTATTAATATTCCTGGTTATATTCTACATAAATTGTGCCATGGTCTCCATGTGAATATTTATTCAGTTCGTATTTTAGTTTTCAGTTCGATTAACAGTTTCGTTTACATGCAGGTATTATCTCTTTTTAATTTATCATTTTCAATAAACATTACTAGACATATAAACTTTGTCATGGTACGGGGACAAAAATGAGGGAAAACAGAAAATTACGGAAATATAATACCAGTTTAAAACAAAAGTATTCTCAAATTGCACGTAATGGGTTTCTTGTATAATATAATATAAGAATTAACCAAAAATAGACATACTCAAAATTACAAAGAATAAAATATTAGTATGGCATGCATTAGCTGTTTCTATTAATGTAAAGTTTTGGTATGATAAATAATTTTTCGATACTTTGATATGCTTTCTTTCTTTTAAATAGAATTAATCATAATCATTTCATCAAAGTAGTTTGTTTTTATATCGCTATGTCCACCGAAAGTGCCAGACACCGCAACACATTGCAGTGTGTGACGTAACATCAGAGGAAATTACGTCAAAGGCTTTTTCTTCGGCAATGTGTGGTTGATTGTGCATTTTTTAAGCATAATGTAGATCAGAGATGTGAATGTAGTTTGTCATTTATATAAATACACATGTATTAATAAATAATGAGTAATGAAAATAACTAGTATTAATAGGGGTAGCTTTTGATCCTTCGGGGATTAATACTAAACGCCAGCATTCAAAGTGGATTTTGATTTTGATTTTCATCGATGTAGCAAAATATATCGAGATCCTCCATTACTTATATTTACAATATTTGTGTGATTTAGGTGTTTTTAAATTATTTGTTATAAAGGTGTTTCAAACTAAATTGTCATTTAGGTGTTTGACATTTTTTGGATTTAAGCGTTTTTTAAAACAATTTGTGGTTAAGTCGGTGGGTTTTTTTTTTTTCATATTATATCCTTTTATATTATTAGTGATTTTAGTGTTTTGTTTTATTTGTAATGGGTTTTATTTTATTTGTGATTTTTATGTTTTATGTTTGTGACATATTTATTTTTTTGTATTATATTTGATTTAAACGTATTTCTATTTAGATAGAATCGCGGTAATCCGGTCTCTGAATATCCAAATAAACTAACTTATTGGAGGCAAATGAAATAACTAAAAAAAATGCATGTTGAAGTAAAATTATAATTTATCACAAATTTTCTACAAATTACAAAACAAAAATTACAATGTAATTAAATAGAAGAAAAAGCCTAGAAAAGGTCAATTAGTTCCAATGTATATGATAAACAAATATCCACCAAGATTGCCTAGGAGATGTATAAGCGCAGGTTGATTTCAAAGAAGAATTGTATTTTAGGTAAAATAGAAACCAAAATTACCTTCATTTAGGTCTATTTCGTCATAAGGAATAGTAGTAGAAGCAATCACTTGCAGTAATGACACTGTTTGTTGCGTGGATTTAGTTGTATGGTCTTGTGTTTTGCTGGTCAGTGTAGTAGATTGTGGTTTGGTTGTTTGGTCAATATCTTTTGTAACAGTGAAAGGCACTTTAGTAGTGCGTGGTGGGGGTAAAGTCGTAGTTTTTTGTGGTTCTGTTGAATGCTGGTGCACAGAAGTTGTATGTTTGTGTGCAGAAGTTGTATGTTGGTGTGTTGTAGTTGTATGATAGTGTATTGTAGTTGTATGCTGTGGTGCTGTAGTAGACTGGGGATTTACTTTTGTTTTGATCTCTGTTATAGGCTGTGGTGAATTGTTATCCCCTTTTGTTGTTTTTATATCTGAGTTAGGTTTCTCAGTAGCCAAAGGACCAGCCGATACGCCCGTTGTCGACATTTGTGCGTTATTGTTATCCTCGGTGACCTTAACTATCTCGGTCACTGAATTAAAAAACGGTAGTGTGGAATATATCGGGGTTGTTGTTTGTTTCATAGAAGAGTCTGTTTTAGTTGTAGGCGGTGCCGTTAGGTCATTTTGAAGTATGAACTGCGCAGTAGTAGGTTTTGTGAGTTCCTTTAAAGGTGGTTCTGTTTGGTCAGTTTGCAGTGTGAACTGCGTAGTAGTAGTTTCTTTGAAATCACGTTTTGCTGGGATGGTGGGTTTGTCAGAGTCTTTCGGGGCTTTAGTCGTAGGTGATTCTGTTCGATCAGTTTGCAGTGTGAACTGTGTAGTGGTAGTTTTTTTTTTTGAATCAGATTCAGCCTGGAGCGTTGGTTTGGCAGACGTTATCTGGATTTTAGTCGTAGGCGGTTTTGTTAGATATGTTTGAAGCGTGAACTGTGTAGTGGTGGGTTTTTCTTTGGAATCAGTTTCAGCTGGGAGCGTAGGTTTTGCAGACGTTATTGGGGCTTTAGTTGGTTCTGTTCGATCAGTTTGCAGTGTGAACTGCGTAGTAGTAGTTTCTTTGAAATCACGTTTTGCTGGGAGCGTGGGTTTGTCAGAGTCTTTCGAGGCTTTAGTCATCGGTGGTTCTGTTCGATCAGTTTGCAGTGTGAACTGTGTAGTTGTACTTTCTTTGGAATCAGTTCCAGCTGAGAGCTTAGGTTTTGCAGACGTTATTGGGGCTTTAGGTGGTTCTGTTCGATCAGTTAGCAGTGTGAACTGCGTAGTGGTACTTTCTTTGGTATCAGTTTTTGCTGGGAGCGTTGGTTTGTCAGACGCTTTCGGGGCTTTAGTCGTAGGTGATTCTGTTCGATCAGTTTGCTGTGTGAACTGTGTAGTGGTGGGGTTTTCTTTGGAATCAGTTTCAGCTGGGAGCGTGGGTTTGGCAGACGTTATCTGGATTTTAGTCGTAGGCGGTTTTGTTAGATCTGTTTGAAGCGTGAACTGTGTAGTGGGGGGGTTTTCTTTGGAATCAGTTTCAGCTGGGGGCGTAGGTTTTGCAGATATTATCGGGGCTTTAGTTGGTTCTGTTCGATCAGTTTGCAGTGTGAACTGTGTAGTGGTGGGTTTTTCTTTGGAATCAGTTTCAGCTGGGAGCGTAGGTTTTGCAGATATTATCGGGGCTTTAGTTGGTTCTGTTCGATCAGTTTGCAGTGTGAACTGTGTAGTGGTACTTTCTTTGGTATCAGTTTTTTCTGGGAGCGTTGGTTTGTCCGACCCTTTCGGGACTTCAGTCGTAGGTGATTCTGTTCGATCAGTTTGCTGTGTGAACTGTGTAGTGGTGGGCTTTTCTTTAGAATTAGTTTCTGCTGGGAGCGTTGGTTTAACAGACGTCATCGGGGCTTTAGTCGTAGGCAGTTTTGTCAGATCTGTTTGGAGCGTGAACTGTGTAGTGGTTGGTTGTTCCTTTGAATTTGTTTCTACTGAGATCGTTGGTTTGACAGACGTCATCGGGGCTTTAGTCGTAGGCGGTTTTGTTAGATCTGTTTGCAGTGTGAACTGTGTAGTGGTACTTTCTTTGGTATCAGTTGTTTCTTGGAGCGTTGGTTTGTCCGACCCTTTCGGGACTTCAGTCGTAGGTGATTCTGTTCGATCAGTTTGCAGTGTGAATTGTGTAGTGGTGGGCTTTTCTTTAGAATTAGTTTCTGCTGGGAGCGTTGGTTTAACAGACGTCATCGAGGTTTTAGTCGTAGGCAGTTTTGTTAGAACTGTTTGGAGCGTGAGCTGTGTAGTGGTTGGTTGTTCCTTTGAATTTGTTTCTACTGAGATCGTTGGTTTGACAGACGTCATCGGGGCTTTAGTCGTAGGCGGTTTTGTTAGATCTGTTTGCAGTGTGAACTGTGTAGTGGTACTTTCTTTGGTATCAGTTTTTTCTGGGAGCGTTGGTTTGTCCGACCCTTTCGGGACTTCAGTCGTAGTTGGTTCTGTTCGATCTGTTTGCAGTGTGAAATGTGTAGTGGTGGGATTTTCTTTGGTATCAACCTCAGCTGGTATGGATGTTGAGAGCATTGATTTAACAGGAACCGTGGTGGCTTTTGTTGATGGCGGCTCTGTCAGATCTGTTTGGAGGGTGAACTGGACAGTTGAGGACTTCTCTTCTGGCATTGACGTAGGTGTTGCTGGGATTATTACTGTGGGTTTAGGTACTGTGATGTTAATTGTCATAGGTTTGGGTGTGCTGGCTTCGATTGATATTGGAGATGGTTTAGGTGTTGTAAGGTTTACTGTAGTTGTTTTTGGGGTTGTAAAGACCACTGCTGTAGATTTCTGTGATTTTTTGTTTACTACTGTCGGTTTAGGTGATGTGGGTCTCGATGTCAAGGGTTTGTCTAAATCAGGGTTGGATGTTATTGGGTTCATTGATGTCGGTTTAATAATTGTGTTGTTTACCGTTGTAGGTTTTGGTGTTGTTGGAATAATTATTTCGTCTTTATGTGTTGTTTGAATTTCTGATAAGTGTTTAGGTGTTGTTGGATTTAACGATTTTGCTTCTGGTGTTGTGGGGTTTACTGATGTAGGTTTAGCTTCTGATCGGTTTGTTGTAGTAGTTTTCGGTGTTGTTTGGTTAACAGATGTTGGTTCAGCAATGGCAGGGTTTACTTGTGTCGGTTTGTTTGTTATGGAGTTTATTTCCGTTTCTTTTTGTGTTGTTGGGTTTACAGATGTCTGTTTGAGTGTTGTTGGGTTTACTGATGAAGGTTTGGATGTTGTGAGGTTCACAAAAATAGGTTTTGGTGCTATGGAGTTTACATATGTGGTTTTGGGTGTTGTTTGGTTCACTGCTGTAGGTTTTGGTGTTGATGGGTTTACAGATGTAGGTTTTGGTTTTGTTGGGTTCACTGATGTAGGTTTGGATGTTGTAAGGTTCACAGATATGGGTTTTGGTGCAATTGAGTTTAAGGATGTGGGTTTGGGTGTTGTTGGGTTTACTGATGTAGGTTTGGGTGTTGTTGGGTTTACTGATGTAAGTTTGGGTGTTGTTGGGTTCACTGATGTAGGTTTGTGTGTTGTAAGGTTCACAGATATAGGTTTTGGTGCTATTGAGTTTAAGGATGTGGGTTCGGGTGTTGTTGGGTTTATTGATGTAGGTTTGGGTGTTGTTGGGTTTACTGATATAAGTTTGGATGTTGTTGGGTTTACTGATGTAGGTTTGGGTGTTGTGTTGTTTACTGATATAGGTTTGGGTGTTGTTTTGTTTACTGATGTAGGTTTTGGTGTTGGTGGGTTAACTGAAGTAGGTTTGGGTGTTGTTTTGTTTACTGATGTAGGTTTGGGTGTTGTTTGGTTCACTGATGTAGGTTTGCGTGTTGGTGGATTTACTGATGTAGGTTTGGGTGTTGTTTTGTTTACTGATGCAGGTTTCGGTGTTGTTGGGTTTACAGATGTAGGTTTGGGTGTTGTTTTGTTTACTGATGTAGGTTTGGGTGTTGTTTGGTTCACTGATGTAGGTTTGCGTGTTGGTGGATTTACTGATGTAGGTTTGGGTGTTGTTTTGTTTACTGATGCAGGTTTCGGTGTTGTTTGGTTTATTGATGTAGGTTTGGGTGTTGTTGGGTTTACTGATGTAGGTTCGGGTGTTGTTGAGTTTACTGATGTAGGTTTGGGTGTTGTTGGGTTTACTGATGTAAGTTTGGGTGTTGTTGGGTTTACTGATGTAGGTTCGGGTGTTGTTTTGTTTACTGATGTAGGTTTGGGTGTTGTTTTGTTTACTGATGTAGGTTTTGGTGTTGGTGGGTTTACTGAAGTAGGTTTTGGTGTTGTTTTGTTTACTGAAGTAGATTTGGGTGTTGTTTTGTTTACTGATGTAGGTTTGGGTGTTGTGTTGTTTACAGATGTAGTTTTGAGTGTTGTTGGGTTTACTGGTGTAGGTTTGGGTGTTGTTGAGTTTACTGATGTAGGTTTGGGTGTTGTTGGGTTTACAGATGTAGGTTTGGGTGTTGTTTTGTTTACTGATGTAGGTTTGGGTGTTGTTTTGTTTACTGATGTAGGTTTTGGTGTTGGTGGGTTTACTGAAGTAGGTTTTGGTGTTGTTTTGTTTACTGAAGTAGATTTGGGTGTTGTTTTGTTTACTGATGTAGGTTTGGGTGTTGTTTTGTTTACTGATGTAGGTTTTGATGTTTGTGAGTTTACTGAAGTAGGTTTGGGTGTTGTGTTGTTTACTGATGTAGGTTTGGGTGTTGTTGGGTTTACTGTTGTAGGGTTGGGTGTTGTTTTGTTTACTGATGTAGGTTTGGGTGTTGGTGGGTTCACTGATGTAGGTTTGCGTGTTGGTGGGTTTACTGAAGAAGGTTTGGGTGTTGTTTTGTTTACTGATGCAGGTTTGGGTGTTGTTTTGTTTACTGATGTAGGTTTGGGTGTTGTTGTGTTTACTGTTGTAGGTTTGAGTGTTGTTTTGTTTACTGATGTAGGTTTGGTTGTTGTTGGGTTTACTGTTGTAGGTTTCGGTGTTGTAATGTTCCTTGATGAATGTTTTGGTGTTGTAGGGTTTACTGATGTAGGTTTGGGTGCTGTTTGGTCTACTTTTTTAGGTTTGGGTGTTGTTGGGTTATCTGATGAAGGTTTGGGTGTTGTTGGGTTTACTGTTTTAGGTTTGGGTGTTGTTGGGTGTACTGTTGTAGGTTTGGGTGTTGTTGGATTCCCTGATGAAGGTTTTGGTGTTTTAGGGTTTACTGTTATAGGTTTTGATGTTGTATGTTTGACTGTTGTTGGTTGAAGTGGTGCAAGTTTAGGCGTTGTAAGCTTGACTGTTTTAGGTTTAAAAGACGGAGATTTAGGCGTTGTATATTGAACCGTTGTAGGTTTAAGTGTTGTAGCTTCGACATCAGTATGTTTAGGTTGTGTAGGCTTAATTGTTGCAGGGTTTGGCGTTGTAGGTCGATGTGTTGTAGTTTTGATTGTTTTGTGCCTTGATGCTGTAGCTTTTGGCTTTGTAGGATAAACTGTTGTAGGTTTATGTGTTGTACGGTGATATGTAGAAACACTCTCCTGATGTTTTGTTGCTGGAAGATTGAAATATCCAGTATATAGACTTCATTTTCTGCTTATAATGACGCGTAAAAATGTATGTTAAAATGTGAATCGCTTTTGAATTTTAGAATTTTTCTAAACTTTAAGAGATACACTACATAATTGTACCTTTCCAACACCTATTACGGATTTTCTTGACCTATGAGACTTTTTAGAGATCAAGGTACCCACATACGGATATATTTTATTCGTTGTCATGCATAAACATAAGGTGGTGACATTAATATGAAAGTTTGTTATTGAAATACAGTTATAGCCTTCTTGGGCCAATGGTGAACGTTCTGGGAGAAACAGGTTCCCAAAATCGTAATTATTGGTTACCATGTATCTATTTCTCCTAGTAGTTAATAAGATTTAATAAATTAACTAAACTTAAACAACTCTAGAGCTATACAAACAAGACAACCGACCACCAGTCGTTTGAGACCTGCTATTTTAAGATGTATATTTAAAGAAATCAAAATAAATTTAATTGATAATTACATGATTTGTTCTTTAATCTCAAAATACATAATGCTTTGAATATAACAAAATAGTTTATAAGCATAACTACTTATTTATAATGATGTCAATTATCATTTATATGAACTTTTGATACTCTTATCAAAAAAGATATAATCGGGGTGACATTTCAGGAAAAAAAATCTGATTTTTTTAAATGGTATTTTTATCGCTTAATCTATTCAAAGCAAGGTTGTAAAGTCAATTGATATAAAACAAAAGATTTGTGCCTTGTTCTTTAAATAAAACAACTAAGCATATATATATATATATGAATGATTAACAATTAGATACATTGCATTCATCTTATACAATATTGAACTACGAGGTAATAAGAACATGGGATTTTGAAACTTTTTGTGTCTATACAATACGCCAATCAACCCACCGTACTTGCACAACATATTTCATTCTTAAGATTTATATAAAATGTTCTAGTTAATCAGGTTTTACAAAACAGCGACTTAAGCTATCACAATTCTTCACCGATAAATTGATGTAAAGATATGTTCTATCATTCATAACTTTCTGAATGTAAAGTTGATGTTCCGATCTGAAAGCGGTTATATAATAACCGCTGAAATATATCATTATGTTTTATACCAATCAACCTAACAAGGCAAGCAGTGTTTAGATTTAGTTTTTATAGTCTATTTACCTGCGCAAATACACGACTTCCTTTCAGGAGAAATTAAATGGAAACACAAATTCTTCAAATGGTCACAGATGTGGTTTTCATATTTATGCAAATATCATTGACCTGATAAATCAGTTTGTAGTGTACTGTTAACCCCTGTGCAGATGTGCATCTTCTGCTCAAGGGACAATGAAGAAACCAAGAATAAACCTGCAGTATCCCACTGCTTTTGTTTCGTTAAAGGCGACTTATGCGGGGGCTCTTGCATAATCGAGCGTTTCCTTCTGTGCTGTATGCTTAGCACACGTCCACTATTATTTTTCATCATTCCCTACCCACTCTTTGTTGTCGGTGGTCTTTACATGATCTTTGCTCAGTACTAATGCTTGCAGTATCGGCTGATACCACGGACCTTAGCACGTCTTAAATGAAGACAGTTCGCACATTACATCAGTCACACTGTAGTGATACAATATAGACGTAAACTCGTCCACCAGATGGGTTTTTTGATACATAACGATATCCCTTATAAGTATTTCAACTTGTGTTCTGTATGCGGCAGCACTACTCCGTACCGTAGTTAGGCCAGTATGGCACACTACAGATGGGTTAATCAATCCCTGTTGTTGTATCTCCTTTTTCTTGTCTAGATGGACTTCGTCATTCCTGTGTGTCTTCCTTGTTTTCAACATTCGTGCTATCCAAATCAATGTTATGATTCCTATAGTTATCTTGGTGATTTATTACGGACTTTTGCATTGGAAATACATGCCATTTCTTGTATATCGTTTTGGTGTTCTTTCAAGTTTGCACCAATTGTTTTTCCAACGAAGTTATCCTGACTGTTCTTGCATGAAATTCCAAAAACGACTTTGGTAGTTTTGTTTGTTTGTCATAGGGATGAATCAGTACGTATCAAAGGTTTAATATTGTTTCAGCAGTGTCTTTGGGGACTGATCCCTCTTCATTGCACGTGCCAATTCGTTCGTTGTTACTTTTACATATGGAATGGTGACATTATGTGACTAAATATATAAATTCAATTGATCGATTTTGTCGTAAGCACAAGTAGAATAACCATAGTTTGCTGGAAATTAATTTTAATTTAATTCAATTTTAAAGAAATTATGTTTTATCTTGTGTTTCATTCTTCCAATGTGATTGCACCTATCTTAAGAAGTCCTTACCAGAGACGGTTAATGGTTTGTGGGAGATGAAGTTGATATATTTCTAAAAACAAAATATGGGAATTCTCTATAAACTAATGGCGGGACGTTCTTCTTTCCTTGCAGTTAGTGTGTCATATCACATTACCATTTGACAATGAAACAATTTCTCGGTCTTCCGGCCTCTTTCCTTTCCAGTTACATGCTGTAGCACTTTGATGTTGCATGGTTCCTTTACATTTGTGGTTTAGTGACATTGGTGATCCTATGATATAGTTTGTCCCGATCCGTTATCTGAGACGTCTGTTCTAGTTGTTCAACACGAACAGATTCACTGCTAGAGGTGGTACAAAGCCTTTGCTGCATTGCTAACGATAAACGAAGGACGCCATCAACAGCAACGAGGCGGGAAGGAGGGGAGGAGGGGAGGAGGGGGGGCAGTCAACATCTACGTGAACCCAGATTGGTCCAACGATGAACCAATAGCTTCAGTCATCAGGAAAAAGTGAATTTCCCGAAAAGTGTTGCTATCCTCTGGGTATACAATAACTAGATAACAATTATCTCTTCTGGGTAGTGGCAAGGTTTATAGTATGCATACTCTTATTCTTGAATTCATATAATTGCGGGGTTTATGTATCTCCCCTTCTGTTTCAACAGTACGTTAGACCAGTTTGGATTTCCAACCTTTTTGTCCCTAGTATCACCGGTAATTTTTTTGGCTTACTCTATCTATTACACAATTTACAGTTGCACCCACAAGTGTCTTACACTCATTTGTCATTCTTGTAGTGTTACCTGGTGAAGGAATTTACGTCATTGTAGCACTACAGTTTCGTCCATTGTGTGAGAGGCCCTCGCGTAGTAAGAGATTGGATCCAAGTTATACTTTGATGTCGAAATGAAGCGTTAGTAAGTATACTACTTCTTATCACGTTTTCATTCAAACTTTAACCTATTTGAAAAAGCATTATTCAAGCTAAACAGAATGATCAAAATCTAAAATTAATAATACATGTTTCTCAAATGCTATTTAGACGGTTTCATTTTCCCTTATTTTAAAGACAGAAAGTTTCTCACGTGATTATCGAATACAAATTGTTACTGAAAAAATGTTTTCCTTTGCAAAATGTTTTTACAACCGTAAATAAGGTGGACGGCGTGTTGTTAATTTGATATGATATGATCAAAACTATTGAATATTAAACATATATCTTTTTATAAACAACTTATAATAACTTTATTTTTTTTTAATTATGATTCAACCTCATTCTAATAGTATTTTTTCTCGAATGTTATTTAGACAACTTCCTATTACCTTATTTAAAAGACAGAAAGTTCTTGAATATCGAATAAAATATGCTATTGTTTTATATTAAGTTTTGCAGTTCGGGCGAATAAGACTTATTTTACGGCTATTTTACCTTTCGCTAGGTTATCAGAGCTTATCGGAGATGTAATGATACTAATCCATTATACCTCAGATTTGGTTAGTATTTGACTCGTATAAAATAAAAATGTATACATGTGTATCATATTTTTTGGATGTTTTCCATCAATAAATCATTTTAGAAATGTAATATTTTAAATACCATAGGGAACCAAATATTCGAATATTTTAAGTCTTAATTATCTCATTGTTTTCCTTCAAGATTTTGTTTGAGTATACAAAATCACACCAAAGATTTGGCATTATTACATTAAATTCCGTGTGTCTAAGTTAATTTATAACTTGTTTTTATTTCAGAAATCGGCATTTGGATTGGAAAAAAATCGTATTGGTAAGCAAATTTGCATACTGAAAGTATCCCCTGAATATTTAATTGTATCATTTATCCCCCGCTTTGACGATTCTGATTTGTTCTTTTTTTTTGTGTTTGATAAATTAAGCTTCGGTATCGAAATTACATTGTATGAAAAATTCAATCCGATTTTTACATACTCAAAGATTATTTTGGCAACCGAAATTCGAAAATTACATCCACAAGTGATTCAACTTGAATACACATACAATTCGATATGACTGTGTATTTGTATAGTTGAGGTGTTAATAAATTGAAGTAATATAAAATGTTTTACCTTGATTCAAGTCGATCGTCGGTACTGTGGTTGTATGGAAGTCAAGGTTTAATTCTGTGGTTGGTAAAGTGTCTTTTTTCGTGTTCTGTTTGTCGGCTGTAACCGTGTTTGCTATTGGTGGTTTTGTGGTAGGTTTAAGTGAGGTTGGTGAGTTCTTTGTATGTTTAAGAGTTGTTTCCGGGAAAAGTGATTGTGCTAATGTGGTTTGACCTATTTTGACTGACTTGGGTGTAGGTCGCTTTTGTGTTGTTGATTCGGGTTTTGCTGTGGTTTGTTCTGGTATTGTTTGTTTTGGTGTTGTTTGTTTTGGCGTTGTCGGTTTTGGTTTTGTCGGTTTTAAAGTTGTTTCGGGGAAAAGTGTATGAAACTTTGTAGTTTGCTCCATTGTGATTATGTTTGATGTTGTTGGTTTTGGTGTTGTTTGTTTTGGTGTTGTCGGTTTTGGTGTTGTGTGTTTCGGTGTTGTCGGTTTTAAAGTTGTTTCGGGGAAAAGTGTATGAACCTCTGTAGTTTGCTCCATTGTGACTACGTTTGATGTTGTTGGTTTTGCTGGTCTTTGGGGTAGTGTTGTTGTTTGTTGTGCTGTTGGTTTTTGTGTAGGTGTTGGTTTTTGTGAAGTAGCTTTTGGTGTGGTTGGTTTCGGAGTTGTTGGTGGTTTTGTAGTTTGTTTTGATGTAATTGGTTTTAGGGTTGTTGGTTCTGGGTTTGGCGTTTTCGCTTTTAGTGTTGTTGGCTTTGGTGTTGTTTGTTTTTGATTTGTTGGTGGTCTTGTTATTGGCTTTGGTGTGGTTGGATTTGGTATAGTTGGTGTCTGTGTTGCAGGCTTATGAGTTGAGGGTACCGGAGTTGTAAGTTTTGACGGTCTTTTAGTTAGTTTAGGTGCGTTTGGTTTTGGTGTCGCTGGTATGGGTGTAGTTGGTTCCGGTTCTGTCGGTTTTGGCGTCGTTGGTTTTGGTGTTATCAGTTTTGGTGTAGTTTCTTTTGGAGATGTTGGTTTTGGTGTTGTCAGTTTTGGTGTTGTCGGCTTTGGTGTTGTTGGTTTTGGTGTTGTTGGTTTCGGTGTTGTTTGTTTTGATGTTATTGGTTTTGGTGTTGTCGGTTTTGGCGTTGTCTGTTTTGCCGTTGTTGGTTTTGGCGTTGTCGGTTTTGCCGTTGTTGGTTTTGGTGTAGTTGGTTTTGGTGTTGTTGGTTTTGCCGTTGTTGGTTTTGCCGTTGTCGGTTTTGGTGTTGTCTGTTTTGCTGTTGTCGGTTTTGGTGTTGTTGGTTTTGGCGTTGTCGGTTTTGGCGTTGTATGTTTTGGCGTTGTTTGTTTTGGTGTTGTTGGTTTTGTTGGTTTTGGCGTTGTTGGTTTTGGTGTTGTCTGTTTTGGCGTTGTATGTTTTGGCGTTGTTGGTTTTGGTGTTGTTGGTGTTGTTGGTTTTGGCGTTGTTGGTTTTGGTGTTGTCGGTTTTGGCGTTGTTTGTTTTGGTGTTGTTGGTTTTGGCGTTGTTCGTTTTGCCGTTGTTGGTTTTGGTTTTGCCGTTGTTGGTTTTGGTGTAGTTTGTTTTGCCGTTGTCGGTTTTGGCGTTGTCAGTTTTGGTGTTGTATGTTTTGGCGTTGTTGATTTTGGTGTTTTTGGTTTTTGTGTTGTTGGTTTTGGTGTTGTTGGTTTTGGTGTTGTCGGTTTTGGTGTAGTTTGTTTTGGTGTTGTCGGTTTTGGCGTTGTTGGTTTTTGTGTTGTTGGTTTTGGTGTTGTTGGTTTTGGCGTTGTTGGTTTTGCCGTTGTTGGTTTTGGTGTAGTTTGTTTTGCCGTTGTCGGTTTTGGCGTTGTTGGTTTTGGTGTTGTTGGTGTTGTTGGTTTTTGTGTTGTTGGTTTTGGCGTTGTCAGTTTTGGTGTTGTTGGTTTTTGTGTTGTTGGTTTTGCCGTTGTTGGTTTTGGTGTAGTTTGTTTTGCCGTTGTCGGTTTTGGCGTTGTTGGTTTTGGTGTTATTGGTTTTGGTGTCGTATGTTTTGGCGTTGTTGGTTTTGGTGTTGTTGGTGTTGTTGGTTTTTGTGTTGTTGGTTTTTGTGTTGTTGGTTTTGGTGTTGTCGGTTTTGGCGTTGTCGGTTTTGGCGTTGTTGGTTTTGGTGTTGTTGGTTTTGGTGTTGTTTGTTTTGGTGTTTTTGGTTTTGGCGTTGTGGGTTTTGCTGTTGTTGGTTTTGGTGTAGTTTGTTTTGCCGTTGTCGGTTTTGGTGTTGTTGGTTTTGGTGTTGTCTGTATTGCCGTTGTCGGCTTTGGCGTGGTTTGTTTTGGTGTTGTTGGTTTTGCCGTTGTTGGTTTTGGTGTTGTTGGTTTTGGTGTTGTCTGTATTGCCGTTGTCGGCTTTGGCGTGGTTTGTTTTGGTGTTGTCGGTTTTGCCGTTGTCGGTTTTACCGTTGTCGGTTTTGGTGTAGTTTGTTTTGGTGTAGTTTGTTTTGCCGTATTCGGTTTTGGTGTAGTTGGTTTTGGTGTTGTCTGTTTTGCCGTTGTCGGTTTTGGTGTTGTTGGTTTTGGTGTAGTTTGTTTTGCCGTTGTCGGTTTTGGTGTTGTTGGTTTTGGTGTTGTGGGTTTTGCCGTTGTAGGTTTTGGTGTAGTTTGTTTTGGTGTTGTGGGTTTTGCCGTTGTCGGTTTTGGTGTAGTTTGTTTTGGTGTTGTGGGTTTTGGGGTAGTTTGTTTTGGTGTAGTTTGTTTTGGTGTTGTGGGTTTTGCCGTTGTTGGTTTTGGTGTAGTTTGTTTTGCCGTTGTCGGTTTTGGTGTTGTTGGTTTTGGTGTTGTTGGTTTTGGTGTTGTCGGTTTTGGTGTAGTTTGTTTTGGCGTTGTCGGTTTTGGCGTTGTGGGTTTTGGTGTAGTTTGTTTTGCCGTTGTTGGTTTTGGTGTTGTTGGTTTTGGCGTTGTTGGTTTTGGTGTTGTCGGTTTTGGCGTTGTCGGTTTTGGTGTTGTCTGTTTTGCCGTTGTCGGTTTTGGCGTGGTTGGTTTTGGTGTTGTCGGTTTTGCCGTTGTCGGTTTTGGTGTGGTTTGTTTTGGTGTAGTTTGTTTTGCCGTATTCGGTTTTGGTGTAGTTTGTTTTGGTGTTGTCGGTTTTGGTGTTGTTGGTTTTGGTGTAGTTTGTTTTGCCGTTGTCGGTTTTGGTTTTTGGTGTTGTTGGTTTTGGCGTTGTTGGTTTTGGCGTTGTTGGTTTTGGCGTTGTTGGTTTTGGCGTTGTTGGTTTTGGTGTTGTGGGTTTTGCCGTTGTTGGTTTTGGTGTTGTTTGTTTTGGTGTTGCGGTTTTTGGGGTAGTTTGTTTTGGTGTAGTTTGTTTTGGTGTTGTCGGTTTTGGTGTTGTTGGTTTTGGTGTTGTGGGTTTTGCCGTTGTCGGTTTTGGTGTTGTTTGTTTTGGTGTTGTGGTTTTTGGGGTAGTTTGTTTTGGTGTAGTTTGTTTTGGTGTAGTTTGTTTTGGTGTTGTGGGTTTTGCCGTTGTTGGTTTTGGTGTTGTTGGTTTTGGTGTTGTCGGTTTTGGCGTTGTTTGTTTTGGTGTTGTGGGTTTTGGGGTAGTTTGTTTTGGTGTTGTGGGTTTTGGGGTAGTTTGTTTTGGTGTAGTTTGTTTTGGTGTTGTGGGTTTTGCCGTTGTTGGTTTTGGTGTTGTTGGTTTTGGTGTGGTTTGTTTTGGTGTTGTTGGTTTTGGTGTTGTTGGTTTTGGTGTGGTTTGTTTTGGTGTTGTTGGTTTTGGTGTTGTTCGTTTTGGTGTAGTTTGTTTTGCCGTTGTCGGTTTTGGTGTTGTTGGTTTTGGTGTTGTGGGTTTTGCCGTTGTCGGTTTTGGTGTTGTTTGTTTTGGTGTTGTGGTTTTTGGGGTAGTTTGTTTTGGTGTAGTTTGTTTTGGTGTAGTTTGTTTTGGTGTTGTGGGTTTTGCCGTTGTTGGTTTTGGTGTTGTTGGTTTTGGTGTGGTTTGTTTTGGTGTTGTTGGTTTTGGTGTTGTTGGTTTTGGTGTGGTTTGTTTTGGTGCGGCTGATTTTGTTGTTATTTTGATTGCTAAAATTAGGTAAATTCCATATATGTAACAGCATTCAGTTTACATGTAACAATATTAATTCTATCAAAGGAATTTCCCATTATTCAAGATATTACTGAAAGACATGTCTAAGATATCACTATTTACAGGATTCACCAATTACAGAATTTAATATATGCAGGATTCACCATTTACAGGATTTACCGTTTACAGAATTCAATATATGCAGGATTCACCATTTACAGTATTAACTATTTACAGGATTCGAGATATGCATCATGCATCAATTACAGGATTAAATATAATCAGGATTCACCATTTACAGTATTAACTATTTACAGTATTCAAGATATGCAGGATTCATCAATTACAGGATTTAATATATGCAGGACTCATCAATTACAGGATTCAATATATGCAGGATTCACCAATTACAGAATTTAATATATGCAGGATTCACCATTTACAGGATTTACCGTTTACAGAATTCAATATATGCAGGATTCACCATTTACAGTATTAACTATTTACAGGATTCAAGATATGCAGGATTCATCAATTACAGGATTCAAGATATGCAGGATTCACCATTTACAGGATTCAATATTTGATGGCTACACTAATTTGAATGATTCACTCAACACATGATATAGTGTTTATATTATTTTTCTCTGTAAGCATCTAACATTTTTTCTGTCAAACGGTTGTAAAATATCGACTCACCTTGTTGTGTATCCGTTTCTTCCTTCTTTGAGTTGACTTCGTCTGCAGTGGGAGCAGGCGTGCCATTTGAACCATCGTCCTCGTTTACTGTCGACGCCTGATCACCAGTTTGCGCTGATGTGTCCGAAGACTGGTCCGCAGTGGGTGACGGATTTGCAGAATTTGATGCATCCTCTGATGTCGGTGGATTGTCTGTGTTAGCAGCGTCGTTTGACGTCGTTGAGTCACCTGATGGTGTTTTTGAGTTATCTGGTAATGATGTTACTTTAGTCTTGCCGGTGGCAACATCTGTGTTGTCGGATGAGCTTCCAGAAGAAGATGTGGATTTCGGGGTTGGCGTTTCACCGCCTTTTTCACTTAGGTCGGAACTTGGTTGGTTTGGATTGGATGTTGGGTTTCCTGAAGATGAGTCAGCTTGTGTTGCATCTGAAGATGGCGCTGTATCTGGACTTGATTCGGTGTTTGATACGGAGGAATCCCCGGATGAGTCTGTTGATGGCTTTCCTCCAGGTGAGTCTGTTTGGGTTGAATCTGAGGATGGCGCTGTATCTGAACTTGGCGCGTTGTTCGATACCGTAGACTTGTCTGATGTACCTGTTGTAGGCTTAGCTTGTGATGAATCGGTCTGCGTGGTATCTGAAGGTGATGCTGTATCTGGACTTGACTTAGTATTTGATACTGGGGAATCCCCAGTCGAGTCCGTTGATGGAGTTCCTTTAGATGAGTCTGTTTGAGTTGAATCTGAAGGTGGAGCTGTATCTGATTTAGTTGTTGGTTTTTCTGAAGGTGCGTTGTCTGAGGTTGGACTCGTATCCGTGTTGGTTTGGTCAGTCAATGGCGGGGAATCGTCTGTTGCTGTTGTTGACGGTTTTGATTCAATAGCACTACCTTGTGTCCCCGAGGTGTCCGAAGTCCCAATACTCGTCGCCGATCCGGGTACTATCGGGGTAATATTGGCTGGCGAATTCACGTTTGATGAACCAGTTTGCGTTGGATCTACATTTCCAGTCGGACCTGAACCTAACATCTGGGAATCGTCTAATGTAGATGGTAAATCGGGTATAACTACTGGAATATTTATTTCCGATTCTTGTAACGTTTCTCCTTTTACGGAGTTCTCCACTTTAGGAACAGTGTCTGGGGCTACCATAGTAGCCGCTGTTTTATTTAGCACAATCCTCTGGAATTCTGGATTTTTTTCATTTTCAGAGGGCGCTGTTGATAATGTGGATGACGTCAGCGTGCTAGTATTGTCACTATTTATAGTACTTTCTGTTGAAGTGTCGACGTCATTTTCGTCGTTGATAAAATATGAGGTAAATTTATTTCGCTTCTTCAGCTTGCATCCTTCGCATTTATACATATGGCAATTATTGTCTGTATCACTGTCATTTCTGCTATTGAACTCAGCAACATTGCAGTCAACTGAAACACAATACAACATTACATATATACTGGGCTAGTCTGAAAAAACCGTCGTCACTGTAACGTCACATCCGGTTCATAGACAAATGTCTCAATATTCCGTCTTTTCGTATTGCAGAGTTATCTGCTCTTGTGAGCAGGTATTGATTGTTACGTCATTTGTTTGTGAGAGTAACGTCATAATTTTTTTGAGAAAATTGCGTGAAAACGACGTAATTTTCTCACACAAACTAATGACGTTACAATCAATACCTGCTCACAAGAACAGATTACTCTGCAATACGAAAAGACGAAATAGGCTCTCTTTTGGCTCCAAATGACTACGTCTATTAGAAATGGTTTAAGGGGGTTGACTTGAAGTGGATTCATGTACCCTACAGATTAATTTTGAAAAATCGTACACAGTACTACTTTTAGATTTGAACAACGAAAACAAATGATCACAAGTTTCTGTAAAATCTCGTACACTTAAACATTTACATAATGTCATCGGTTGTCACTATACAGTAAACCCTCAATATAATGCCCATTGTTTGTCACTATATAGTAAACTCTCGATATAATGTCCATTGTTTGTCACGATACTGCAAAATTTCGATATAATCCCAATTGTTTGTTACTATAAAGTGTCAACGTACAATATACTGTCCCTATCTCGATATATTGCTACTAAGCTTATCACTATAACATTACGATGTCCGCTTGTTCTATAATTGTTTCAAATTCATGTATGCGTCCCAATCAACATATTATGTAGCCTCTTTATAACGCCAATTCCTTGCGTTGTGATGCCAGTATAACGAGGTTTTACTTCAATTAGTTTACCTGTATGACAACACGTGTTGACACAATCCGATGATGTCATCACAGTCTGACTCCCTAAAAAAGCCACAATGGCGTCGTCGCCTGTGTAATTCAAGTTCACCATTCTGTTTTTCTCTGTGCCGCTGAGTGTGCAATGGTCAGTCGCGGCTATTGTCGCCAGATACAGAATCCCAAGTAATGTGAAGATATCCATGGTGCTGGTCTAGAAATACCTCTGAAAAATCAAATAGAAAACGATTTTAAGACTGAATTACTGGGGCATAGATTTATGGAAACCTGTACAGAAAAAAGACACAAAAAGTGGCAGAACTGGACAATCGGAGGTTGGGACTGAGGGCCTTTCAAAATTTCCTGTGAAAGAGGGGAGGGGTTTCTTAATGGGGAAAAATATGTTGTTGGGTTTTTTTGCATAGAGAACCCCTCTTGGTCCACCATTATACAAGCAATATGTAATATACATACACGTCCACATTCGTTCTAAGACAACACTTGTCTGACATGTATACAAATGAACAATGCAGATCAAATATGTGATATATATCCATTCTGATAACAGTGAACATTTTGTTAGTTGATTTCGAATAATTAAAATGAGCAGATATTGTGACAAACCAACTGGGGTATTTATGGTAAGTTGTACCGTACACGTAATAATTATAATCGCGAAGAGCTCCACTTTAACTACATGAGTTTTTTCCTGCTTAGAGTTACTTCCCTTGCAAATATATTCATTTTTCATTTTGATACTACTTGGGTAGTAACATTGGTATATACATTTGTGATCGTTATATTTCTCTTTCAAAATAAAAACAGTACTGTTCTAAACGTTACGATTTGGCAGGGATTCGAACCCAGGACTTCAGACTGTGTTACTATCGCTCTAACCGTCTAAGCTATCTCGTCAACGAAAAGGTCCGGGCTCAACTTGAGGACTACAAAACGTAATATACATAAACGTGAAGACTACATAACGTAATACACATAAACGGAAGATAAGGGGGGTTACTGTATATACGAAAATTAGTAACATATCTTCATTATTTTTCCATAAAAAGTCACGCAAGGTATGTTTTTTTTTTCAAAAGTGATTTATCAAAGCTATAGTCGTGTCAGGAAAAATCGTTTCCAATACTTTGTTACAGTTTCTGGCAGTGGTACGGGGTTCCTTAAGTATATATCATCTGTTAAGTTGGCTTGTCATTAGAAATAGTCGCGTCAGACATAAAACATTTGCATATATATTCAATGCAAACCGACACAGTAATAGGAAACCTCGGGATCATTGAGAGATTCTGGGAGGGGAAACTTTGTTTTTGAAATTTTGTCAAAATCTCGTACCTACATGTAACTTGTGAAGTGACGAGATTTACCATTATATATGATATCTTGTGTAGTGACGAGATTTGCCATTATATAAGAAATCTGTGTTGTGACGAGATTTCACAATTCACATTATATAAGACATCTTATCAGAGACGTATCTTATGTAGTGACGAGATTTCACATTATCACAGATATCTTGTGTATTATTGTTTTGGCTGTAGGTACTGAGGAGCTGTTCCATTCAGTGCCTTGTATGTGTACACCA
>NW_018405338.1:952837-955268 GCF_002113885.1 Mizuhopecten yessoensis | reverse complement strand
TGTACTCCAAACCGATTGGAGAGATTTGTCGTCGCCATAGCCTTCGCTATCATTGCAATGCCGATGACACACAAATGTACATGGTCATCAAACCACAGGACAGCTGGAATACCGTCTCAGAAAGTCTGGAAGCTTGTCTGACAGATATCAGTATATGGATGAACGCCAACATGCTTAAGCTTAATCAGGAAAAGACGGAACTAATCGTCTTTTCCCCAAAGTGTCAGCAAACAATGGCTCTCCAGCTCAAGGTCGGTGCCAGAACTATTGAGACTATTCCAGCTGTTAAACCCCTAGGGGTATACTTTGATAGTTCACTGAACATGAAGAAACAAGTGAACGCTATTGCCAAATCCTGTTACTACCAGATCAGGAACATCGGCTTTATTCGGCAGTTTTTAACTGCAGATGCATGCAAGATTTTGGTGCATTCACTTGTTACCTCTCGGTTGGATTATTATTATTATTATTATTATATGAAATATCTTATATGACATATTTCATTTAATTGCTTTAGGAGATATGTTATATATGTATAGTATATAAGAGATATTATTTATTACATTTTTGCCAGTGAAATATCGGATTCTATCAACTTGATAAAACTGATATCTTTCACACTCGTGAAAAATATCAAAATATTAGCCATACTCGTGAAATATATTTGTTATTACTGAAGACACCATTAAATATCCTCTATATATTATATAAGATAGCTCATACATTTTATAAGATATCTTTATTTTAAAAAATTCGGGATCGATGTTTCTCCTTGAATATATATTGAATGTACTTGCCATACGCTACACCTCTAGCTGAAACACGTTTATCAACAACTTTCATTTATAAAATCATGGCGTTGTTGTATAGACATATCTCAATATGAGTTTGTACTTATAAATCTTATCTTGCGCAAAATAAAATGGCCGCTGGTAACGTCTTTCAGAATATGTCTTCATTAACGGACAGACGGGTCATCTATACACTTTTGTCAGTTATAAATGGATTTCAATTTCCATTTGGTAAGTGCATTGTACTGTTGCTAAGCGCCACCCTTTATTGATCGTAATTTTAATGAATATTAATATGCCGACGGCAGGATTGGCACAAGGAAGTTTCAATTAAAAAGTTGGTTAAAAAGTTCAAGTCAAGCTAAAAGTGAACACCCATGGTTGTTCTGAAAGTTTTATTTACAATTTATATTATGCACTTTAAAATAACACACAAATCAATGTTTGAAACGAAGTTTAAGAAGCAAGTTAATCTTATAAAAATTTAGATAAAACTTTTCAACCACATGCAGTCAGTGTTACCGGTAATGGGAGGGCAAAGGCAAGAGTGAGCGAGGGACCACAACAATCTATAAAGCATATAGGCCTACTTAACCACAAAGCGTACCAAAACCGGATACTAGCATATATATTTCATTCTAAAAAAATGAAAATAATAGTCAATCCAGATATTTGAATGTATGGTAATTTGTCTTATGATAAATGATTGTAAACGCAAATATTCACAGATCCTACAACTAATTACATTTCGATATTTTTACAAAATATTCAATCATTTTAATTCAAAACTTAAAAGATTGTCTCTAGACGTGTCCGCGTAAACATTAAGGTTACAGCTGAAGTTGTAATATTACTCTTTCCCCTACACCCTACCTCAACCCCCACCTCAACCCCACCTCTCTCGATTCTGAAGTACTAACATTAGTCGCCTCAAACGATTCCGACCATCATTCAAATTGCTTCTTTAAATTCAATGCATATGTGCAGCAATAGTGGGGCGTTTCTGGCCCTTTTAAGAGAAGGCATGTGGGGGAGTGCTGATGAAAAGGGGGAGGGTAGGAAAAGAGACATGTAAAATGCACAATAAGGGCCACGTGGAAAATTTGCGTATGTTTTTACCCCTAAAAAATGTTGATTCGCCAGGTTCATGCATCAAACAAAAAGGGCACGTTTGATTGATAAGATCTTGAGTGAATTTCAATATACATTAATATCACATACATTTTCATTTGTATATATGTATATTTCGTACATATATTTAGTCTTGTGCACCATATACATGTAGTAAATATATAACATATCAATGTTAAGTGTATATATATATATATATATACATGTAAAAGCGTGATGAAATGTGCATTACCCTCATTTCTGACATTTTATATAATATATACATGTAAACAAGTACGTTAATTGTTCCCCGCTTAATGTAACGAACAGGTGTCACGACAGTCATGCATACATGGTGCTTCGTCATATACAATTGTAGTGTATTGATTATAAGCAGCACGCGACAGTGGCGGATCTGTAAGTTTACTTAGCAGTCTAGGCACTAGGGCCCCTCACCCTCAGGTCTAAAGTAAAGAAAACGTATAAGTCCTTAATTTTCCAGTTTGGTATCCAAAAACTAAAAGCTCCCC
>NW_018405338.1:943147-952802 GCF_002113885.1 Mizuhopecten yessoensis | reverse complement strand
TGATTGATTGATTGATTGATTGGGGTATTGATCGGCCTTTATTTATTTATTAATTTATTTATTGTACGGTAAAAATGAAACCGGTATATGAATTCCTTACCGGTAAGTAAAAGTTTCAGCCAACGTCACATACATCAGGCCATGCTTGTAAGTTTTCTTACACACTACAGTAAGTTTGATAGGTCCCGAGTTCGATACGTTGTATGCATATACTATAGTTATATCTCATATATATTATATAAGATCTATATAGTTTTATGAAAGTCAGGATCGACATTGCTCCTTAAATAAATGTTGAGATGACTTTCCATATGCTACACCTCTGAAACACGTTATAAAAAACTTGTATAAAATCATGAAGGTGTTGTAGACCCTTATAAATACACTTCAGTAATTTGACCTGATAGATATACAGTACATTATATATATAAGTTAGCGTGTGGTAGATTTAAAACATAACCAGCCTCGTTTTAAGTATATCTAACTCTTATAAATCTTTGTTGCTTACGTACCTTTAAGTTTGCTGTATTGTTTCGGCACTGTATGTTAAAATGTCTGTTAAAACATCTTCAATCATGGTTTAGTTCCTCAGTCGTGTACATCTAAAAGAATGCACAGAAGTCGCGCGCCGCTCTCGCGCCATCCGTCTCCAGTCGTCTGCCAATAAATCAGCTCTTCCTCAGGTTTCGACGGTGCAACAGCTGGTACACACTTCTTGTGTCTCCGAGTTTGTGTCACAATCTCTAACAAATACTGCTATTGATTTTGAAGTAAAGCTGATGTTTCCAAATCAATGAATATTGAATGTATTTAATGTAAGTTATAGATGAAATTTTGTATAAACAACTTTAAGAGCGTAGTCAGTGATGTCCCGTTCAGTATGACGTGGATATCGTTACGTATACGTCTATCTGCACATACGATCTGTGTATACCTATCTGACTAATGTAAGTTATTGGAAGTGCACTATCGTAGATGGCAAATATTTTCTTTGTCAATGAAAGTATGCCCAAGGCGAATATCATTACATATATATTACACATGGAAATTAAAATTGACAATCGTTGTCAAACGGCCTGCGAAGTATATATAAACTATGCATTGTATGCCTACTGCATGTTGTCATTTGTTCAAAAGGTCGTATTCCATCTCAAACGGACTCGGATCGTTATATTATTCTACTAGTGGGTCACTAAGCGTAAAAATAAATAATATATATATATATGAAAGCTCCAAGCTTGTTTTATCATCCCTCTTTTGCTTCAAAATTGTATTTTTGATAAAATTTTCATTTTCTTTAAACTTAACTTAAAACTCAAACCATATTTTAAACAGTTCGTTTTCATTTGTTTATTTCTTTTCTAGTCTAAAATGTTTATAAAAAAACATTCGGAATGCTAAAAATTTAAATACATTTAACGAACTCCAATGATTCTTCAATTATCAGTTTTATAAACAACGTCATATCGCCATATTTTCATCTGTCACAATCTAGGTTCCAATGGTTTGTATTATCACACAGAAATTTTGTGATAAATTAGTGCTGAAACTAATTGTGTAAACAGAGACGTATATATATATACGTCTCTGTTGTAAATAATTGCTTATTCATGAAAAACTTTAATCTTGCCATCTTTTATTATATTTATATTTCGAATTGTTCATATCTAGCAATTCAAGTGTGACTTAGTACAAAACACGTTTATATGACATTTAGACGGAATTTGGATATATACATGTTACATGTACTTTATATTACCCTTCCATATTATTTGATTTCGATGTAAATGTATCTCAGTTTTGAGGAAATAAACATATGATGATGATGATGATGATGATGACATCTCTATCTATATCCTTTGTGACATTTAAGATCCTAATCAATTGTGAAGATTTTATATCCCTAAGCTCGTACACTTTGTAAACTTACTTTCACAACTCATTACTACTGTCCATCACATTACGCAACAGGATTAGCGTAATAGCCTTTACCTTGTGGACACTGACCACAAGTAATTGATCTAACAATTAGTGACACCTGTCACTCAAAGGTCAGTACCTTTATTGTACGTACATGTATTTAACTGTGATATGATGTTTTGTAAATCATCGCATGTGTGCTGTATAGTAGCTGCGACAGCCTATCCGCATCTAAGGAGCTGACCGACCTTAGGGCGTGACCTGGACGGGCAAGGTCATTTTGAATCTCCGAGGGCCCGGTAACAGTCTTACCCCCTCAAGACGACCGAACACGGGCTTCGCCCGTGAAGTGTAGTCTATAAATTTAAACCCATTTTTACGGAACACATCGGGTTTATGTTGGACCCTCCAGAATATCCAGCCGTCAAGTCAAAAAAGTTCTCTTATTAAATTTCAAAGTTAAACTTTCATCAACTCTTACGTCATTATTTCAAGACACCGACACAAATATAAAGTTAAGCCGGTGATGTCTACTAAGATTTCAATGACATGTACGTATAAACGTGTAACCGCATTGAGCCCAAATCATCTAGAAACCTGGGATATGATACTTTCTTTTTCTGTGATAATTATAATTGCTTTTTATTAAAATATGTATGATCTCCCTTTACTTGTAATGCAATGTGTTATTGTTATTTTACATATGTTTGTCGCAATAATAGCTCTTAAGAGCTGATGTTCCTTGTTAACATGTAAACGACTTTACATAAAGTTTCTTGTATGTTGTTTGTATCTTGTACGTTCAGTTACAAAAATGTATCTTTGTATTGGCACGGACTTAGATAATTCCGTGGTATTGGTAAGCGTTGAGAGTTTTAAAAAAGAAATGTGTGTTTTTTTATTTATTTATTTAGTTGTACAGTTAAAACACGAGCTAATCCAGTGTAGTTGGATGTAAAGCCTCACTTGAACAGCAAAAACAAATCTTGGAAAGTTAAATATCAAATTATGATGTATATCTTTTACAATTTCTCAAACAGGAATTCATGTCATCTTTTTTATAATCCGG
Source organism: Mizuhopecten yessoensis (assembly GCF_002113885.1). Classification (NCBI taxonomy): domain Eukaryota; kingdom Metazoa; phylum Mollusca; class Bivalvia; order Pectinida; family Pectinidae; genus Mizuhopecten; species Mizuhopecten yessoensis. The sequence continues at coordinate 949,813 of NW_018405338.1, read as the reverse complement.
ATATATTAACGCCTCGGAGTTCGTTTTTAGTTTTTACACATAACCGGAAGTTATTGTCAATAGTAAATAACAAAAGTTGCCCATAGCAGGCGGCTGTATCTAGGCCTATCCCACACTTGTTTTGCCAGCTGTTTGCTGCTTATATACTTTATACTAATGGCAGCTTATGTCTTTTATTAATAGTTGATACTTATTATGAATGGACGGTGACGAACAAGACTGCATTATTCATTTACCTTTACGTGTAAGCTGAAGAACTCTTCTGCATCCGAATTCGTACATGTACTACCATGTAGATCTACATACTATTTCTCAAATTATCACTACGTAGACTATCAATATTTCAGAAATCACACATACGAAAATGTGTTTATCTATCTAGGCTAGATTTAACAAGTCGCACTTCAGTCCGAGTTTCCTCATTTGAAAAATTCTCGACCCCCTTCCCCTGTCTCTATAAATTTTCTAAATTATTTGCAGTTTTCCTTTTATTTTTGTTACTCTGTGCATTAAACCCATTTTCAGTGAGCCTTAACATGCTTGATAATGAAAACTCGAAAACCAAAAAGGAAAAGGGGAGATGGGTTGTAGATAACCCATAAGCCTTTTTATTTATTTACTTTTATTTTATTCATTTATATATCTTTCTACCCTCTTATTATGCAATGGTCTCCAATAACATAATATTCAACCAGTTGAAGGCAGTTAATTTAGTAGAAGTAGATTACTTATATATTTAGTATTCTGAGAATCACAATTTAATATTTTTTACCCAATATATATGCATTTTGACCTTAAGGATTAGAAAATAGAGAGAAAAAGGAATATAATTGGGTTTAGATGCTTCAATAAAATCAATATGCTTACAATTCCCCCCCCACCCCCTGAAACAAATTGGTGTCAATTCTTAAAACATGTAGAAAAAATCTTGAATATGAAGTATCGCTACAAATTAAGTATTTATATAAATATCGTCATTATATATCTTTTTAAGGTTTAATGGACTACGTACAATTCATGTGAACAAATGACAATCAATATCACATCCAGACCGTAATGATTATAGACTGAGGGCCAGTTATGTACAAGAGGTATCTGTCAGGTGATGGGCCTAGTCCTCGAAAAGAGCCTGGAGAATCCAAATTGGTATGTATACAACAGGAAGGATAATAGTGTGCTTCAATCCGGAATCGAACCCACAATCCTAAGGTTCCTAAATCGGACACTCTACCACTGAGCTAAAGGGAAAGTAATTCCCTCTAGATGACGTTTAACATCTTAAAATAACCTACTCGGAAATGGTTTTCCCGACTTTAAATATATACATAAAATCTAAAACTGCTACACACTATATATATACAATGTACGGTCCATCAAACTTGATTGAGAGCCCACCTAAATTAAAAGATCAACTATCCCCAGAGACTGCTTTTAAATTTCCTCATTGTAATCATTTACAATAATTACTAAACCTGTATTAAAGGAGACCACCTGTCGTAAGAAACCATTTAACAGAGTTTTCAGGGGTTGTTTCTGGATACAGCTCTGACTTTACACCTGTTGAGCATCTTATATTTTGATTAGTTTGTAACAAAATCCCATAACCAAACCTATAAAACAACAAAGGGAGGGGGCTAGATCTACACCCTGCCTGTAATATAACCTATCTGATGCAGTGTGTATACGCTCTATATCGATAGGTTAAACTTCCTGGGTCGGGTGATAAAAAAAAGGTAAACTACTTTGTCACATCGTTGTACAGGTAAAAGATACAAATCACTCAATCATTAATAGCTTGACAAATGGACCAGTCGGTCTTGAAATGCTTTGACACATTTAATAAATTATGTACATTGTTTGTGTAGAAAGTAAAACTTTGATATAAGATTTTTATTTTTTTATTTTTTTTAAATGAAAAGCAAGAGACACTGCAGAAGAAGGTCACTCAGTCTGAGGAAGATAATGTGAGAAGCACCGTTACGAAATGCTGGGACAGAGCAGAAGAACTGAAGGTGTCGACAACTCCGAGTTCTGATGACACAACAGGTCTGTCTTCATGGAAAACAATACGGGTCTTTGTTTCTTCGACGTTTACCGATTTCTTCAACGAACGAGAAATTCTCGTCAAAAAGGTACAAAAACATAATGAGTGTGCATCACTATAACTACAAATTAAGACTAAGAATAAAAATGGGATATATATGCAAGACCACACACTTGTGTTTTTCTAACGAATCAGAAAGCACTCATTTATTGCGCGGACGAATATATTCACGAGTGCACGGAGCGCAACGAGTGAATACATACGTCCGCGCAATAAATGAGTGCTTTCTGATTCGTTAGAAAAACACAAGTGTGTGGTCTTGCTTTTATCACATTCCTTCCGTATTTGGTAGAGATCGATACAAAGATTTTATAAACTTTGATATTTTTTGCAAATATCAGGAACTTTTCAGTTTGCCATGATAAGGGGATTCCCATAAAATGTAGTTCCGGCTAGTAGGTAAATACAACATTCCGTATTGCACATGTGCAATACAGAACGTTGTATTTCATGGTCTGAAAATTGCTTGTATTACTATAACAAGATTCAACAGGTATGTGATATATGTGTATAGTCATTGAACTTAAGAAAGGGTCCACATTGATTTTGAGTAGTCTTTATAAAAGAGATACAAGGAATTTAGATGTTTTTCTATCATCAAAGAAGCTCTCGGAATATATACTGCTCTGAATTTTCTGTAAATACCACCAGAAAAATAAAATTTCTAAGGTAAGAGCCAGAATGAACATTTCTGCAATAACCCTTCATAAAGCTAACAAGTTAGTATGACGACTTTCGCCTGCCACTTTATTTAAGTGGTCCATTTCAGTAAGTGAGAGGCAAAACGTAACATAAACCATTCCCTTTTAGTTGTGTAGTAGGTAAAAATCAGCAAACATAAAATTTTGTGTACAAGTTAAATTTAAAATTTCTGTAAAGCAAAAAAATGTGCTTTATTCCTCCGGCAGATAATTTGCATTTCCCTTTTTTGTTACGAAGGTGTTTCCCGAGCTGCGAGAATGGTGTGCGGAACGCTCTCTTTATTTTGTGGAGTGTGACCTTCGCTGGGGTGTGCCCAAGGACTCGACGACCTCTGACACAATTTGCACCTGCATGGAGGAGATTGATCGATGCCATTCAGAAAATGAGGGCACACCTTTCTTCGTCAACCTCACTGGCGAAAGGTAACAGTTGGAATCGTGCAGTATTTTTCACTGAATGACTTGAGATACTCCACAAAATATAAAAGATATCTGTGCAAGCTTAATGCTATTCTAACAGAACTTATTTATATCATTTTCATTTAATATTTCTTTTGTAACAATTCAAACACAACAAACAGGTATTTTGCTTCTTGGCTTTTTACCATTTACAGTTGAACATTTGTTATTAGATTGCATTGACCTTCAGCCAGCCAGCACAAAACAGAAATCTATAATAATAAAATAAGTTCTTTTTGTTATTCTGCATTTATACGAAAAAAAATATGGATATTTAATGCTTGTTCTGCTGGAAAGAAAATTCAAAGTAATGAAATTATTTTTTGATCATATTTTATCAAACACATACTAAAGTATGAAAATTGATATGCGAAGGAACTCCCCTGAAAATACACTGGTACGTTTGTGTGATTTTAGATATGGCTGGATTCCCACAGAAGATGAAGTCCCGTCAGATGTCCGTCAGCAGTATGACTGGATCAACGACACCTCCATCACCTTCATGGAAATAATGCATGGAGCCTACAGGTAAAAATTAACACGAACAGGTCATACATGGAATCTAAAAATAATTTGGTAAGATCACACATGAGTGTATGGGTTAACTTCAACATTTTACTAAATTTTGTCTGAAGCATTCTAGGGACCAAAGAAATAAAATAAAAAATCATCAATGGCAAGTCGTTTTGGGCACAGCCCTCAATATTCTGGGGCAAGGGTATCTGCGGGAAAAATAAATAAAATAAAACAATCGGGCCTAGAAGCTAGGGTTCCCGCAGCTAGATGGTCCGGGGAAAAAAGAATACAATTGGGCCTAGAAGCTAGATGATCCGATTATCAAAAAAAAAAAAAAAAAAGATTGGGCCTAGAAGCTACGGTTTCCGCAGCTAGATGATCCGATTATATTTTTTTTTTTTAAATCATTGGGCCTAGAAGCTACGGTTTCTGCAGCTAGATGATCCGATTATAAAAATGATTAAAAATGATTGGGCCTAGAAGCTACGGTTTCCGCAGCTAGATGGTCTGATAAAAAATTAAAATAAAAATAAATAAAGGATCGGGCCTAGAAGCTAAAGTAGATATGGTTCCTGCAGCTAGATGGTCCGGAAAAAAGAAGAAGAATACAATCGGGCCTAGAAGCTACGGTTTCCACAGCTAGATGGTCCGATAAAAATTGAAAAAAAATGATCGGGCCTAGAGGATATGGTTCCTGCAGCTAGGGCAAGGGTGAAAGAATCAGGACACGATATTCATTGTTAAATAGTAAGTTACTGTGATATTGTTATGTTATACATTTTTGTCAATACGTTCACTTTTATATTGAAATATTGTGACATGGTGCTACTCTGATATTTTAATACAGCCATGCTAAAGTTTATTGTTACGATGTTTCAATTTTAAGAAAACAGAACCCAAATGCGGTCTTTTTCCTCCGGAATGGCGACTTCTGTAGAGATCTCCCAGAGGAATACCAGCCAAGATTTGTAGATCCGGAGCCGGTCAAAAAGGAACATCTGAGGGTAAGTGAAAGTCTCTACAAACAACAACTAAGGCAGTATTTCTGGGGTGATTGTTATTTTGTGTGCCAGTCTATGAAATATGAGGAGTAAATTGACGCTTTGTTACAATCTGTCCGTAATCTTTAATTTGTGTGTCACTACCTGTAAATATGAGGAATAAATTGATGCTTTGTTACAATCTGTCCGTAATCTTTATTTTCGTGTGTCGCTACCTGTAATATAAGGAGTAAATTGACGCTTTGTTACAATCTGTCCGAAATCTTCGTGTCACTACCTGTAAATATGAGGAGTAAATTGACTCTTTGTTCTAATCTGTCCGAAATCTTTGTGTGCCACGTCCTGTTAATATGAGGAGTAAATTGAAGCCTTGTTACAATTTCCTTTAAAAAAATTGTTTTTTAGATTAAATGCTGAACATGTTACACTACTGTAAAAGTACTACATGTTTTTTTATGTGTCTTCATTGCTAGTCTTGTTAAATCTGTTAAGACTCAAATTGCCATTTACTTTGATACAATTACACCAGGTCCTTAAACAGAAGCTCAGAGCCAGGTTTCCAGAACAGGTATTTCAGTACTCCTGTCAAGTGGAAGGCGTGTCCGATGAGTCTGGGAGACAGAGGGTACGTATAGACATTGTGTGAAACAATTCTGAAATCGTGAAATTTGATATTGAAGATCCATGGAAATATCGTAATGTTATGCTGTGCAAGTTTGGTGGGGAAGAAAAAATCCAGCTTTATATAATATTCATGAACATATGAGAGCAAGTTCCTCGACTGAATCCAGGTTTTCTTGATATATATAACGTATACCATGAAATGTTCACTGCAGTTTAATTTTCGCCTTTTACACCCCAAGTTTTGAGGGAAAATTTGCAACTACTGCGAATATAGATGAACAGTGTAATAAATGAATTCATTAAATGTGAAGGACAAAATTAACACTGGATGAAAATTGATTTCATTGGCAGAATGCGAAAGTTTTACTGAGCGAAAAATTCCCGGTACACAGTATTGGGTTATTATACACTTTCTGTAGGAACTGAAACGGATACCGCACCATTTGCAATTTTTAGGATCTTGATTTTTTTTTTATCATTTCTGCTCTTTTAACAAATCTAGAAATAAAGAATGACACTTGCACAGATAATAAATGAATTACTTAAAATCCTACCTTTGTGAATGAGGCCTGCAAGTCGACTTTCACAGATTTTGACTTAACTCTTTCACCACTGTAGACCATAATGGATTCTTCCAGATCAATGCACAGTAGAGTCTACTAAAGTTACATAGGGGTGAAGGGTTAATATAAAATCTAACCCCCCCCCCCGATTTTTCGTTTTTCAATGTAATAAAATTCAGAATTTCTTTTATGTCTCATAGTCCATGCTCAATTATGTACCGGGCCTGTCGATTGGTTGTTTTAGTGCGGTACCTTTTTGTGATTGTCTCCCTTTAGGTGAAGCTAAAAGGATTAGAAGACTTTGCTGAAAAGGCGAAAGATTTTCTACAGAAGGCCATTATGCGTACTTACCCTGATCAGAAAGCAGTCAAAAATCCAGACCCAGAGGTACAAGGTAATTATCTACTATAAATGAGGTAAATACGTGACTTTAGCTGTCAGTAGGAAGATAAAACCTATAAAGCTATTCCAGGGTTCCTTGTGCTGTATTCCGTTCATTTCTGTAAACAGCTCATGGACTATTAGTATATTTAAAATTTTAATATGTTATATTGATATAAAATTGTAATCAATACAAAACAGTTGATCATTTTACCATGACGTCATCTCACAGTTTGTAATGACGTCACATGCTTCCACATCTTATGACTGTCTACGATTACTAGTCCTCAACCACTCCCCCCCCCCCCCCCCCCCCC
>NW_018405338.1:890394-942959 GCF_002113885.1 Mizuhopecten yessoensis | reverse complement strand
CCCCCCCCCCCCCCCCCGTGATTTAAAAAGTTCTTGATTTGTTCTGAAACATTAAAAAGCTGGTTCAAGGCCTACATAAGGCAGTCGCCAGGTAATGGCCCCTGGTCGGTGCTTTTTCTCCAGATACTCTGGTTTTCTTCCACCACCTAATACCTGGCACATCCTTAAATGACCATAGCTGTTAATGGGACGTAAAACACAAACAAACCAAATCAAACTTCTGAGGTATTAGACTTGCACAAGTCCAATATTTTAGAAATTTTCAAAATCACACAGAATGTGAATACTGTGTATGAGGATTTAATGTTCTGATGAGCGGGTTTATGGGGTTTACGCCTCAATGGGTCTTTGCAGTTAATAAAATTGGTCTCAAGACCCATTGAGTTCTATACCCCATTAACCTCAACAGAAAAAAATAATCTTGAAATATACATCTGAACTACAAAATTAGAAATTAAAATGAGTACAACATGAACTTCTTTACTGATATCAATGTGTTGGCAAATTTGTATTTTATTGTCGTATTGATGGGTATTTATATTGTACATTCACTGTCAGCCATTTTCTCAGAACCATCACCAGATTTGAAAGAAATGAGATCGATAATCATGATTTACCAATTTTTATAGTGTTGTGTAATACAATTACATGTCGTTTCTATTCCTGCAATGAGAGTTTGCCACATACTTTACCTTTATAAACAATGTTTATATATTTTCCGTAAGCCGCTCTCCTTTCCCCACATTGTAGAGATGGAGAACCAGCGTCTATATATGGAGAAAAAGTCGGAGTTTGTCGCTGGCCGAGAGGATCTTCTGAAGATGATGCTGAGCTATGCCAAGGGTGACCCTTTGGACGGTGTGCAGTTATCAGGTCTCCAGAACGTTTTAACAATTTTGAAAAATCCGAAGTGTAATGAGTTATTGTCTTCAAAAATGAAAGAAAAGATGACGGGTGTTTGTTTAATCATTCAAGCAATGAAATAAAAACGGATTCTGCATTATAATTGATACTGATCATGAACCCTTTTTACAAAATCAGTCCAAAGATTATTGCAGATTTCATGTACAAATCATTTTAATAATGTCATCTTCATGTTGGTAAAATATAGAGCCGCCAACTCATACAATTTAGGTGTAATGAGAACAATTTTGAGTTTTGGATTACGTCTGTACAAATTCCAAATTAAATTACGATTTTTCAAAAACTCAGCTTCAATGAAAAAGAGTTCTGTTGGTCGAAAGTCAATTGCAGTCACGGCAGTGATTTCATAGAAAATAACGTCATTGATCTTAAATTGGTCACACAATCTGAAGTCAAACAGCCTCAGGAATTAGGTATTAATAGAAGTATTCTAAGAGTTTTTTTATTCGCTTTAGACATTTTTTCTGCTCTTCTTAATAATTGATAAATTTTCTTTTTTTTCTCAGATGGAGAGAACAAATCTTTCGTCAGTAAGTATTACAGATTGAGATTAGGGAAAGACAAAATTAAATACTGGCACAAAGATTACCTGTCTATAGAGATCCTTTGTTTTGTTTAAAGAAGACTGCCTATCTATTAACCCTTTCACCCCAATGTAACTTTAGTAGACTCTACCATGCATTGATATGGATGAGTCCATTATGGTATACAGTGGTGAAAGGGTTAAGAAACAATATTGAAGGTATTTGAGTTCAACAATCTGGATCATTGTTTTGTTCAAAAAGGGAAATGGATATTGTGGAGCTAAGAAGAAAGTCTTGTTTGAACAGAAGTTTCTATCAAACAAGGTTAACTCATTCACCCCTGAAATTTCATAATAAACTATTCCAACCTTTTAATTGGAAGAGTTCAAATGTGTTTTCAGGGGTGAATGAGTTAAGACAGGTTTTGCTGCACTGATAATAGTTTTATATCATGGAGGAAGTTTTTTGCACACAATTTATAATTCATATTTAACAGGGGATCCTGTTTACTGGGGAGTAGAAAAGGGAGATAACCCTGTCCTTTGCCTGAGTGGGCCTGTGGGCTACGGCAAGTCCACAGTGATGGCAAAACTCGTGCAGAACGCCCTGAAGGTCAGTGAGAAGATACTGTCTGTGCAGTTGTTTTAGGTTAACAAATAACATTATCACATGAGTGTATTATGTCCACATGACCGTATACTTTGGTCTTAACTCATTCACCCCTGAAGACACATTAAAACCCTTCCAATTCAAAGATTGGAATAGTTCATTAAGAAATTTCAGGGGTGAATGAGTTAAATACCATCGTTTTGATGTCACAAAGAAACAATGTATTATTGCAACGTTAATTCATGGCAGAAATCCTAATGCAGCAGTTGTTTCTTACTTTTCCACTCGGATATCTGCCTCTGTTTATTACCTTTTGTGGTGCTCGTGAGGAAAAGAATTTCAAACTTCTCATTTCCTATGATATTTTTACAAAGCTTAATATAAGTATTGGTTAAAAATGTTTTGCGTATCACATTAATATTTAACATTCAATGAAAATTAAATCTATTTTGTAAAGAATAATTCAACAAATTTAGATGTAACTTTATATGTATAATTGTAACAGTCTGGAATCCCTGTGATCTACCACTTTGTGGGATGTTCCTCGGACAGCAGACTGACCGAGAAAATGTATCGACGAATCATCAAGTCCATCACAGGGGAGACATTAGGTAAGGTATTGTGTCTATATAGCTAGCAGGTACAGGGGAGACATTATGTAAGGTATCGTGTCTATATAGCTAGCAGGTACGGGGAAGACATTAGGTAAGGTATCGTGTCTATATAGCTTGCAAGTACAGGGGAGACATTAGGTAAGGTATCGTGTCTATATAACTAGCAGGTACAGGGAAGACATTAGGTAAGGTATCGTGTCTATATAGCCAGCAGGTACAGGGGAGACATTAGGTAAGGTATCATGTCTATATAGCTAGCAAGTACAGGGGAGACATTAGCTAAGGTATCGTGTCTATATAGCTAGCAAGTACAGGGGGGACATTAGGTAAGGTATCGTGTCTATATAGCTAACAGGTACAGGGGAGACATTAGGTAAGGTATCGTGTCCATATAGCTAGCAGGTACAGGGGAGACATTAGGGAAGGTATCGTGTCTATATAGCTAACAAGTATAGGGGAGACATTAGGTAAGGTATCGTGTCTATATAGCTTGCAAGTACAGGGGAGACATTAGGTAAGGTATCGTGTATATAGCTAGCAAGTACAGGGGAGACATTAGGCAAGGTATCATGTCTATATAACTAGCAGGTACAGGGAAGACATTAGGTAAGGTATCGTGTCTATATAACTAGCAAGTACAGGGGAGACATTAGGTAAGGTATCATGTCTATATAGCTAGCAAGTACAGGGGAGACATTAGCTAAGGTATCGTGTCTATATAGCTAGCAAGTACAGGGGATACATTAGGTAAGGTATCGTGTCTATATAGCTAACAGGTACAGGGGAGACATTAGGTAAGGTATCGTGTCTATATAACTAGCAGGTACAGGGAAGACACTAGGTAAGGTATCGTGTCTATATAGCTAACAGGTACAGGGGAGACATTAGGTAAGGAATCGTGTCTATATAGCTAACAAGTACAGGGAAGACATTAGGTAAGGTATCATGTCTATATAGCTAGCAAGTACAGGGGAGACATTAGCTAAGGTATCGTGTCTATATAGCTAGCAAGTACAGGGGGGACATTAGGTAAGGTATCGTGTCTATATAGCTAACAAGTATAGGGGAGACATTAGGTAAGGTATCGTGTCTATATAACTAGCGAGTACAGGGGAGACATTAGGTAAGGTATCGTGTATATAGCTAGCAAGTACAAATAATCAAAGAAGTATAGAGAGAGAAGGTACCTTCTGAATCTAAGGGGGAGACATTAGGTAAGGTATCGTGTCTATATAACTAGCGAGTACAGGGGAGACATTAGGTAAGGTATCGTGTCTATATAGCTAACAAGTATAGGGGAGACATTAGGTAAGGTATCGTGTCTATATAGCTTGCAAGTACAGGGGAGACATTAGGTAAGGTATCGTGTATATAGCTAGCAAGTACAAATAATCAAAGAAGTATAGAGAGAGAAGGTACCTTCTGAATCTAAGGGGGAGACATTAGGTAAGGTATCGTGTCTATATAGCTTGCAAGTACAGGGGAGACATTAGGTAAGGTATCGTGTATATAGCTAGCAAGTACAGGGGAGACATTAGGCAAGGTATCATGTCTATATAACTAGCAGGTACAGGGAAGACATTAGGTAAGGTATCGTGTCTATATAGCCAGCAGGTACAGGGGAGACATTAGGTAAGGTATCGTGTCTATATAGCTTGCAAGTACAGGGGAGACATTAGGTAAGGTATCGTGTATATAGCTAGCAAGTACAAATAATCAAAGAAGTATAGAGAGAGAAGGTACCTTCTGAATCTAAGTAGTAGGTAAGGTATCGTGTCTATATAGCTAACAAGTATAGGGGAGACATTAGGTAAGGTATCGTGTCTATATAGCTAACAGGTACAGGGGAGACATTAGGTAAGGTATCGTGTATATAGCTAGCAAGTACAGGGGAGACATTAGGTAAGGTATCGTGTATATAGCTAGCAAGTACAAATAAGCAAAGAAGTATAGAGAGAGAAGGTACCTTCTGAATCTAAGTAGTGCCAGAAGTCAATGTGTAGAGGGTTGGTAATCCCATTTTACCAATAAAGTTTCTTCAGTTCCTTCAGATTACCAGGTTTCCGGTATGTGTAAGATTTTAAATACGTATACTGGTAAGCATTTGTTAAAACAGCCACAACTAATGAATGTATAAACTGCTGACTTTTTTTGTTCTTTTCTTAATTTAAATGTTTTTTTCATACAAATACATATTTGCACAAAGTATATTTACAATATTACAATCTTCACACATGTATGGCTACCATGGTAACAGATGACATGCCTCCGGAGCAACAGGATTGTATGCAGTTTTACAAGGACAAGTTCCGTGACTGTCTGCCTCTACTGAGAGAAGATGGCAAGGATACACTACTGATCATAGATGCCATAAATGAGGTAAGAAAATTCGCTGGTTTTTCCCCCAGCACACTATCATATTGGCCGAGAGGAGTGATTAATATAAGTTGCAAAACTTGTGCAATATTTTGCTAAATAACAACAAAGTTTGTATTTATGTGTAAACTATATTTTTAGGAAGAAATTTCTTAAATAAAACATTGTTTTTAATTTTAGTACATTGATTCAAATCAGAAAAGGAAAAAAATGCACCACAGCTTCAATTTATTTTGCATTGAACTGGTGCTATGATATTTGTGTGTTACATGATTACACTAAATATTTTCTGTTGAGAACAATACTTGTACACAGGAGTAAATACCAACTGTCACTTCTTTTGTGATCTTGTGTTCATTTCATTTCATTTGTTTGATATTATTTTTTATTTATTTTTCATTTTCACAGTTAGTAGACTACAACGCATACAATCACCTGTCATGGCTGCCCCCAATGCTCCCTGGGAAGGTTCGGTGTATAGTTAGTACAGCAGACACCCATTCCCCAACCGTACACCGACTCCAGGAACATCCCTGTTACCATGCCAACATGACTCCCCTGTCGACCGTAGATGCTCGCCTCATCATCACCCATAGACTAGCCAGATTTAATAAGGTACAACAACCTGTATAAACCAGACCCTGTATAATATGTAAACCTGTATAAACCAGACCCTGTATACTATGTTAATTGTATAAACCAGACCCTGTATAATATGTAAACCTGTATAAACCAGACCCTGTACAATATGTAAACCTGTATAAACCAGACCCTGTATACTATGTTAACTTGTTTAAACTATACCCTGTAAAATCCATAAACATGTTAAATCCAAATCCTGTATAATATGTAAATCTGTGTAAACCAGACCCTGTATAATCTGTAAACCTGTATAAATAAGACCCTGTATAATATGTAAACCTCTATAAACCAGACCCTGTATATCTTGAACAAATTCCTGAAAGTATATTGTGCCACTGAAGTTTTTCCTCCTCAAGTTCTCTACCTGTTTATCAGACCTTGAACAAGGTTCCTAATGAACTCATTTCCATTTAACTGTATATTCTTTATTTAACCCAGTGTAAAACAGACTTAGCTGGGTTCTGATTGTTTGCATTTGTATATATATAAATTTAACTCTGTATGAACTTAACATTTGTATAAAATTTATATTGAACAAGGTGCCCTATGGAAAAAATTCTGTGTACATTTTTAGATACTAAGCTTTGTTATGCTTTTATGAAAAGTCATATTAAGAAAAACTTTGTTATTGAAACAGACATTTCTGTTGAACTACAATAGACATTGGGTGGAGTTTTTACAGGAAAATGAAGTAACATTTGTTGGCAATTTTACTGAGCTTCAAAAGATATTGGATGGACTTATTACCGGGCATGGGCTTATTACTGGATAGATATAGTAATCTTTATTACGAGAATTCAAATTTTAGGTGAGAATGCGCTCTGTGATTGAGAAAGTGGGGCATGTTTTAAGACAGAAATGTGAGACCTTTTTATTAACAGACACTTGCTCCAGATGAGATAGACCAGGTTCTATCCCAGTCCTGTGTACACAATCCTCTCTGGGTGTGGCTACTCACTGAGGAACTGCGCATGTTTGGAGACTTTCGGACGTTGTCTACCAAGATTAAGAGTGTTTCCGACTCCGTCACCAGTCTTCTTTCCTCTATCATCAAACGACTCATCACTGATGATGAAACAGGATACATGGAGAAGGTATTTTATTGGCATTTAAATAAAAAGAAAAAAATATTAAAAGAAGCAGTTTTGTTACTAAAGTGTTAACTGTATACCAGGAATTTTTTCATTGTTTTGGGAATACTATTATTGACCTCGTAAAAATATAATACAGGTATATATTATGGGTGGTCGGGTGGCGCAGTGGATAGCACACTTGCCTTTCACCAAGGTGGCCGGGGTTCCATTCCCCGATCGACATGAAAAGATTTGGGGTCACCTGCCCGATCACGTGGGTTTTCTCCGGGTACTCCGGTTTCCTCCCACTCTCAGATCCCCCACGCGCTAACATCCGTGCCAACAAGAGTGATTAACATAAGTTGTAAAAACTTGCTTCATAATTGTTGTAAAATAACTAAAGTTTATATATATATCTATGTAGATCAGTATTATTAGAAAAAATGAATATAAATTTCTAGGTTGATAAATACTACTATCGACTTCATAAAAAGATAGAAATTGTAATTATTTAATACCACTATTAACCTTATCGAGTGATGTAATAATGTTCATATGTAACAGGCTCTTTGTATGATTGCGTGTTCACGAGGCGGGGTACCAACACGTGACCTCACAAATCTCCTTGGTGACGTCGACCAGAAGGAGTCACTTCCTGCTTTGTACCTGGCCAAGATACGACGCCTCCTCAAGCCCTACGTTAGGACAGTAGGCACTCGGGAATTTCTCACCTTCAGCCACTCGGCCATACACCAAGTAAGCATCACCAGTTTAAAGCCAATGCAAGGGCATCATAGAGATTGCACAGACACTATTAAAAGAATCTTGCTTAAAAAATGACATTAACAACCTGAAAATGTATATGACTAGGTGCGTTCAAATTTATATTCAAAGATTACAGCAAACATCCAAGTGTAACACAAATAATGAAATCTCTTGACCTGACACCCAACAGACAACACAGACTAACTGTACTTGCAAAGACATTAAAAAGATAATGACCTCTGTTACATGTGGTGCTCAATTAAATATATCCACTTTCTACTCTTCTTTTCAATTGGTATCTCCCTAAGAAACCGCCTTCGTAAACCTCAGGTGTATAAGGACGTATTAGAAAAGTAAGCCCCATGCGTAATACTCTCTTGGATTTTAGGTCGCAGAAGGAACCCCTTTTTACCGGTATCTATTTTTAGACCAGTAGAAAACACCATTCTAACCTATGAACTTTCTTCTATATTTAGGCTGTAGAGGAAACCCTGTTGACCTCTAGAGATACGATCAAGGCTTACCACAGCACCATGGCAGAATATTACCTGACGTGGAGTACAGACAAATACGTCAACCTGGAGACTGTCCCGTACCACTGTACACAGGCAGGACTCAAGAGCAGGTAGAAACAGATTATCCAGTTTGTAATGTTACATTTAGGGGATAATCGTGATGTATTTTGAGATTTGCGATGGTTTATCGTGATTAAACGTTTGCGAATTGAATTTACCTGTCAATTTGGAACAGAACCAGTCAAATAGGTGTTTGGAAAAGCATAATCCTAATTCACATCAGCTAAAACCAACTAAACTTATGATGATTTAAGACATATTTGTGTCTTTTTAGTCCACCTGGCTGATCAAATCACCTTTTGTCCGTGGTCCATTTTCTGTTGTCCATCTTTAAACAATTCTTGTGATGGTTTATTTAAAAAAGTGTAGCATGGATAATTCTCAAATTTAGTATTTAGATTCCTTATGTTCTAAAATTGTGCATGTGTGATTTTGGGACTATTTGGAAAAAAAGATGACGGCCAGGCATCCATCTTGGATTGCTCGAGTTTGTTATCCCTGTTTCTCATGAAGTACTTGACAGAGATTTCTCAATGATCTTACGTAGATTCCTTATGGTCAATAGTTGTGTTTGTCTGATTTTGGGACTCTTCGAAAGGACAAAATGGACACCAGACAGCCACATTGGATTTTGATAGTTCAAGTTTGTGATCACTATAGCTCAATGAATACTTAACAGATCTTTCTCAAATTTCTTATGTACGATCCTTATGTTCCATAGTTGTGTATATCTGATTTTGGGACTGATTGGTAAAACAAGATGGCAGCCAGCGCTGGCAGAAGAAATAAATCATGTCTTCACTTTGAATGAAAACTCCTACCCAGCAGTATGAAATTGTAATCAAATGTTTAACCACAAGATGCATCTTTTTTTGACAAGACTATAAATCTGAAAGATATGAGAAAAGAAGAGAAATGAAGGGATCGATAATCAAACTTACATAGAGCTAATGAAGGTCCCTAAGATGGATCTCTGGTTTTCTAAAACCTGGATCACTCTGCTGAGGTTTTGTGGTATCATGTCACTAGCAATCAGAGTGAGGCGTAGCTACATTGACATTTCTAGTTCACACTATTGTAATTGTGATATCATTAAAAATCAATTTCATGATGTGTCATGGACAGTCAGGGTCATTGATGTCAATTCAAATCACCATCCTGGCTTTAAAGCAAATTAAGTTTATTTGTGAATGCTGTATCATGGTTATACAGTGGAAAATTATTTAGATTCACCAGTTAAATCTCAGATGAATTTCATTGAGCATTTCACTGACGGAGAAAGGCAGAAATATTCTATCAGATCTGGACTGTACCGAGTTCCTAAAGACTTGCAGTGAGCTTATGCTGTACCTTGGCCTCCATCGTCCACCTGTTCGTCAAAAATTTCCTTTAGATGACCTCATCTTCTGAACTTCTTAACAGAATTTCACTCAGTGTGTGTCTGATTATACTTCTTGCAGACTCGTCGACTTTCTACGCAAATCTCCGGATTCTATAAATATGCCAGACTTTGTCAGAGCCAAGTACCTACAGGTGAGTATTGTGTTGACGTCTACAGGTGAGTATTGTGTTGACGTGACCAATTACAGATCCCTGTACCACTTCCAAAAACTGTAACTACGAATTGGAAACTTTTTTTATCGGCTAAAACAGATATGATATACGAGATCTGAAAAAGAAACCAAAACCTTTCAGAACTTTAATGAAAAATAACAAAAGTGAAACAAACAAACAAACCAACAATAGTGTTTTGAGAGTAAAAAAAATACATTTTAGCCTGACTTGGATTCGAACACTGAACCAACGATAGCAATACACTGACTACTGGACACTTGGGAAATTTTCCCTGCAGTATAATTCTTGCCTTTTTTGCCCTCTGTAATGGCACATAATTATGACTATTTGCAGATCTTTCTACAAATGTTTTGAAAATTGATCAATACATTTTTGGTTTTTGTTATTTAGGACCTTCGTTGCAAGAACCTTGCTGACCCAGTTTTACCTAACATCATGGATGTTGTTATCTGCATGGCTTGCTCCATGAAGAAATCCTCCTTTGGCCCCCGATTTTACAACAAAACATCCTGTGTTGTCTGCGGGTCACAGGTATTTGACAGCCAGCTCCGGAAAAACACTGCTACGGCTCACTACTGTGGTTTCCACTCCGTAGGACACAGCCCAAGGATGGGAAAGTGCCATGTTTGTAGTAATGTTGTCGGAAAAGATCCCGACGGAAAACAGAAATTCGGAACGGTGTGCGGACAATTATGTAATAGATGTAGCTTTGGAAATGATGCCAAAAAATGTTGTATGATCTTAGCCGATTAGCCATGTAAATGTATGGTTGTTTATATATAGACGTTTAATGGTGTGATAATATATATAAAGAAGCGTATTTATTTCATTGGCCGCTTGCTTAAACAATCAACTGTGATCATAGTTGTACTTGTAGTGAGCAGGTTGAAAAGGTAGTCCGATTTCTTGCCCAGTTTTCTAATAGAAGACGAAGATCGAATGTCCGCAGTATACATTAAGTGTATTCTTTGTCCCACACTTAACGAATTCCCATTCCTGCCATAAGTATCGCATAAAAGCAAAAAGAGAAAATTGAAAGACTACCGAAGTGTCAACTAACCAGTAATTCGAACTCAACTGTTGTGGTCCAATCAGTCTTGTTAATTATCAATTTAAAATAAAAACAAAATCTTTTTAGTCTCTTTTCGTCAAAAGCTTATGAACTGGAACCCATTCTAAGACCCTGTTCTTACAAATCCATTCCTATGCCAAGGACACATAGCAATTTGAGAATGAAACACAGAATGTGCGAAATTCTCAAAATATGTCTACAATAATAAACTAGCCAGTAAGGAATAATGAAGTGTTGTTACTTGAAAAAGTATATGTAAATGAGGTTAATGTATTTTCAAAGGCCCCCTCTAAGGAGTCAAACCTGGGACTTCTGGTTTACTAGTCTTACGCTCTACCGAATGAGAAATTTGCGGTATCCAGGTCGCTAGTATTTTACAGGAGTGACATACTCCCTCTCCAGGAATGAACTCGTCCAGACTTTTCCAGGGGTCATAGTGATTCTTGTGAAAGTACTGCTGAGCATAGTTTTTTAATGCCTCCACTAGGAGACAAACATGGGACCTCTGGTTTACTGATCTTATGCTCCACTGGATGAGCTGAAGAGATATTCTACCTTGGCAAGATGGTAGGAGGCGACTAGTAGTTTCCCTGGGTGACGTGTAGTTGGTATTTGATTGGATGCTGTTTAAGTTCAGTATATATTTCATTTGAATTCCTACATCTTATGGTCGTTTGATTTTTGTCTCGCCGCCACGAACTGGAAGTGAGACTTAGGTGTTGCTTTTCTGGCGAAGGTGGTGGCATCAACATTAACTTTTTGCGTATAAGTTAGTTTCTCTGATATAATAAGTGCTACACCAACCAAACTTGGACCATAGATGCATCTTAGGTAGTACATCTCAACCCATGCATCAGATGCTGGATACGGCCTTCCTTTCATGCTCCATTGACTTTGTCAGCATCTCCATCAGCATTAAGTTTTTTGCATTTAGGTTAGTTTCTCTGATATGTGCATCGATGGTCAAAGCGGGACCTAGGCGAGACATATCAATCCGAATGGCTTGTCCTAACTTGTGATAGCAGGAAAAGTGATATTTTATACTGCGTATATATTTTTGTGTATACAAAATTATACATGTTCATCAGTTTTTTAAGGTTTTGTATCGTATGATATATTTCAAAGGTTAATGTTTATATAGCCTTGAATTTTACAAGATTGATTTTCTTAAATAAGATTCTGTCCATCCTTTGGATATTTTGTCATGTCAGCCCCCACCCCCTATTTTTGGAGAAAAATAATTGACATGCCAGTACTACCAATTGCCTGTGTATAAATGCATTTGTTAATCTCCCATAGTATTTTATCCTTCCCACCATATGCTTTGCATGAATTGTCTGTAACCACATCCAGAGGACAAGAAATACAAGGGATATATATCAAAGACGGTTTTGTTTTTTTAACGAATGTATGAAATTAGTTTTTTTTGCATTCCATGTTTTGATTAGAGTGGTTTATAAACATAAATGTTCAGATCAATGTTGATCTGATTGTATCAGTAGACTTTGTCATATATTTCCATTTGTTCTAATAGTGATTTTTTTTTGTTCACGTAATTGTATTTGTATTTTAATTACGATATTGTCTTTTGTACTGTTTACTCTACTTTTTTACTTTTTCAAGTGTATTTGAAGCAAATTTTTACACATATTTTGGATTTGTTTTCACTAATTCAGGTTTTAATTTACATGTCAATTTTTACAAGCTGTTATATTGTCAAATGTGATATTGGCGACTTTTTATATACCACTTCTTGTTAAGATTAGTGACATTTGTTATAAACATGTAAACATCATAATTGTGTTGATTTCCTGATGTATGTTTCATGCTATTTCTTTTCACTCTTTTGTTGCTATGGTAAAATGACGTTCAATGCTAATTTTGTTCACTCTTTAGTTGCTATGGTAATATGACGACCTGTGCTAATTTTGTTCACTCTTTTTTTGCTATGGTAATATGACGTCCAATGTTAGTTTTGTTCACTCTTTAGTTGCTGTGGTAATATGACGACCTGTGCTAATTTTGTTCACTCTTTTGTTGCTATGGTAATATGAGATTCCAATGCTATTTTTTTTTTTTTTTTAAGTTGCTATGGTGATATGACGTCCAATGCTAATATTGTTCACTCTTTAGTTGCTGTTTATATGACGTCCAATGCTAATATTGTTCACTCTTTAGTTGCTATGGTAATATGACGTCCAATGCTCATTTTGTTCACTCTTATGTTGCTATGGTGATATGAGGTCCAATGCTAATTTTGTTCATTCCGTAGTTGCTATGGTAATATGACGTCCAATGCTAATTTTGTTCACTCTTTAGTTGCTATGGTAATATTACGTCCAATGCTAATTTTGTTCACTCTTTAGTTGCTATGGTAATATGACGTCCAATGCTAATTTTGTTTACTCTTTTGTTGCTATGGTGATATGACATCCAATGCTAATTTGGTTCACTCTTTTGTTGCTATGGTGATATGACGTCCAATGCTAATTTTGTTCACTCTTTAGTTGCTTACGTTATATGACGTCGGGTGCTTATTTTGTTCACTCTTTAGTTGCTCTGGTAATATATATGACATCCAATGTTTAATTGTTCAGCTTTATTTGCTATGGTAAACATGACGTCCAATGCTAATTTTGTTCACACTTTAGTTGCTATGGTAATATGACGTCCAATGTTAATTTTGTTTACTCTAGTTGCTATGGTAATATGACGTCCAATGCTGATTTTGTTCACTCTTTAGTTGCTATGGTAATATGACGTCCAATGCTAATTTTGTTTACTCTAGTTGCTATGGTAATATGACGTCCAATGGTAATGTTGTTCACTCTTTAGTTGCTATGGTAATATGACGTTTAATGTAAATTTTGTTGACCCTTTCGTTGCTATAGTGATATAGCGTCCAGTGCTTATTTTGTTCATTCTAGTTGCTATGGTAATATGACGTCCACTTTTAATTTTGTTCACTCTTTCGTTGCTATGGTGATATGATGTCCAATGTTGATTTTGTTCATTCCGTAGTTGCTATGGTAATATGACGTCAAATGCTAATTTTGTTCACTCTTTCTTTGCCATCGTAATATGACGTCCAATGCTCATTTTGTTCACTCTTTAGTTGCTATGGTAATATGAGATTCCAATGCTAATTTTGTTCATTTTTTAAGTTGCTATGGTAATATGACGTCCAATGTTAGTTTTGTTCACTCTTTAGTTGCTATGGTAATATGAGATTCCAATGCTAATTTTGTTCATTTTTTAAGTTGCTATGGTAATATGACGTCCAATGGTAATTTTGTTCACTTTTTCTTTGCTATGGTAATATGACGTCCAATGTTGATTTTGTTCACTCTTTAGTTGCTATGGTAATATGACGTTGAGTGCTTATTTTGTTCATTCCTTAGTTGCTATGGTTATATGACGTCCAATGTTAATTTTGTTCACTTTAGTTGCTATGGTAATATGACGTCCAATGCTAGTTTTGTTCCCTTTAGTTGCTATTGTAATATGACGTCCAATGTTAATTTTGTTCACTTTAGTTGCTATGGCAATATGACGTCCAATGCTAATTTTGTTCACTTTAGTTGATATGGTAATATGACGTCCTGTGCTAATTTGTTCACTATAGCTTCTACAGCACTACAATGGCCAATGCTAATTTTGTTAATTCTAGTTGTTATAGTAATGTGTTGTCCAATGCTGATTTCTTTACTCCAGTTGCTATGGCAATAGAAAGATCTACACTAATTTTGTTCACTCTTTAGTTGCTATGGCAATAACAAGTCCTAAGCTTATTTTGTTTAATCATTAGTTGCTATGTTAATTACGCCCATTGTTGCTCAATCTCTACTTGCTATTATTTGTACGCCACATCTGTTGTCTGTTGTTGCCAAAGGGATGTTTATGTTACGTGCTATTTTAGTTCAGTCTAGTTTTTAATGGGTTAAATATGTGAGAAATCCTCAGAGAATTTTGTTCACTCTTTAGCTACTATGGTAATTACAGTCAAACTTTCATGAATCAAACCTTTAAGATTCCAATTTCTCGATGTGTGGAATTTATGGCAAAGTCCTGAATTTCCCCCCGATATGTGTCTTCTAATGCTACATTCGTGAACCATACTTTTATGAATCAAATTTTCTTGCTGTTTCGAAATATATTCAAAGACCATTCCTTATGAAAACATTAAAAATTACAACTTATGAATGGCAGTGAGAATACACCTGTACTATATAGCTAGAACATTAAAATGATCACGGAACATTTTAACAGCACAAGCCTCGGAAAAAAATAATTGACAAAGAAATGTTGAGCTTCATAAGAAATTCAATATTTATATTTGAAATTAAATATCCCAGCCTGTGTTTCTTCACATATATTAAGATCATATTTTGTCTTATTTAAAGGATCTCGAAGTTCAATATTTTTTAGTTGAAGTCCCGATGTTCTGAAATTTTCCCAATGGTCTCGCAAAGTTCGAAACATTGATGTAAGACTATACGTCCGTTGCTTATGTTGTTCAATCGCTAGTTGCTTTTATGTGTGTTATATGCCACATCTGTTCTGTCTATGGTTGCTATGAGATGTTTACATAACGTGCTGTATCAGTTCAGTCTAGTTAATTATTTGAGAAATATGTTCTCTTAACATCAATTCAGTTAAATCTCTTGTTGTCAATGTGATAAATATAAAATACACTATTTCTGTTCCGTCTATAGTTGTCAATGTGATAAATACTTTATTTTTGTTTATTATCTAGTTGTCATGGTGATACGTATGCTATATTTAGTTTCTACTTGCTGTGATATAAATATTATATACTATTTCTGTTCCGTTTTTAGCAATGACATTACCGTATATATCTTTTGAGGTCAGTCTCAAGTTTCCGTAGTGACAAATCTGTTTACTGATATATATATTTATATTTATATATAGAATAAAATAATTAGTATCCAAGTCTATTGTTAGACCTTTACATGTTATTGTATGCAATTTAGATTTTTTCTGTGATTAATTTATGTAGTTGACTATAAAATAATAAAGGATTGGAATTTTTTCTATTACGCTTGTTATTGATTGTAACGTGTTTATGCATTTTGACATATGTAACCAGATATTTAACATGATGACCCGAAGTACTTCATTGTTATACAGAGAAATAGGTCTGCAAATCTGATTGGTTGTAAAATAACACAGTGTAATTGATTTTTCACCCCTAAAGACACATTTGAACTCTTCAAATTCAAAGGTTGGAATGGTTGATTATGAAATTTCAGGGGTGAATGAGTTAACTCTTTCACCACTGTAAACCATAATGGACTCCTCCAGATCAATGAATGGTAGAGTCTACTAAAGTTACATAGGGATGAAAAGGTTAAAGTCTACCTTGGTGTAAATGTAGGACATATTGTTGTTCAGGTATTAGATGAGAATTTCACTTGTGAGAAAATTATAACCTTGTATGAAAAGAGATATAAAACATAATGTCGCCGTGATTTGTATTGTTTGCAACTTGTAGCTACGCATGCTTTTCTACAAAGCTTTTATGTAGAAGTGTTGAGCATCTTCATATTTTTGAATATTGAATACCGACTGGTGCTGTTCTGATAGTCAGCGTTTGCTACCTACCAGGTGATCGCTGCTGTTGCAGAGTTCCTTTTAACTTTTGTTCCGTTGGTTAAAACAAACAACAATAAGAAAGAAAGAAAGATATCAAAGCCATCGTCATTTTTTAAAATAAATATTTTTATTGAACTATGGAAAATCATCCATAATTTTCTATTTTATTACAAAAGAAAAACTGACCCCACTTTCAACTGATTTATATCAGTCTATATCGATAAACATGATGCCCCATGGTAAAACGTATCCAACATGTCTGATTCTACCACAGAAAACCAGTAGAGTCTGCTATTCTGTTGTCCAAACATTGTGTGGGTAAAGATTTCCTTTTCTTGATTGACATAGATACTTCTACTGTTGCTTGGGTAAAAACTAGTATCTTGCTTGATCACAAGCAAAAATGGTAAATACTTTTCTACCATTTTCTTTAAAAAGGTGTGATACAAATTGTCAAATCTCTACCACACCGTTTCCAGAACAAGATATCACTGTTTAGATAAACCTTGTGCTATAATTAACATGTATAATATTTTCTCAGCAAATCTCTAAAGAGTTAAATAATGATAGTGATAATAAAAAGAGGGGGTATTCTTATGTACAAGGGTGGGTGAGGGAGGGGGACATTTTACAATTGAGCTCTAACATTCATTAGCTAAAGACAACTGCGTAAAAAGATCATTTATATCTCTTTACATAATGTATGAAGTTTGTTTCAATATCACGAGTAGTTGACATTGTGTAGCACCTCAGATTCCTATGTTTATCAGTTGTAAGTTATAAGTTTATAAGTTGTCTCCCTTAAACAGCTTCTCCTGTAAGTTATGAGTTTAAAAGTTGTCTCCCTTGAACACCTCCTGTATCAGCTTTCAGCTTTTTCTTTTCAAGGTTTCATTGTAAAGCATTATTCATTTAAATACAGTACTGATAACTACAAATGTTTCAAGGAAGATCTGTATAGTATGATTAAATTAAAATCGATACAACTAGATAGTTAATAACAAAAAAATATCAGATTAAATAAAAATTCTTTATTCAGGGGATTTGTATCAAATCTTGAATAAATTATATTGTTGAACTTCTGCACAAGTTCTGAGAAAAAAAACACCTTCCATCACAGATATAAATAATATACATAAAGTTATAACATACAAATATATTCAACTGATGAATCTTATTCCGAATACAAATATATTGTGAAGATATTCACATAAAAAATGAAGTACGTAATTACATCCTGAGGAAATGAAATGATAAACGCCAGAAAAAGTATAAAATTGATCTTAAACTCCGAGTAAAATTGTGCAGTAAAAATTAAAAAATCTGTTTATGTTCTACCAAAATTGAATGATATTTATAGATGGCAAAAATGCAGTTTTCAGCAGTAAGTTTAGAGAAAGTATATTTTCTCTATAAGTTGATGCTTTTGTGTACAGATGTAAAATTAATTAATCATAATAATTATGAAATGTCTTAAAAAACACAGTAAAAAAAAAAGAACAGTCATGGTCTTGGGATGAATGAACTCATTTACCCCTGAACACACATTTGAACTCTTCCAATTCAAAGGTTGGAATAGTTCATTATGACATTTCAGGGGTGAATGAGTTAACACACGTTGCAACCGAAACACCAGACATGTACACACTGTTATAAGGTTAATTTACAACAGTTATCAACAAACTAATTACGGATTAATCTGTTCCTATTTCTTTTTGTATTTGACTGTTGCCGTTAGCAACAGGCATGTTGTACCTTACAATTTATACAAGGTAGCACTATCTGGGACCCATGTAAACTCTTTAACATGGAAACATAAGTTTAACAAGGGGGGATGAGAGAAACGTGACAATGGATAAACTTTGAATCCTCAACACTTCATATTTTACAATTATTATACACGATAATGTTCATTCTGTACAAGGTAAAGGGATTTAAATACGTAACAATCTCAATAAAATGTCTTTTGCTGTCCGTACTTCATAGTATACAAACAAAGCTCGCAAGATAAAACACGCTAAAAGACCACTCTCTCATTCATACATTTAAATACTTATCAGGTCACACCTCGGCCAATAGCATTCAGTATAGGAAACTTCAGTGACTAGACTTAATATACATCACACTAGCATAATTTGGACATTTTCATTGGATGAAATATTCATTAATCCACTGCATCCTGTCCATTGGATAATATATATCTTTCATTTTCATTGGATAATATGTCCTTCATTTCAATTGGATAAAATATCCTTCATTTCCATTCGATAATATGTCCTTCATTTCCATTGGATAATATATCTTTCATTTCCATCGGAAGATATATCCTTTATTTCCATCGGATAATCTTTCAATATGACAAAATAATAACTTATTTTGGTATTCTCATATATTTGTAAATTCTATACAAAGTATATTTCTATATCCAGCAGTTTGGTTGATTTTGTTCAAATATTTGTTTTTTATTGGACAGAAATATATTGCACAATGACTTTTCCTGGACTTTTCTTTTATTCATAAGAGACAAAATGTTACCATGGAGACTGATCCTGTGCAAATCCTTAACCCTTTCACCCCTATGATACTTAAATAAACACAACCACGCTTTGATCTGGATGAGTCCATTATGGTTCACAGTGGTGAAAGGGTTAAAAAAAGAAAAAAATATATATATATATATCTTTGAAATCATTTATATCTCAAAAGATCTTAAGAACTCCTGAAATCTATTTGCTGTAACAAAACCTTACAAACTCAATGCTGTAAAAATTCCCAGGCCTATGATGATAAAGTTTTGGAAAATGCAAGCAAACATGTTTCCTTAAAAGGTATGGTTTTGTTTGAATTGGTAGAGCATACCATTTTCAATAACACGCTGGATATAAGCATTACAAAACAGCCAATCATAAATTCTCCAAATATAAGCTCCATGCGGCATAACCATACCATATACCAAACAGAAAAAAAAATGTTCTAGAACATCTCCTTCAAAAGAACTGTGATATATTGAAAGAATTTGGGTCCATCTTATTTTGCAATAATATCTAAAAATATTTGAAATTTCAATCAATGGGACATAAAAAAATATCTCAAGAGGAAATTTCCAAATTATGAAAACTTTATTTGTTATAAAGTTTAAATGTGTTTCTTTCTTCTTGAAGAATTTCAAATTATGAAATTTGTTGTTGTGATGGAGCTTGAACATATTTTATTATTCTATCAAGAATCTCAAGTTCTAATATATAAAAAAGAATTACCCGTTAAAACTTTTTTCACCAGGAAGTTGTATAGGCCATTAAGCCCCCTTGTCAGAAAAATTCCAGAAGTGGAATTCGAAAACAGCTGGTGATCAAATAGGTGCAGTAATGACAAATAGAATAAAAACATGTTCATACAGCATATTGCACATTTCGGGTCATAATGTTCTGACCCCGATAAAGCATATTGCACATTGAGGACCCGATCAAGTATAGGAACATTCAGCTTGTCGGGCCCTGATCAAGCATACTTAAAAATCAAACCTTCACCCTGAAATACTATTGGCACTTACTCGCCATTAACATAAGCATTTGAGTAAAAGGGAATGAAAATGCCTGTTGATAAATCAGCCTTTCTCTTTCATCAATCAAATATTACAATCGTTTTTTTCTTTTTTTTTCTTTTTCAAATTTACGTTTCTCCATGTGTTTCAAATCAGCTACAGATTGTTTAAATATCTTTTTTTTCATCTTTTTTCCCCCAAGGGGAAGTAATGTTCCTCAATCAGATGTATAATTTAATGCGACTGAGTTGTCAACAAACACTCTGCTGTACAATGACTATAGCGGGACAATTATTGCGAAGGCCATTGTGTTCATTACAAATGCTGTGCACAAACTGGGTTGACAATATCAAGTACAAAGTTCAAAGTTGAATATGGTGGAAAGCGATGACAACACTCTTACGTGATATCGTAACTGTTGTTGCTACATGGATGTTTAACAATGTTCTGTCTATTTATACCTACAGCCTACGTACGTCCTTCACCTTCCGCAACGAAATCAGAAGGCGAGATAAACCTCCACCAAAGGGGCTCTACAGCTCTAAACCACAGTCACACCCACATGTCAGGGTCAGAGACATGAAGAGTTCATGAATCAGCTCATACATGTTCATGAACTAAACATACCTTTAACATGACCTTTACACCCAAGTGATTAGGTCAAAGGTCAACCTGACTGTTGGCGTTTTCTATACAAGTCTTGTGCAGAAGCAGCTACTTGGGTATAAAATTTACATATAGGATATGAAAAAACTTCCACTCCATGACAATCTAACTTTGATAAAAAGTTTGCTGATACTAGGTGTATCATTTCTCAAAAACATGCATCTAGGTATAAGCCAAGAATTTACTTGCTGATTATTTCAACTGTGCATTTCAGAAATGTGCTCCTTTGTATAATTTATAATTAAGCAATGAAACTTTCCTCTTGGGCACTCACTAACATAATGTCCCTTAGCACATTCTGAGTTATGTCCCTTAGCACATTCTGAGTTATGTCCCTTGGTACATTTTGAGTTATGTCCCTTGGTACATTTTGAGTTGCTTCTCTAATGAATGAAAGTCATTTCCTTTAGGACATTCTGAGTTAGGTCCCTTAGAACATTCTCATTCATGTCCCTTAGAGCATTCTAAGCTATGTCCCTTGGCACACTTGGGATGGCCAACTATGTCCGAGATTCATGCGTCTCCGTCCTGATTGAGTTGCTGAGGAAGGACCTGTTATACAGAGACATAACTTTACCGGAAACGCTCATAAATTTCAAGGTAACATTTTGACAATCTGACACAACGATTAACAGCTATGAGATATTACCAGAATTTCTGATTATGAAGCTCCATTTCCAAGTAATTTCGTCAATAGCTTTTTATAATTTCCAGATAAGGTGATTATCCATTTATCATCTGATTACATTCATAATTTCTGAATACAGTAATTTCTCCTATAAATTGGCCATTTATTATGCTCTCTTCGAGCATTTTTTCCCACTTACATTTGTAATTCCAAAATGAAATGGTAACTACTGTGAAATGATATTTTTCTGTTTAAATGTGTTTATCATTTATATTTTATTTCAAAAATTTCTTAACCTGTCCACCTTATTAATGAAAAGTAGTAATGATCGGATAATTGTGACATAGTTTTATACTATTGACGGTAGGACAGACACAGGACACAAAACACCACCCATGCAAGGGAGACAACCAACCATGCCATATCACATTTAGGTATCGCTACACAAATACCATACAATAAAAGCAACAAACAACACAGTCAAATAAAAGGAGAAAAAAACATCAAAAGTTTAAAACTTCATAAAACAAAAACAAAAAAATTCAGTATATCAACAAAGGTGTTCAAATATTCTTGAAAAAAAGTAGAACTTCAGTCTGCATGTTGATGAATAAATCAAACTTGGGTCCTAAGGTAACTTTAATGCAGAGAATTATAACAAGAGCTTATTGCAGTGATAGTGATTTTGATCAACTAAATGAGCAGATCGAAATTTTCAATCAAGAATATCCGAACACCTGGAAATGCACGCAGATTGATATCTTTAAGATAAACTCTACGAACCCATTAACACAACTACATATATAACACATAACAATGGAATTCTACATCCTCTTCTTCGCACAGTAATCTTAGATCAAACACACGGTAAAGATGAAACGTCATACGCCACCTTACGACGTCATTGCATGCTTCCATTTTGGCCTTGGAGAAAATCACGTAATATAGTAGTTGATATCCACGTCTAAAATTAGCACCATGTTAAGTCTGTTATGACAAAAAGGCAGCTACCAACGGAGGTTTATTAATAGAACAATGCAGGGATGTCGGGGAGTTTTAACTGGTCGCTAGGAATCACAGGACATGGTTACAACGTCACACATGACGCGGCATTCACAGAGCGGACTCGACACTCGACGTGGAAATGTCGTGGCTACTGAAGCTGTCCAGACTTGTAGAATCGCTATCCTGGCTTTGAGCGCTGCTCGAACCATTTGCAGCTTCTTGTAGGCGCATGATCATGCTAAGCTGAAATAAGGGGAGGTAATAATGCAATTTAACCAGCATGTTCATATAGTGAGGTTGACAATCAGATGAAATCCCATTTAAAGCAGTTTCGGAGAAAATCCTATTTTAAATGAATGACATGTAGCCCTAATGAAATGTTTTTTTTTAATAATTACATTTTTTACTCTAAAGCGTTAGTTCAGAATTTATAAAGGGTGTGGTTGTTTAAAACTAAGATATAATTTCATGAGATAAAAACTATACCATTTATAGTTTAAAGTAGCCAAAATTTAAGAACCCGATATCCAAATTCCTTTTAATAAATATTCCTCTTATTTTTGTGAGTAAGGACACGTATGTAATTTACACTTAAACAAAACAGATTTGACTTGATTACAGAAACAGAAAACAGGACACCATTAATTAGCTGTTAATTTCTAAGGAATTCCACAGTTGCTTAGTTTACATAATTACAGTCTTCGACCACGATAAGGAAACACTTTACAAACGTTTTGAGTTAAATTCTTTGTGCAAGATTTCCACGATAAATGGTGAATTAGCATATATTTGTTGTATAGTTTTCTAAGAAACACACAGGTCAACGAAGAATAGCTCCAAATTTAACCGAAAAATGTTTTCACTAAAATAATTTTCCACCCAAACACATTATTTTTTTTACTTAATTTCATCTTTTGTCAAATGTATCTGTTTGACATTTTCTAAGGTTGATGACAAATTTATTGCTAATTGCTTCAATGTTTCTTTTACAATTCACGGTATTTCATCTTCAAAGAGAAAATATATTTGAACGTGACATGCTGAACCTAATGGCACAGGGAACAGGGGAAGTTACTCTGCACCACGGAAGGGAGGGGTATGTAAATACTTGGATGGTTTATGGGAACAAAAGGTAATCAGTTTTCTTCCTCTCTTCAAACATTTTTCTTCAGATGCTTGAAAAACTATGCACAGCGAATCCTTGGTAATCTTGACACTCGGAAAGTTTCACAGTCAAATACCCAACAAGAATAATTTCATAATTTCAAAAGATTGTTTTCTGAATAATTTCTGGGTAAGTGCTTCTGTATCAAACATTATTGTTTATTCTTCCTCCTCCGGGAAGTGATCTTGCCCAAATTACCAAGGCTTCTTTGTATATTACTCAACGCCTGTGGATCAGAAGATTTTATATTATGTTCGGTAACATAATGAAGACTGGGTTACAGCTTTTCTGATTATTTCTCATACATGGACCAAAAGTGATTTTAAAGATTTTAAACAACATACAACCCTTTCAATTTTTTTATTAAAGTGCTCTCTGCTTTATTCATTGATCTTATTAGCTTTCCTTAATCCAGACTGTTGTGGAAAACTACCTGAATTAATTAACTTATTCACCCCTGAAGACACATTTGAACTCAAAGGTTGGAATAGTTCATGATGAAATGTCAGGGGTGAACGAGTTATCACGGTGTAAATACCTTAAATCTTTGATCCACAGACATCGTTTTTTCGTGACTACATGATGCATTTCATTCTATTTTTAGCACAAAACACTTAGAATTCTATAAATGGTTTGTCTATCAAATTCTACACATCGAAAACGAAAAGGTGCCAAAAACAGATCATGCTTTTCATGCAGACATGCCTGATGTAGGTGCGACACAAACTCCTCAACTACACACGTAACGGAACGATACGACACTTTAGGTGCATGTGTACTTGATGACGGATGGTGATAACAAGGGAGGTAACTATGTGACATAAAAAACAACCTGGTTAAAGTTCCATGACTTGAGAAATAAATAAGGAAAAATAAACGGATCAGTTCTACCAAGACAACAAGGAAAGACAACTCTGACAATGGACGACTCGTAAACAGACAGGTATCTCACACAGGACGACTAAACATCACTGACCAATGGGTCTCCGTTTCCTGTTTGCTTCGACATCTCCAAGGTTTTGGCCTTCTGTGGTTGCGGGCTTGATCCTGCAGAGATCACACCCTGTGTGTCATAACCAACATCTTCTGGGCGGATCCGCAGTAATGCAGGGTCCTCGTCTTTTGCTGTTGCCCATGGATACGTCTCCAGCACCCAGTCAGTGGGGTCTTCCCAGGGGGCACGACGGCCATAAACCTTAGAATTGACAAATATGGTTAATTGGAATGTTCCAGGACCTAGCTTCTTTTGACATAGATAATAATAACAACTGGAAAATTTCTTTCAGATACTTAAATACATAAGTTTTCCTTTTAAAACATTTTGAAATTTTGATAATCAGACACATCTTATGATTTGGTTTAGACATTTTGGCTAAGAATTACTATTTTTCTCTTTGCTTTGTAATTTAAGAATGTGTATTGTCTCCCATACAGCTAATCCTGTGATTCACAAATCCCTGTAGAACCCATTACAATTAACAATACCTCTTACCACCCACTACAATGATATACAATACCAATACCCCCTACTCCGTTTTATACAAAACCTGTAGCTGCCCCTCCTCCCTGTAATATACAATACCTATAAGCCCCCTACTCCCTGTAAAATACAATACATGTACCCCCACAGCTCCCTGTAATATACAATACTTGTAGCCCAGCCCCCCNTTTATACAAAACCTGTAGCCCGCCCCTCCTCCCTGTAATATACAATACCTACAAGCCCCCTACTCCCTGTAAAATACAATACATGTACGTACCCCCACAACTCCCTGTAATATACAATACTTGTAGCCCTCCCCGTAATATACAATACCCGTCCCCCCCACTACTCCCTGTAATATTGAATACCTGTAGCCCCCCCCCACCACCACCATGCCCTGTAATATACAATACCTGTAGCCCCTCCCTCACAGCCTCCAACATGTAGGGTATGATTGAGTAGTTCCAGAGGTCTGTGAACCATATCTTGGAGCCTGGGATCTCCATCGGACAGGAGAGGAAGAGTCTCGGTCCTACAATAAACAACACGTTACTACATGTGACCTCAGACTTAAACACATTCTTTCACTAATTTTTTAGAAGAGGTTGAGAACATATTCCAATGCCAGTAGATTTGGTGACATTTCGTTTTATTTGGAGCTCGATGTGAAAGTCCCAAAATCTATTGCAAAAATAATTTACATCGCAATATCCAGCTTACCGTTGTGCAACCCAATCATGATTCTTAGTCATTTGAGATATAACACGGCATTGATTGATCAATCAAAATAATTTATGAATGTATAACCACCATATACTGTCTGTAAATATTATTTACATATGAAGCCCTGATTGTTAATGATGTCAATGACCCTGACTGACCCCCAACACGTCATGAAATTGATTCCCAAACCACAGTGCAACAATGACTGCAGTAAAATATACAAGATACAAGCACAGTACCTGGTAAAGTTTAAACATTGAAAGTTTAAACATTGAAATCAGAATTAATTCACCCAAATTGTAAACACTGGCATTGTAAGAGAACCTAGCTTTTAACCCACTCGAATCAAACCAGCACAATTTTGATCAAAAAAAAAAATTCAGCGTCACAACATTATTTTTTATAGTTTCAGTTATTGTATATCAAGAATGATTTGGACATTTTAGAATTTCAGATAAACAGAAATTAAATCAAGTTCACATGACCTAATCTCTCATAAAAATAATCATCATAATTGATTTCCATATCTTTTTATGTAGCAAAAACATCATAAGAGTGGGTACAGATTATAATACCAATGTTATACATAAATTATCAGGTTTCTCTTTTATATAAAAAAAAGCCAACCTATTGTGACATCCGATGAGCTGTGAGTCTCCAGGAACTTGTTGAGATGGAGCCAGACCTTCGGGATCCAATCAATGATTTTGTTGAGGTCGTTGTTACGAATACCTGTCCGTACCTCGGCCTCCACCAACTTCCTGCGGAGATAGCGACCCAGGAAACCCTTGACAGGCTCCATATGGTTGGCACAGAGCACCCATCGGAAATTGTGGTGGAGCTGGAGGTTGGTCGTGGAACACGTCGCCTGGTTCATAGTTCCAATAATATACGGACTGAAAAACATAAAGAGTTAAAGATTTTACACTTTTTTTTTTCCTTCTGAACTTTTTTTTTACACATAACTTTATCTCCCCTCCCAATCCTCTTTTAAGAGTAGAAAGGAGTAAATTTAAGTCAGAATGACCATTTCCTTTAAAATATAGTAAAGCTGTATTATTCTGCAACATTTCGGCAAGCAAAAAATAGGCATTACAATTAAATTGTAAAAGGTATCGTTAAGAAAGACGGAAAAGGATCCTTGAAAATGTTTTGACTATTAGCCAGGTTTCAATGAAATGACAGGTGTTACAGTGCTTATAAAGATGCCTATAGGGTTTGACACTAACTTACTGGTTCTTTCGACTTTAATTTTTTTTTATGCTATCATAATATCATTTGAGGGATAAATAATTAAATAAGAATTTTCCTTCATGAAAACTGCCTAAATTATATTGAATGACAATATTAACAAAATTCCTAAACTTTCCCCGTATCATTATGACAGTAGTTTTTCAATGTCTATCTACAGTCAATTACTTTTGAAGTTCTGCACTTAAGGAAATCTTGGACTATAGTTACATTGATGTAGGACTAGCAAATCAAATAGAGTCTAACCCTGATCTACTTACAATCTCTATAACTTGACAGCAAAACAATGTTTGCATTGACCATATACTTCCAAACATTTCTAGTACTTGACAGTGAACTGTCATTGCTCTGAAGTCTGAACTTTTCAGGAATTCGGCAGTAGAGAGCTGATAAATATAGAACTCACCATTTCTGGTACTTGACGGAGAGAAAGCCGTTGAAGACCTCGCCCAGAGACCCCACGTGATGAAGGTTGTCGAGGATGATGACGCTCGGCAGTTCTCCCACGCTCGAGTTCTCACACTGGTCGGCGATGTTGGACAGGTACTGCCGTAGTTCCTTAGCTGACTTGTGATCAACGTTGAAGGTTGCGACTGAACCAGCAGTCAGTTCCTTCCCAGACCTGATGCATGACATGTAAGCATGTATGAGATTCTGATTACAAGGCCTCACAATGTTATAATGGCATACATGTACCTGCA
The DNA here is from genome assembly GCF_002113885.1 of Mizuhopecten yessoensis. Lineage (NCBI taxonomy): Eukaryota > Metazoa > Mollusca > Bivalvia > Pectinida > Pectinidae > Mizuhopecten > Mizuhopecten yessoensis. The sequence continues at coordinate 915,431 of NW_018405338.1, read as the reverse complement.
CAAAATATTCCTGACTGAAAGATGTCTGTTAAGATTTTACAGATACCTGACTCTTATTGTGAAACCTGTCTTCACTGACTTTACTGACTCCCGACTGGTTACAGTGAAACCTGACATTACTGACACCTGACTTTTAGAACATCCTGAGATATCTTGCATTATCTTATATCCAAAAAAGACACTCTCTCATTAATTCAGATGTCATTGACACAAAGGCATATCCAACCAAAAATGATTGTTTTTTTTTATGTCAGCACAGACAGGTTTCAAGTCTCCGTAATCCTACCACTCTCCCTTTTCGTCAGATGTGTCTAGATTGGGAAAAACAGCTGGTTCACAGTGTCACTGTTGTATACGACAAAGTCATTTGTCCCTTAAAACACTGGCTGGATAGCAGGATGACCAGATTAGTGGGGGCTTCATTATTAAGACTTAATTTCGCTCCATGTACATGGTTTTTGTGACAAATTCATCTTTCAAATAAAGAACAGCGTAATTTAAGAGATAATAGGGTGGCAACGATATATCATGCAACAATAACTTATTGCCATATTTTGAATACGGTACAATACACAATATTCTTTGGGAGGTCACTATATTTTCCAGATTTTGTCGTTTCTGAATTTCAACTTCTCATATTGATTCCAACATGATGAACAATAGCTCCAGCTCGGCAAGCACGTCGGAAGACGTGAACTGTGTGAAACTTTAAAAGTCATGCCAATTTTGGACAAGCTCTACTTTCCAGTTGTAATATTACCATTAAAATTTGAAACTTGTCTTTTCGCTTCGATTCTACTGTTACTATATATATCAGGACACATATCATATCGTCATGTTAATGAATCGTTGCAAGCCCTAAAAGAGACAATATCATAAGTTATCATGCAAATATCAGATTACACTAAAAGTGACACTTCGGGTTACATCAACTGGCATGGATACCAAAAACCTACAGTACAATATCGCAAACCTGGTGATGGATCCTATCGAGCAAATCTGATCACACCTGTATGATAATCTATAACCTACCTGAGAACCAGGTGTTCCGCGAGTTTCTGTGCCAGGTATGTCTTGCCTGTGCCACTCGGACCACAGAGGATAATACGGCGGTGTTCCAGAAGCAGGGACACATACCTCTGGACAATGGACTTGGGGATCAGTGTCTCAAACGCTAACGAGTCCACACTGTTTTGCTTTGTACCTGAAATCAAAGGTCATCCAAGGTCAAATGGTAAGTCAATTAAGAGATGTCAATGTTACAACATTTTTTTTTTTGTTTTTTTTTTTTGAAATAAAATAAATTTTTGTAGAAAATTATGAAATATATAATATTTCTGTATCAAATATAAAGTGAGGTTCCTGGAGACTTACCTTTGAGACATATTCCTATTTGCATTGTGTCCCCTACCAGGTAGCCCACGGGTAATAGTTCTGGTAAATCCGCATTTTTAGTTCGGATTATCTCCCCTATATGGTACATACAAACACTCTCTGCACTCAAGCCTAAGTTTGTGACAGGATCAACTCGTAACACATACTCCTGAAAAAATAAGAAAAACCATAATCTGACACAGGTCATGCACTTAATTTTAGACAGAACTACAATGCCTTTTTTTTTTTTAAATGTAAAAATTAAAAAATGAATAAGAAAAAAATATCTGTTGTAATATTTGAAAAGACAACAAACATAGTACTTCAAATTTTTCAAATCTGGAAAAAAAGGGTTAAAAAAAATGTCCATTTTCATTTATTGATCATGATATTAACCTTATATACAAAAATAGGTTAATAAATACTCATATTCACCATGACGGAATATAATGTTGGAACAGTATACCAATCACCAATAACCTAGCTAACATTGAAAAAAACTGGACATTTATTTACCTTTAATATTTTTCTAACAATGTTGTCTAAAATGTCCCACTTCGTCTTCCCACTGACTGACAAGGAGCCTATCAATACTTCGGCAGGTCTCTGAAAAAGAAATTTTATAAAATTACTATCAGGAAGAAAGAGTTACAGAAATAGTAATTTAAAGATAGTCTGAAGAATAAAATTATGGCATTTTAATGCTTTTTCAAACAATCTTATTGATGATAATTTTCAAGCAATTTTTAAAAAAAATCATGGATTTTTTCTTCAAAATTTAGAGCACCAATATATAATCGTAGCAGACGTCCTCTGGGATACATACAATTCACCTTATTGAATGGAATTTTTATTTTATTTTTATTTTGTATCATTTATTCTTAGTTATGAAAAATTGTCTGTAGGAGTGAAGTGTATGTGACCCAAGTATCTACAGATATATATGAGAAACTTGACGACATTCCAGAAGGTGCCAGAACAAATTTGTTTTATAACGTTACTGAACATGATACTGCGCAATGCAGGAGACAACACAAAACTAGAAATGTATCTAGCAAGTCATACAGAGAGAGGGTCTTAAGGAAAATCAAAAATAGTCTTTAAAGAAGTTTACCTCTACTCCCATCCTCATGGGGTCAGGATTTGAGCCGAGGTATACCATAATAGTTACTCTCTTCCCCTCCCGGTCGGGAGTCTCCGCTAGCAACATTTCTAAAAACAGAGCAGTAAAATGATGCATTTTTAAAAGAGGACTATGTATATATGGGGTATATTTAAGATTAAATAATGAAAGATGGAAATAACTGCATTTTTCAGAAACTACCAATATCTGTTAGAGTCTGATGATAAATAATTTTAGGAGTTCCTTCAAAGCCAACAGCATATGTCTACCAGTAATAATTAAGTGTAGACTAATATGGTAATGATTTTGGTTGCATAAAATTTGAATGTTTGATGAATATTTCTATTGTAGCTAGTTCAATGGTGTGGTTATAATTACCTAGACTAGGCTGTTCTTGCATGCTGAGCGACCTTTCAAGAGTATCACTGTTACTTCCTGCTCGTGAGTGGGCCAGGGAATTCTGGGATGTGTTCAAATTTCTCGCAGACATCATTCGTTGTAATCTATCATTATCTGCTTTCAAGGCACCCATATCACACTGTGAACAGAAAAAAAACGAAACAATGTATTTAACCGATATATAATCCAATCATTACGTGAGACAATTGAAAACCCCAACACCATCTCCGTTGTATGATAACATACATTTACCCTGAAGGCAGACATTGAATGTATGGCACTAAGATTATAGTATGTTAAATCTCCATCCATTGCCGTAGACAAGCTTAATTTAAATTCCCGGCTCATCAATCAGTATATATAAACTGCCTCTAACCATTTAAGGTGCGCAATTATTTTCACAGGGGCGTTCGTTTCCTTCAGGCATCAGACGAAAACCCAATAAAATTTACATAAACTCTTCATCACATTACGCCCCCTATGGCATTCTGGTACCAATAGACACTTAAATAAGGGCAATCATTGCAACTGTGGAGTCTTTGGACAGACAAACATTGTGTGTGACACATTCCCCACAATTGTAAGTCTGCCATTCTCCTCTCGCCCCAATGATTCTTTCTAATCCCACCGCTGCCACCAAATGGCTCCACTGCCACTGATTCTGTCACGTTTCCGGAGCAGCTGTTTGTGTAACGAGGTCCACGCAATGTTTTATATCTTGATGTCGGACGTGAACAGGACAGCAGTATAATCAAACTGGTCGTATTATACAGTTTCATATATCAAAGCATTTCCCCCATAATCCATATATCTGTCAATTTTATTGTAAACAACGGAATCAAAAAACACATACAATTTGTTGACAGGATGCAGCAAAAACTACTGCGCTTTCCTTGGAAATAAAATAATATACGCAACAAAAATAGCTATTCTTTTACAGTGAGAAAGTGGCAAAACATTTGGAGTTCAGCCTTTTTTGGGTCTGTATAACAAATGACCAGATTTCCTCACGACACTTATGGGCTTGGTGACAAACTAAATTGAAATCCTATCTTCAAGTAAAAGATGTGTGCAAGTCTGATTTACTATAATTATGTCCTAGTTTGCCATCCTAATTTCATACCTTCATTTTCGTCATTGTTTCCCGCAGTTGCTCCAACTGGTGAGCAGACGACAGCGCCTCCAGTCGGATATCGGTCAGCTTCATGTCTTTATCACGTAACTGCTTTCGTAATTCTAAAACAGATCCCATGTCTTCTGCCTCGTACAGCCTGTCAGTAGAAATAAACACCGTTACTATATGGAGACATCTACAGCAAGCCTCATTCATCTGGACATTCCGCTATCCAGCCAGTATTTTGGAAGATATCTCTAACGATATGAAAACATTAACCCTTTAACCCCTGAAGACACATTTGAACTCCTCCAATTCAAAGGTTGGAATAGTTCATTATGAAATTTCAGGGGTGATTGAGTCAGTCCTGTTTGTAATCAATGTAAGTGGCTGGATAAACTAGACTATCTGTAGATGAAAACAATATTGGTGCAAGACTGATACATGCCCTTTATGCCACTCTGAATACATATTACACATTTTTTTCAATTTTTCTTATTTCCTCAGTTTGTCTCTTATACATTCTAATTTGAATGTTTCAATTTCATCATGCATTGAAGATAACACAAACATTGTACGCTAGTGAACAAAAAGTCTGTCCACAGACTACCTGTCTATAAAGATCACTTGTCTATAGAGACCTTTTTTACCCTTTCTACACTGAACAGACCTTATATTTGAGGAAGGGAGATCACTGCGTCTCTAATGTCGAGATATGAGTCAAGTGAAAGGAAGGAAGGTGGGATTTTTTGGATTTTTTTTTTTTAGCCACAAAGATGGGTGTTTGTATTGAATATGCATATTAAAGTTGTGGTTATTATTACTGAAATGAAAAGCATGGTTATAGGTCTGATCTTTGTAGCATATATCTGTTGGGATGGGGTGGGGTAGAGGTGGGGGGAGGTTGTAGGGACATAAGATTTACAGAACATATATATGTACACCACGGATACGTACGCTGACGAAGAATGGGATCCCTTGATGAGCCCAGATCCGTTTGGCATGTGGACTTGAAGCAAAGGGGAGTTTGGAGCAGACATATTAGACCGGAAGCTTGTGCTGTCCAGTTCACAATCAGACATGGACCCGTTCCGGTTCTTCTTCCGTGAAAACGCTTTACTGAATGAACTTCGTAACTGTAGGAGGAAAAAAAAGAAAGATTTGATGTACAATTGTTTGTTTGCCAAAATATATGGATAACAGGGATTACAAAATATTATACTGTACATTGACCTTTTTCTACATAAATTGAAAAAAACACAGCTTTTAACTGCATCAGTTATCAAATCATGGTTGACATTGCAAATATTCAAATGTTCTTATCTGACTTTTCATAAAAAAAAAAGTTAAATTAAAAATTTGAATGTTTATTTTTTCACTCTCATTTTTCAGAAATGAAAAATCGTTGTTCCTTTGTAGTGAAAAGCCCAGGAAAAATTAGTTTTTAATGGGTTAACAATGGACCACTATTGATTTATCACTGACTTTGAAATTGGCTGTAATCTTTCTTGAAAGACTTATATCCTTGCGAGGCACAAACCTTTTGCATACTGGTAAAATATTGATTTCTTTTCTTTTTGAATTCTATCTGTTGTTAATTATAAAACCAAGGTTGTATCTGAGATTTAATCAATTTTTCTTTCCATAAAAAGAAAATCCTTCATATGAAGAACAGATGACTGGCACCATGTTCTAGGATAGAAAAATGTCTTAAACTCGCTGAACTTGCAGCCTTCATTGAAAATGTCTAAGACTGTTTACTTGTCTGTTTCATAACCTAGGTGTTAAGTTCCTTCAAACTGGGATCGTTCCAGGTGAAACAACATATTTATCAATGTTAGAAAATTAATTTTAAAGTCTAATTTTAAAAACATGCACTTTTTATTCAATTCTTAAAATCTTAAATAAATTCCTTTTCATTTTCACATTTTTTCAACTTAACAAGTCTCTAGTAATCTAAATTGAAAAATTGTGACTTGTTTCATGAAACTCCTAAACAAAGAGAACTTGTGTAAGATTCTGTCTATCACATAACTGAAATTTGTTGCAAAAATTTGTGAAATCAACATTTTTTTTTAAGATAGACTTGAAATCTATGATGCCAACATTTTGTCTCCATGCCTTTTGTCCTTTTGAACAGAAACAATGTGAACTTACAGCCAATGACAGCCTGTCTTGGTGGTATTGAATATATGTTAACAACATAATGTATGTAATAAGTGTCATGACACCCTTATAACAAGGAGAAGTGATTTGATAACAATTATTTTTACAAATTAGCTGAAAGGTGTTAATAGATTTTTTTTTGAATTCCAACCCTAACCACCACCATAAAAATTTGAAGGGATTTTGTCAAAAATATTATTTATAAAAAAACCCACACATTGACATTTCTTTGATGGAATTCATGGAAAAATCTACAAAGCTAGAAGAAATGTAACCAATAAACATACCCATCCCCTCTTTTTCTTTTTCTTGCTGATATCTCCGTCTGTGGCGGCGGACTGTTGACTGGTCAAACTGCAGGCACTCGACATACTATTGATACTGGACACACTATCGGTGGACATCTGTCTCGTCATACGACCTTCTGTAAGTAGGTCAAGGTCACAATTCTTGTCACCAAAGAAACCAACTTCATAACATGTTTATTATCTTAAAATGAAAAGATGTAAGGTTTCTTGAACTGTTGAATTTATGAGTAAAAAATATAAATTTCAATTTAACATATTTCCCTGATGAATCAAAAGAATAGATAGGGTATCACCATAAAATAGGGGTTCAGGAACAGAGGCCATGTTAACTACGGTATTTATGTTAGTATATTTTTTTTATCGATATCAAAATACCTTGACTCCTGATTATTATGATTATGGAATCCTCCGAATGACCTCGGTATGATGTATCACAGATTTGACGAGCAAAAAGACGCGTTCACTGAATCAATAAACAACTAAATCAAACTTGCGTCTAGATTGCATCTAAGAACCATAAAAACAAAATCCGATACATAAATTGAATCAAAATCGTCATCTAGAGCATCTACACTTCCAGGCAGGGATTAGTCATAAATTCAGCGGAGAAAATAAAATGTGCACGATATGTATCAAAATTTTCGTCAATTTACGGAAGTAATCCGATAAACAACTATTTCATACCAAGAAAGGTTTTATACAACATATAGCAAAATTACGTAATCCCTATTAATGCTTCTCACAAAATTTTGTGTGATATATATATATACTCCCAGCCTGTTGCTATTATGTTAATTTGTGAGTGTCAGATAGAGAAACTATTTGGGTTGACAGAGACGAGACGTGACCGCAAGAAACTTGAATATCGGTGGCACACATGACTCACCCCCTGGTTACCAATTATACATGTGGGAGCATGTCAGAGAAGATTGCAATGCATGCAGGGGAAAAAACACTACAGAGAAAACTGAAGATGAATCTCTGCGCTTAAGTGCCCCCGACAATGAATTACACCTAACAATGGAATGCTACCGAGATTTACATCTTTTTTCAAAAGTTGCCTTCCATGTACTAACAGATGAGAATTGGGGAAATCTCTTTATAATAAAGAGAAATACCACTTTATGTTTGCCTAAAGAGTTCCAGATAAAAGAAAGTCTTTTAGTAATTTCAGCATGATCAGTTGATTCTGTTTTTACATATGTACCACAATATATGTAAATTAGGAATAAAAAGAAGGGTTTGCGAATATTCATACAAATAGAAGAGGATTATACGACAGCACATAATTAAAATATAACCTGATGTATGACTGGGCGAACAGGTGGGAAACTCCTATATCCAAATTATGAAGCTATATCATTTCAAAATTTTATACAAAATTAGTATTTCTTTGTTTTGAAAGGATAAGAAGATTAATACATAAATTTAAAATAGTTTTACTTACCTAAGTTAGTAAAAAGACTTTAAAATCTTCAATTTATAAATTTTGATTAAAAATCTGAAAATTATTTGTGCTAATTTTGAAAGCTTAAACTATCTGATTACCACGACACAAAAACTGAACACATTCATCCCTACATATCTCCCTCATTCACCCCTGAAATTTTATAATGAACTATTCCAACTTTTGAACTGGAAGAGTTCAAATGTGTCTTCAGGGGTGAATGAGTTTATCTGGCCCTGTCATTGATTTGGTAAAGTTCAAATGTGAGTTTAGGGCTGAATGGTCAAACAAAATCAATTGAACTACAGTAGATTCCTCCAGTATATTTACCAAGAGGCATGGGCAGTGTGTGGAAGGCGCGGCCGGGGGTGTGATGATGGTGTGGCGAGGGCTGGTGCTGAGGACTACAGTTCGCGACCATACCCGGCGATGTGTGTCTCCGGCCAGCATTGGGACTGATAATTGGATCAGGGATATTTAGGCCGCTCTGTCGCTTCAACGCTTCGATAGTCACTCGCAGCTCATTTAATTCAGAGTCCTGTGAAAACAAGAATACGAAATTAAAACACTCAAAAATTTGAAAATTAAAAATATTCAATGTATCATCTTCAACCAATGTTCCTTCAACACCTTAACTTTTAAATACATACAGTTCATGTAACTGAAGAGAACTTTTAAGTCTAAATCCTTTGCCAAAAACAGTTAAATGTGATTCTGATGATGTTAAACTCATTCACCCCTGAAGACACATTTAAACTCTTCCAATTCAAAGGATAGAAGAGTTCATTATGAAATTTCAGGGTTGAATGAGTTAAAAATCTCTTTCAATGTATAATTAATAGATGCACTCTCTCCTATGAAAACCCATCTTCTCCATGCATCTCCCCTCTTAACAGTAATTATTACTTTTCCAGATGCAACACAATCATCAATCACTAAAATGTAAATACATTCTTATTTAAGATTGTCTACAGAAGAGTACTGCAGACTAATTCATAATAGCTAAAATTATTGAGTTACCACCTTCTATACAATTTCTCACACAGGCCAATATTGGTTAGCATCTTCAAAACACCAAATCCATAATCAGGTGAAAAAAATGTCAAATTATCATAGTAATGGCCAAATGAATTCACAAAACATCCGTTTTGTTGTCAGAACACGAGAACGCTCATAGCACTGGCAAACATTTACAACTGCAAACGGCTATTATAACAGGTGAAAATTTGTTAATATTTCCAGCACAAACAAAATATAAGCGGCACTGATTGTTTTATCAGACGGAGGCTAAGTCGACTATAACGCGAGGCGTCGTAACATCAAATAATACACAGTCGCTACAAAGGTCAGGCACTTCTTTCCAATCTGTGTTCAAGCATCCGAAATGTTACGATATTTCTGTTATCATAATTTCTTGGCAAAGACACAAAAGAAATGACTAGAAACTGTTGTACATGTATCAGGTAAAATCACACTCTCCTTTCCTGAAGAATGAAGTTTCCGTGTGTTTATCATCAACTGCAATGACAAAGATGTTAATCGAAGTATATGCAAAACTTCTGCACTCTGCCACACAAAAACACAAGTTGTCACATAATAAATGCAACAACCATATATCTCAAGTCAAACTGGTACCAACATGTAAAATAAGTCTGGGTCTCGAGAGAGCTTGTAACTGTCTGATACATGTGCCGAGTATGTAACGAACAAACAACAACCACAATGCACCACAACACACCTAGTTGTAAAAGTCAATCAAATCATGTAAACCTGCTTTTGTTGCCGTCATTATTTTGGCATAAACACTTTTCCTTCATAAAGCTTTTCTGCACTGTTAACAACATTTCCGCATTGTCCTCTTTTTTTTTTCCGAATCGAAAGTGTTTTTGCTTTATAAGTATTCCACAGAGTATAGCCTTGACAGGACCAAAAACAAGATGGCAGTTCTCTGATCACCAAGTGGCTCTGGTAATTTGTAAACGGAGGTTATTTTGTCCCCCTGCTGGGGAGGAGTGCAGTAACATGGGTTCCCAGTCTATGGGCCATACACTAGTTTATTATCACCAAGACAACAGTAATAAAGATCAGGTGGCTGAGCAGGGGTATGTAGTCTGGCTGATAAAATTGTGTAAAGTTTGTAATGAGGGGGAAATGTCAATCAGATCAGACACAATTATACTTAACAACAGTGGAAAGTGGAACAAACAGATATGGCTTTAGGCTGAAGAGAAGAAGAATGGAATATGGAAATATTGTGGTTTTGGGTTGGGTTGGGTTGGGTTGGGTTGGGTTGGGGGGNTCCAGGGTACTCTTCATTTAAACACAAACACAGAAGAAAAAATAATACAGAACAAAGTTGTTCCAAAATGGGACTTGAGCAGGTCTAGTCCAGTTCTAATTCCACACATGTTGCTATAGCAACGAGACGATATTGACAAAATTCTCTCCAAAATCTCTCCAAAATATATTTTGGGGATTCAAGGTGATGGGTCAAACTCTCAGAGTCCAACATTGAAAATGAAGTTTACCATTTCATTCAAGCATTAAAGGAAGGCCGGGTGTTTTTAAACCATTCATTGTCTCCTCGGAACTCACTCAAAAGTGGGACTTTTCATTGGTACAACTTCATCTGTTGATACCTGCTTTGCAATTTGAAAGAACTTATCGTCTTCTGTAGCCATATCTTGCCACAAACAAAACGGATGACGTCTGATGACTGCAATCAGGTGCTACAAGCAGTAACTTGTGGAAATAATTACCAAGTTCATTTTTTACGTTAATAAAAGCAGTCGCTGTCAAAGCCCTACCTCCCGCTGTCAAGGGTTGGGCGAGAGCCAACGAGGCAACGATACCTGATGGAGTTTGGAGGAAGGGCCAACAGTGCAGCATGGATCCTAGATTTACCTGCCACTAAGCAGTCTAATCTGGCTGACGAGGAAATATCTCAGGAGATCTCCATAAATCGTACGGACAACAAGAGAACTGCAGAACCGGACTGTATGTAGTCAATACACAACCATTTGGAAGTTACGAAAACAACAGGTAATTCCATTCAATTCATACAAATCAAAATTCTATAAAAAACAATGCTTGGCTGTATATGACACCTGAAAATTGCACAATTTATTGATTTTAAATAATAACATAAAACACCAGTAAACCAAATTTTCCTTCAATATTAATAAATCCCCCTAATAAACCAAAATCTTATAAATATCTTAACCCTCAATAATCTTGAAGCGATTCCAGTCTCTCCTGGTCTTAAAACACTTAATTTTATGCCTAAATATTTTAAAATTAATTGGCTTTTCTTGGCCTGAAACACTGTCTTATCCCTAAATAATCCCGAAGTGACTGGCTCTTCTTGTCTTAAACATGTCGTAAAAACACTTTTATCATTATAGACTTTCAAAAGTTTGATAAATGGTAATTTTGTAGTTGTCCTGTGTTATAACAATAAGATATTGTATAAGATACACCAGTAGAAGAGCTGACATTATTTAAACGAGTGATTCTCGTAAAAGATATGGTAAATATCTTCTATATTACTTTTAAATTTCATGAATATGTTATTTTTTGTTTTATTCATGGGCTTAAAAAAAATCTTTATTTTAATAATTAAACCAACAATATATTTGTTTGAGAAACAATAGTGCAAAAATTTCACCTCGCGTAAAAAGAGCATTACATTAGAAAAATTTGTCATAACTATTTCCACTTACAAAACCACGTTTTTTAATCATTTACTCTGAACAGCCCATACAGTACTTTATCCCATTCCTGGTTCTCAAAGAAATCCGAGCTACACATTCAGATGATGGAGATAGAAAATTGACCCAGGAATCATCCTGAATATATCAAATCTTCGAAAAATTCTGCATGGAAACGTCTCAAAAATAGATAGTGGTGGGTTATATCAGTGTTTGTGAGGTGAGCTGTCAAACTCGATTGCCTACATGATAACCACTACACACTGGTTACAAGAGACACATGTGGGAGTAGAGAGAGGTCGGAGGTCAATTCCACAGCAAAATTAATTTCAAACAGAGGCTTATTATAATTATAACTATGTAATGTTCTGGTGCGTTCTGTCTGACTGTGGCGATATTAATTTCATCCAAATATGATGTTTCCCCCGACGCTGATATTTTGCCTGATGGTATAATGATGTTTGCTGATGATAACTTTTTCAGCGATTTTTTGTCTTCTATTCAAATAGAGTTACTTTTCTTGATGCTGGCACTAGTTCTATATTTACTCTATATATTTTTCTTAAGACTTGTAATATTTTCTTTTTGGTGGTAAACAAAGTTTAAATCTGAAAACTGGGAGTTTTTGAACACGTTTAGTACGCAGTTCACTAGAAATACCTGCACAAGTACATAATGGTAGATAGGCCTATTCCGAAGATTTGTTCACCTTTTTTGCCTTGCATCGACAGGAACGCTTCACAGCTAAGCACTCCTTCAATATAAATTTATATTACACATAGTTTACCGATAACTTTTTCCTTTTCCATACAGTTGCATACTATGCAAGATCATTGTTTTACAGGGTCGTTCAAATGAATCGTAGCTAGAATTCGACTTTTCCAGAGTTGCAAAATATATGAAAAGAAAGAAAGGTTATAAAAACCGAAAGTGTCGATACACTAGAATGCTCTCAACGTATGAGACATATTACTCCATAAAGTTGGCGGCAAAAGCTACTCAAATTCCAAATGATATTAATTTGGGAGAATTCAATGAAACCAAAACAGTGAAATGGAGAAGAAGCAACAAATACAAACAATATAAACCACCTTAGGGAACGGCAGTGAATATAGCTTTAAATTATCAAATTAATTTTTTATATCAATACCTAGCTAAAATGTAGCATAAAATACGGTGAAGATATAGATAGTAATGGCCCACAGGGGATAAATGATATTGTGTCTTAAAAAAAAAAAATGCAAAAATTGAAGCAAATTGGGCGTTGGGGACGAGATTCAATCTAATACACGTCTCCTCCTACAGTTTCTTTCATAACAGAATTTGCTTGAATTTGATTTGATGTTAACATAGAGTTGGAATGTTTTCCCAGCACCCATCATCATAATGGCCAGTTAATAACAACAAATGTCATGCAAATCTTCTGGTGATTTTCACAATACAGTAAACAAAGTACACATCTCTTTGCCTGATTTCACATCGGTTTTTAGGCAAAATTCCTCCGACTATCATGGACCAATGTCAATATCTCCCCGTAGTCATGAATGCAGAGAAACTGTCCGAAATTAAAGGAAAACCATTTCTCATAAACACTAACCCCACCCCCTCTCCATTTCTCAATCAATAGCCTCCTCTGCTATCTAACGTCTGCCGTAGCCTCTGTTTAGTTGACGAATGCCAAACCTCACTTTATTACGCCCTATGGAACTGTCCCGAGGAATTATCGCAAAGTACACTTACACATAAACACGACTATTATCCGGATGGTTTTGAAATGGGGAATCATCAGGTTTTCTTTTATTGATTTTTTTATATTTTTTGTTTCCATTACGTATACCATGAATCAAAGACAAATTATCATTCTGCGTCAATAATTGACCTCTGTGATAGCCCGAGGGAGCAGTCATTTGTGGTGGTAGACCCTTAAGGGAGCAGTCAGTTCTGATGATTACCATCATGTCATCCCTAAATTGACTTAATCGAGTGTGGTACAACTTAGCTTATCAAACAAAATTCTCGCTATTTCTTTTTTTATATCAACAGCAATCAAAAAATGACATGCAAAATGCATCTCTGTTGATGGGATAGCTCAATATCTGGCAAAGTATGAACACATTACATAGTTCATCTACCTGAGTAGTCTGATTTTTTTGTGAACTAAGTATACTGTACGGAAAAATCTGGAGACCGAGGCTCAGAGAATAAATCTCTGAAGAATTCTTACGCATGTTAATTTTCTGTCCCACATAACCCATTTTGTCCATAATTACACACAAAATTAGACAAAGGATTTCTCAATTACTGCTGTGAATAAAATGGCCAACATTTATGTTTCCAGGTCACGGTCTGTCAATCACGTCTCTACCTAGGTGGCGCTGACTATCACCTAGAGCCTTCATGGGCCGACCGGAAGATCATTAATCAATTCCTCTGCATGACCTCTTAACACCTTTAAATTAGTAAATCCGTCAAAATCACCAGGAGGTGATCGAAATGCCACATTTAACTTGCTGATTTCGTTGTTTCTCACCTTGGTTGTCAAGGATACCTCCAACAGGGACAGTTTCATGAATAACCAAACACCCTCTAATTTAACAGTCATTAATGAACTTTCGATTCTACAGATTTTTTTTGTGTATTTAAAAACTTACGAACAAAATGTCTAATATAGTCCTGGACAAATTTAAAATGATCATTTTCTTATAGAAAATATGAAAACAATTAAAAAACTATATTTTCAAACTTACTGTATCCTAAAAAGTCTGCTACTTTGTGTTATATTACGCTGTAGAATGACATACATATGTGTCATCTCAATGACTTTTTAACACGACCACGATATCTTTGTTTTCAAATCAAAATGAAAGAGTCCGTGGAAGAAAGACACTAAAAATGATTATAAATCATTTTTTAAAAATTGATTTAATGCTTTGCATAGCCATCCAATAAGAATGTTTAATTCGTCAAAATATCATCATCAATGTCGTCATTTGATTGGTGAGGAAACCTCAAGCAGCCTTAATCAGTCACTAGTTTTATATAGATTTAGGACGTGTACATTTTGAATGGTAGTATATTTATATATAAGAAGCAACATCATGATTTAAAACAACCCTAAATTCTATGAATGACTGATATCAATGTTATCAAAAGTCTATGAAGTGAATACTTTTTTGTCAAACTTTTTAAACCAGCAATAAATGGTAAATGATTTAGTGTTGTTACACCTAGAACTCTGTTGTTATTATCTCCCCTTGATTGTATAACATTGTAATGTTACAGCTAAGACATTGAAAGAACTTATTGATTGGTATGTCTTTATATGTAAATGATACACAAAGGCCTTGGGAGATTGAAGTATATATACATGCATTGTAAAACACCAATGTGAATCGGATCAAACAAACCTTGGTTTAGCATGCTTACGTTTAAAAGTTTTCAACTATGAACTGAATCATTCTCTGTTTACAATACTTAAGAATATGCAGTTTCTAGATTTACTGACAAGTTATATTTCTGATGCCCTAATATATTGCCAAACACCAGATAATTCAGATCTACCAAAGATATGCATAATACTTCAGTCAAATAGCACAGGTTACCATGGCAACTGGTGCCGGAGTAACCAATAGTAGTGTTGCTTACCTTTTGTTCGGCTGTGCAGGTGAGATGCTGGAGCCGATTTGTCATATTGGACAGCGACTGTTCGAAGGCAGCCACCACATGAGCCTGCAAATAAAATGCGCAAAATACCGTTACTATAAATACACCAGTTGCTGATAAACTCTTGAACATCGAAAACTTAAAATCAATTTCCTAGGTGCTCATTTGAATATTCCCCAAGTGCTAATGTTACATAACTGATGATATCTTTTGACAACCTCAAAACAACCTACTGCATGCGTCTGCCAAAAGCTGGAGTCTAGCCCACCGGTACCAATGCAGCGGGGGTCTCTAAGCATGGAAGGCGCGCAATACAACATCTTATGAATTTTTGTTTCATTGACTTTTTCCTCCGTGATATGCCCTGTCTCAAACCATCACCGGGGAAATGTCTTAAACTATTGGGGCCGACATAATTTCTATTTCATGTTGTGATGTGCCACGTCCCATAGAAGACTATTAATCATTCAGTATTCCTGTCTCATTATTCCAAAAGCCCCAGACAATGTGTGCTGGAATCAGAATGGGACCGTCTCAGCTGTGTATGAAATTCCAATTTTCAGACTGCATTTCCACAACAGGAAATTCAGTATTAACACAAAATTTCCTCTATGCAAATATTTTTTCCCCAAACCATCTAATTAATGTTGCCAAGTAACCATTAAGAAATATGAAAATGATAAAAGAAATCCGAAGAAATATGGCTATTTACGAGACATCATGAAACTAGCAAACTGTTTAAAAACTGAGCTATTTATAATAACCGACAGAAAAGATGAAAGTCGACCACACTCAATGAAAAAGATATCAGGAATGTTATCACTAAAATCCCTCCGTAAATGAAAGCCTCCTCATGGCATTTGGTACCCACTGTAATCTCCAGAATTCCTAGCAAATGTCTAATGCCCAATTATTATCTTGTAAAATGTCAGTATAATTTATTGAATATTTTTTGTGTAAGTGATGCTCTTATAACTATATACCTAAGGCACTGGCTTTATCGACAGGAAATCGTTGGTAATTCCAAACAAATTTGATAGCATCATCTCTCGAAGCTGTGGTCAATTTGTGATGCTAATGAATATTCGTATTGACTGGCTGTTTACATCTCTATAAACCATTATATTTAGTGTAAATGTCTGTTACTGTTAAACTAAATTCACAAGTCTATAATCTTGAAAGATAAAATGGCTTGTCAAAATTCCTGGGTCCAAGAATTTATTTTTAGACAGGTAATATATTTCAAAGTATGTTGGAATTTGAATGTTTTGTTGACTGCAGTTTTGCACCTACAATATCTGGCACAACTTTTCTTTATAAACACAACTCTGACGGCAGTCCTACAGTACGGAAATATATTATCAATAATCTTTATTATGCCTTCTACGAGTCACAGCATGTCAAACTAGAAAAAGGATGGATTGCAAAAGTCTTAGGCTCTTATATCTGTACATCTGCTCGGGTGCAGTTACATGGATCATACTGGCGTGAATCATCTATTCAGTCAGCCCGATAATGTATACAAATCAAACTGTTTATGTCCCGACACATTGACCACAGCCCGAGGCAATCTAATCCAAGAAACTCTTGTGAATTACAACACTTCCTAGGGCTCCCAACGAAATATTCATAAATAATCCCGGAAATAAATCAATTCATTTCCGTCCCATTATCAACACGAGAGCGTACCTCGGAGTATTGTTAATTTGTCTGCCTTAGCAAGCAATTACACAGAATAGCAGAGGATATATGTAACTAAGAGACCGGCTTATTTGTAATTCATAACCCAATCCTCAATTCCTGCTTCCGAAGTCTCGCTTCCGACATCCTAATCCAACGAGAAATCTCAATCTTGACTCCTCTCCAAACTGTCGTGGAGAATTTTACCGTGTTGTATAATCGCAGACAATCTCGGAAGAAATCGTAATCAGTACGCAGGAGAAGGAAACAGAAGATCATGATGCTAATGAGACCATGATATCCTCTGGGACGCTTCCTAATACAAGATAAGGCCGGAAAAGGGAACAAATGCTCCGGGAATATCGGAAATAAATAGCATACAAGCATGAGAATTCTACCTAAAGACAATGCAAATTTGGAACAAAGTCTCAATTGTGAAATCCATTTTGAACCTCAATTTGAATACATTACCAAACTTTCACAGATTTCATCCAATTAAGCAACCTCTAATTGGTTCAATGCTGGTGCGATTTTTCAAAAGCTCTGTTTAGACAAGTTCACTCGAGATCATGCAATTTAGATTTAGCCCCATTTAGCAATTTGAAAAAAAAAAAAAAAAAAAAATAGTTCACAAGGTTTTTAGGGAAACAAATGGCTTCTTTGCATCAACAAATCCGTTTGGATTTGAAATCTTTAAAACCAGTTTCTTCCAGGATAACAAGCAGGGCTGCTTTTAAGTGTTGTGTTCCGCTGAATCAAGATAATATTTCAATGAGAAATTCAAGACAACTTGACTTTGTTACATGAACTGGAAAAGAAAAAAATGTCAACATCTAAGATGACATTATAGTCTGTTTGGCAATATCCAAAATTTGACGGTCAATTTTTATTTTATTTTATTTTAAATGAAAGAGTGTCATGAAAACAAAATTTGAAGCTTTACAGCTAAAATATCATTAAATCAAAATGGAAAGCATGATTATCAAATTTTCTGAATTTCATTTTCGGATAGAAGACAGTATTGATCTTTTTAAGAGAGTGCGGCGGGCGAGAGAAATTTGACATGGAATATCAGGAGAACAAAAGCATTGTTTTTTATTGATCACAGTGTCACACAAGGTCACAATGTTTACAAAATTAGACACATTTTTTATTCAATCTTTATTTGATAGAAAAATTACCATAATTCCACTATCTACGCAAAACACGTAACTGTTTTCTTTTCAGAAGTGTAGTATTCTGGGCTTTTGGCCAAAATAACAGCAATTTTGGCTTCATCACAAGCTTTTTTATCAATGTTCTCTCGAGATTTAAACTCGACTGATCAAAGTAATAACCCATATTGTTGGTTCGTGGGATCTCCCGGCTAAACAAAGGGATTTAGTTTGAAGATTCGTGCATCACAAACAGCTACAAACCATCAGTTCTGTTAAATCTTCCAGTGAAAGCCTTCCACCCTCCTCCCTGCACCCTGATTAAGGGTCCAAGAAATATGGCCTGGATTAAGCAATATACGTTCTGACATCTAAAACTGACAATCATATCTGAATAAAGAATAAGTTCCAGGTGTAGGTTCTTCAGTCAGGTATATGGTATTTTGGGAAGATTTTATGATTTTATTTGTTGGAAGGATTTGATTCTGCAAGTAAAACAATTTTGAAAAGCTTCATGTTCTGTAAGCAAACTTGCTGGATCAAACAAGTATAAATTACAAACTGTTAATCTTACATGAAAAAAATATCTATCAGGAATTAATCTCGATCAAATAATATATCCTATTCCCAATATCAGAGTTATCCCCCTTTTTGGAGTTTCTCTTCCGACTTATTACATTTATGCATTAAAAAGTAATGGATTTTGGTCAAAATAAAATAAAATTTAATAATTTCTGATCATGTAGGAATATTTAAAAACTTTTAATACAAATACGTTTTTTGTTGATGGAGTTATCTCCCATTCACTCGAGACAAAACTTTAGACCAGTTGACCTTTGACTGGGGTTGTGATTGGGATCTCCACTAGTGCCTTGATGGTCATAAATGTCGGTAAGAGACTTTCATCTTCCCTTACTAATCTGTGACAAGTACCTCTGTCACTATTGATTAAATTCATCTTTTTATCTTCACAGAATTCTCACCGATTTCCTAAGAGCTAGTATACGTTAGCTAGCCTCTGCTAATATACCACAAGCATTTGGAAAGACTAAAAACTTTGGAGTTACCATTCCAACCGATTTGAACCCCACCAGATCAGATAGAAGGTGATCCTTTTAATGACGTACTTTGAGTCAAACTTCAAGTCAAGAATCTCAACCACTGCCGTTTAAATATGACAGAATTCTCTTCCGAAATGTCGGGACCATTATAGACGGAAGGGTTTATTTCAGATATCAAGTTCAAGGGTCATCTTCTGATTGTACATTATGATGACCTTGTACCTCAGTGCAGACATGATATAAATCAAAATCATGAAAGAAAAGTTTTAAAAGGCCTAGACTCAAGCTGAGAACTTCCAGGTGTCCAACTATTAAATGCAACTTCATTAATGACATCATGGATCTTCCCCGAGGAAAGAAACAATTAAATGTTATTTAAGTTCCTCCCTTTCAGAAATGTTATTAGCAACAAATCTCTGTTGCTTAGGCTAAATGTGAAATCTTTCTAATGCTGATTTTTTTTGGTCTCCCCCACATGAACTTCAATCTTCAATCCATACTGCCAACATCAGACTTACAAACGCTAATAATCCAATTAATGTTTGCATGCAAATCAATTCTGCTGACATAGCATGCTGGCTGGTGCAGTTTAAATCTGACCCTTGATCTCTGATGTATGTGAACCTTGACCTTTGCATGCATTGACCTTAAGATTTACTACTGTAGTACAACTGACCCATGAATCTTTCTGACATTTATTTTTCTGGCTATCTCTCCAGGTCACTCAGTATCTGGTCCTACCAACAGATAGCAGATACAAGATGGACTAAATCTGTCATTTGATTGGTCGAGACTGACAAACTCTTCCGTCTGATTGGCTACATTAGCTCAATTAGTATTTGATGATAACAGCCCTGACACCTGGATCAGTCTACTGTTAGTACATGTTCCCTGAGCCAGATAGGGGACGATTCTGGTCAGTGACGAAGTCTTAATGGTCCAAAACCACTGTGAGTCAGAGTCACTTTTGCTCTTGAAGCAAAACAGATAAGACATTAGTTAAACTCTAACAAAGCATGACCAGAATGGCCTGCGAGCTGTAGTCATGGGAACAACAAATTGGGCCTAAAATACTTCAGATTTGCTCCACCTATTACTTGGAGTCCATCTTAACATGCTCCAAATATCATAGCAGTAACACCAAAATCTAAGATTGTATTACACACAACGTTATGTATTATGGAGCATTTCTTAACTGAACACAACAGCAACCATGAACTCCATTCTGAAATAACATTTTTTTTATTACACAGGTAACAATTATTCAGATATTTATGATGTGTGCCTCTATTGATAAATAAAAAGTATATACAATTGCAGATTATACAGGATTAATTAGAGACAGGAGTTCAGATTATACAGGTGAAATTAGCATTAACCCCCCAACCAAACTCTGCCTGGTTTATGCAGATATTAAAAAGGGTCTGGTTTATACAGGTTTACAGATTAAACAGGGAATGGTTTATAAAGGTTTACATATTATACAGGGTCTGGCATTTTCAAGTTTAAAGATTATAAAGGGTCCATATTATACAGGTGTATATATAAAGTTCAGGGTCTGGACTATACAGGTTAACAGATTATACAGGGTCTGGACTATACAGGATATAACATTATACAGGGTCTGGACTATACAGGTTAACATATTATACATGGTTCAGTGTGGTCAGGAATCACTGTAAAATTATTGTTCAGAAAACTTGGATTTCTTTTAAGAGATTGAGCACTATAGTGACCAAACTGTTTTGTTCAGTTTTGACAGGTTTCGGAACTCTATAAACACAGACGTTTTACTAAAGGACCTGGCAGCAGCTAAATCTGTTGTACACAAGTTTCCTAAATAAACATATTGACATACCATACTTCTACCAAGCTTGTTAGGTATCACTGTCATACGTAAGACTTCTTTTTTAAAATTTAATTATCAATTTTATTCCAAAAGCAAGCTTTTAAAGGTTTCCAAAGTCAAATTAAATTACATGTCGTTCCGAATGTGAAAACATAAAATACCATGATATACATGACAAGGGAAAGAATTTGTAAGTTTTCTTTACGTTTTAAAACTTCGCAGCAGATTAAAATAATGAGTCTTAATTAATATTCTAGGTATGCACTGCAGTGATGAAGTTCTTGTTTTTAATTTGATAACAGAGATAAAATTTAAAAAAAAAAATCCATGGCCACATTTTATTTGATGAAAACAAGTACAGAATTTTAAGGGCATGCTTGGTCTAATTACAGATAACACCAATATATTCATGGACAGATGCGATATTAGCAAAACAAAAATCTTTATGTAAATACGACACAGTTAGGCACATCATTGAGTACAAGCTTGATACAGTTAGGCATACAAGCTTGACACAGTTAGGCAAACTGATCAATGAAAATGCCATTACTCCAGACAGATGAGAAAGAAGTCATTGATTGGTAACTGGCAGTGAGGGAGGTTTCATTGATTTTTACAAGTGTAAATATTTTCTTTCTACCGAAGCCTGCATGGGTGATCAAAAACAAAATGACAACGGAATTGAATTCATTTTGACGTCAATTTGAATCTGTAAATAAGTATAATTAAATAGCTCATGGTTTTCCCCAACTGGTGAACTTAAAAGTGAATTAGGAATGAAAACGATAGTGATTTAGAACTGGATCCTTCCAATGGAGACTGATGGAGTTAATATTGTTCTGTTTATAGTGACTCGGGATCGAAATAGATGAAAGTTGCTGACGCTGAAAGGGATGATGGCAGAGACAGGGAGACTATATCAGATGAATGGTCACCCCATTTTATATGGCAGTTTAATTTACTGGACAGAGTTGCATAACACACAGGAAATATCCAAGATGTGAATGAATTATTGTTAAAGATATTGGACAATTAATGGTAGGCGGGCAATGAGAAAAGGCGAAATGGGGATAGGGAGAACAGGGGTGGGGTGGGGTGTTGGGTGTTGGGGAGAGTGGAAGAAAAAGGGAAGAAAAAAGAAATGATAAGGGGCAAGAGAAGAAAAAAGGAGTACAAAAGGAAAAAGGAAGAAATTGATGGGAGGAAGAAAATAGGAAATTGAAAGACATTCAAAGGCATTAAAATAAAAGAATGTTGGACTGGGGATAGTAAAGAATGGATAAGAGCCAAGGGGCAATGGAAGGGAAGAATTACAGTGAAGGACAATGAAGGATAACAAAGGGACAAGAGGTGGAGGTGATCAGAAGGACCAAGGTTAAATTAGATGAGGGGCTATTTGAGAGATAAAAAATGGAAAGTGTATCCCTGGAGGGATAAAGGGACATGTAAGGGGACAGAACAAGTAACGACGAGGGAATGAAAAGACAGAAGAATGGGAAATATGAAAAGGGAAAGAAATGAAGACAGACAAAAGAACATTACCAACCAGATTCATAGAATATTTGTGCCGGAGTTACATGTTAAAAGACATTTCATTAAACACTTCTCAGGGTAATGATCTATCAAGCAAATATGTCTCACAGCTCTGGTGATTCTCTCGGCTTGAACAAATTTGCATGTTTACTGTCGCGTGCGTGTTGCTGCTTCATTTCTTCTACTGAACACAATGTCAGCCACATGTCAGCAGAAAAAAAGAGAAAAGAATTCCAAACTGCACTTCTCCAAAAATTGCAAATGCATACATTACAAACTTTCAGAGTTTAACAACTGACATGTTTATAGCGTGTAGTGCTGTTTTATGGGCTTTTGATATTTCAGAATGTTTAAGATACATGATTAAATCAAGCACAGGTTTTCACAAGAATTATTCACTTCACCCAAAATGTCACTGCCTTCAAGAATGCTTATTTTACAGAGATAAATTTCCATGATAACATTTTTACACCCATGCCACATTATGGCACGCTATGTGTAATTTGTTTCTGCTATAGCAATTACGACCTTCCGAAGTTCAAAGCCTCAGTGTGGCTCCCTCCAATGGGTTCCGCATCAAATTGACCCGCAAGAAAAAGAACCTGGCAACGAATGATTGCTGCCGTTCCAAGGTCATGCTTGTAGACGTCCTATTTGGACCCGATTTGTCGATGTGGGACAAAAATGCATTATGAAATTTCTCCCATTTACAAATCCTACAGCGGATACAATTTCTGTTTTAGATTATATTCGTTTAAACGATTTCATCCTGATTTCCTCCATCAGAAACCAGGAATGTCATGCTCAGCTGTTTTATATTTAGAGTAGAAACATCTATACATATTTATATATATTCTAATGTCTCGTGTTGAATGTGAATAGCCTATAGAAATCAAACAATAGATCTATTGAATTTAAACAATAGATTCTTTTGTTTTCTTTTGTTACAGCCCCTTACGTACGTACATACACACTACTAATGTGGTACAACTCTGTAATGTTGAAAGGAAAATATATTTTATAATAGTTTGGAAATCTTAAATTACAATCCCAGTTTATCAGAAAGAAAGGCTGCTTTTCATTGCTTTCTTCTTGCTGTATTAATTATAACAGATATTTATATTTCAGAAACTGTCCCAAAACTAAATCATGTATGTACAAACATTTCATCAAGTGCATTATCCTGAATGTCTAAAACAATACTTTCAATATGACAAATATCAATTATTTTCATATTGTTGTGGTGAGGTGTCCAATTCTTTGTTAAATCTATCCCTGTATTCAAAAAAATATTTCGAAATATTACCTGAACAACGTATCAGTAAAATATTTTTTTAAGATTTGGGTCGGCTTATTACTGAGCATGGGCCTATCAGAGGTAAAATAGGAGTCAAAGACTGATGACAAGTGAAACTCAAATATACATGTTTCCCAAGAAATAAAAACGTTCGCACAAAAGTTGGTTCATAAATAAATTTTCATCACCTTTCTCACAGCTTTTAAAAACACATTGCTGCACCGGTTTAAGCCCGAAAGATTAGATGTACATGAGTTAACAACACGCAGCTATCACAAACTACAGTAAGGAAACTTTATAAAAATTCTGTGTTCCTTTCAACTACTTTTTTTGTATAGATTGTGAAGCGTCTACCCTAACCAGTGATTGGAGATTGACTGTTCAGATGCAAGACACCAACATTAATGATCCACAGCTGATACACGGGATGCTCCATAAAAATCGTAATGTCTGCTTTATCAATATATCATCAGTCTTAAATGCTGTACTTTCCCATCAAGACTGTGTTTAGTGTGAATCACATCATGTCTCAGGATATGGAAACATCTTCTGCAGCTCCATAGGTATAAAGTTCTAAGGAACTTCAAGTCCTTTATAAAATTGAGTCGGTATCTTGTGGAGGTATCTCTGCTGGGTGGCTGTATAAGTCAGTAACATTTGAAGAGGGTAGATGAAATATTGAGAAAAAGAACTTATACTTGTAAACAAGTGGTCTGTAAGACAATACCCCCCCCCCCATGAACATTAACCTTTGACCTCTGTCCATATTGGTGAGAACATGTAAATCACCATACAGCTGTAAGTTGTACTACTAGATCAAGAAGAAGCAGAAAACAACCTCCCCCCACCTACTCACCCGGCCCTCTACACCCACCCATTATTTTTGAAATCATAATGACAATCTTTCCTTTTCCCCCACCCCATTCCTTCCAGTCATATAGAGATCTTGAGAAAAATTCAATCCTACATCTTATAGAATAGTCTTTCTCACCCCATCCAGAAAAGGACCTCCTCCCTTTTGGTGTAATTTTCTCTTATACCTCCCTTCTAACAGAATTCTTCCTTCAAAATGAAACCCTTATCCCATTTCTACCGACCTCTAAGAAGACCCCCCTCCCCCACCAGACCCTCATCAGCCTAGAACTTCCCCTCCCTGATT
>NW_018405338.1:826358-890226 GCF_002113885.1 Mizuhopecten yessoensis | reverse complement strand
GGGGGTGGTGAGGGTGGGGGTGGGGGGAGAAGGGGGATTTCTGACTTTATCATCACAGTAATTTGGAGTACCGATAAACTACAACTTACTTATTTCCTCACTTTTTTACGAGTTTTCCTGATGATTGAATCAGGAAATTCACCCAATAATCAGGATTCACAGGTAAATAAGAACATATTCTAAACATCCCTTTAGCATGTGTGTTCGTTAATTCCTTAAATAAGAGCTTCTTTTGTCAAATTTATCATTCTTGAGCCAAATATTCAAAACAGATAGATAAAGTTTCATTTTATAGATTTGGACAGGTGGTCTCTACATACAGGTCTGATTATTTAAACAGGTGGTCTCTGAAGGCAGGTTTGATTGTTGTTATAGACAGGTGGTCTCTATAGCCATGTCTGACAGTTTAGACAGGTGGTCAATGAAGGCAGGTTTGATTGCACTTACTTAACATGAAGTTTCTGTTAATCATAATCATATTTTGACAAAAAAAACACCACAAACTAATTGAATATAAATAGTGAATTACCCTAATTGAAAAATTAATTACTTTTAAATTTACAATTTTCCAAACATGCACACACAATTGTACTGACCGTTTATCTAATTATATTGTATATTTATTTTGAGGCCTTGTTTACACCTCAGCTAAACTAAACTATACACCAACATGTCTGGAACAAGACAACCACTGTCATACTGTTACATAAAGCTGTACAAAAAGCACGGAACATATTGTTATTGGAATTTGTAGTTAGTGCATAGCCAATTCTGATAAAACGTACGAACATAACTTCGGAGCCTGAAAGTCTGAATTGGCCCAAGGGTACGATACAAGCGATTCAGTGTCACACAATGTTTACAGGACAGCTAACTGTCGGTTATATAAGTCTGCTGGAAACATGTCAGTCATACAACTAATCACAGCAACAAGGCCTATAGATATTATCAAAATTAGTCTGTTTTTTTTTTTTACAGTACTTTTCCCTAACTATTTATATTCACTTTGGGTTGTAGCTATCATTATGTCATAACACACAGAGTTGTTATGTGACCGCTTTCAATCATCATCTGAACTGTCGTGCATGTTTATGCTGAACTACGCCATCACAGGTAGAAGTCCTGTTATTGACGTTTTTCAGCCTTGAAAAATACATGAGCAAAAGATGACACACACAAAAATTGTGCTGTTTATGCGTTCTATTTATAACTCATACTTGTGCAAAAACACCGATATGAACTATTCTATTTTTAAACCTACAAGGTGAGAAATTGCAGATACACTGTCAAACGTGACTCATGTCAAGTGTAAGTGGATGTCGCTGACTACCTGGTTATCTGATGAAAGATTGAATCATCACAGGTGACAGTTCAACAGGTGTGAATTACAGGTGTAGTATTAAGTGCTACGGATGAGTAATAATATCAAAATCTCACTTAACTCATTCACCCCTCAAGACACATTTGAACTCTCCCAATTCAAAGATTGGAATAGTTCATTATGAAATTTCAGGGGTGAATGAGTTCAGATACTCCTTAATTACTTGAAACTGTTGACCGACACTTCTGACCAGAAAACATAAATCTTATCAATTTTTACACTACACAGAAATAAAGAACTATATGTCAAGTATAAACGAAATATCATCGAAATTATTTCGGGGATGTAAAAACCCTAAAATACCAACCATGTAGCCCTCATTGACAGCATAGTCACACAGTGACTCGTAATCTGCTTTCTCCTGCATGTTGTCCGTTACCTCACTGACACCCGACGTCTATTTCAATACGATGACATTCAACGTTATTTGGTCACCAACGAAGCTAAATCCCATTGCATCCTCAACATAACTGACCAATCTGAGTTTGACCCCTCTGAGGCTGACCAACCAACACTTAGCCTGGGGTCGGATTACAGTTGTCCACTCTCTGACCAATGATGTAACCAACGTTGACCGCCGGTGAGACGCTGAGTGGTGCCTATTTCAGACAACAAAGAAATCCTTTCACTTTGTTTACCTAACGCTATTGATTAACGCTGATCTCGATCTAGCACATCTGACAATGGCCGATAAAAACTCGGTAAACGTATACTCTTAATATCGCGGGTAGCCACTCACTATTGTGGACAACTTTAGCTTATCTGTCAGGGAGCGATTCGCCCATCACACAATGCTAACATCACTGGCAAAGGCTGAGATGAGGGGTAAAGCTTTCATCTAGCAAAACCTTGAATCTATAGTACATGTTTTGTCAGATCAATCAATTTTAAAATCCCCACGACAGTAATTGTAGCCTACTGCATTGTACCTCCAATCAGGAGAGGCCACACCACGTCTTACTTTTTAGGTATGCCTAGATTCAGCGGTTGAGTCGATATTTAAATCTCCTCTGTCTAGGTATAAAAGATGTTTTTGTTCTCCGATGTTCAATAATGCACCAACTTCACAATGCTTTGTGCCAGTGTAGCGGTTTTTCACTTAAAGAGGTTTGTAAACAGAGATATTTTCACCACACAGATGTTAATCCAAACCAGTTGTAGCTACAGGCACTTCACAGAAACACTTTTCATTGTTACCTCCATTTACAAAGCAAAGCCGATTCTCATTACGACTTCAAAAAGATGACTGAACTTTCTTCCTGCTACTCTTTACACGATTTAACTTCCAAAAACTTGAAGCAGAGTTTAACAATTTGCTTTAGTCACTTGTGAAACAAGATGCTGAAAAAAATACTGGCCATGCAGGGTAAAAAAAACCCAGAGGTGTTCCATCCAAGCACTGTGGTAGAAAAAGACTAGCCGATTTTTTGGTATAAATCCAAAAAAAGTTATCAGGCAATCTAGAGGTTGTGTCTTATCAGTCTTGTAAGATCTAAATCTGTCGGAGCTTGTGTCATAACACCCATCTACCTCCCATTGGACGCTGTCATTGCCCCCTACACATCCACAGCTGCTACACAGTCCCTATAGGGTCGCTGACAAGCCAAACGGTACCCAGCAGTCACAGAAGCTGGTCACAGTCTACACACACAAAACCATATCCAGGTTACGTCAGCAAGTTTATCATAAGAAAGTAATTCTATCAGAATTTTTCTCTCTCTGCAATCAAATATATATTGATATTAACAATGACTTTATCAAAATCAGGAGTCGTGCCCTTTCCTGTGTCTTGATCCCAGATAAAGTTCCAAGTTTTCCAGCAAGTGATCAAAGTTTCCAGGCAGAGTATAACACAATATATCAATACTGATGCATTCCAGGCGGCACAATTTTTTTCTCTCAATGTACAAAAAGATATGGATAGACACTAAGATAGTCCATACACCAGAACACAGTCCAATGTGTCAGTCTACTGTTTGTGCACCTACATCTCAATCCCAGTATCGATACATACAAAACACTTATCAGTTCTCTAGAATAAGAACTTCCTGCGATTCAAACTAGGCCAAAAATAGGCAGCTATCAATGTGAGCCCATTTTTCCAATACACCACCAGCCTGGGAACTATCGCTGATTCTGAGTCTATTGGCCACTGTGTGATAGAGACTGATTCTGCTCTCTGCCTACTCCCTGTTTATATAAACACATACGTATAAATATGATAAATCCTGATGACCGATACTGGGGGGTGAGCATAGTATTCCGTAGTAGGTGCCTATCTTAATTCTCTCTATCCCGACTACTTTACATGTAGTTATAGGGTATGGCTATGTCCCAGTATTTTACACTATATCTGTAGATGCAGTGTCTATGGAATTCCTGGTTGCAGTGTTGCAGTACAAGACTGTGATGTCCTGGGTTTAACATGAACTTTGGCTCCAGTATTATCCAAGAACAACCATAGAGTACGAAGCTCAGTCCTTGCTCAAATATAACTCTGGTATAAGGATAAGCTACAACCACGTCTTGGGTCTTATATGGAACTCTAGATCAATCGTTGAAACTCTAGCTCAATCCTTGGAACTCTAGCTCAGTCCTTGGAACTTAAGCTCAATCCTTGGAACTCTAGCTCAATCATTGAAACTCTAGCTCAATCCTTGGAACTCTAGCTCAATCCTAGGAACTGAATCTCAATCCTTGGAACTCGAGCTCAATCCTTAGAACTCTAGTTCAATCCTTAGAACTCTAGCTCAATCCTAGGAACTCTAGCTCAATCCTTGGAACTGAAGCTTAATCCTAGGAACTAAAGCTCAATCCTTTGAACTCTAGCTTAATCCTTGGAACTCTGGCTCAATCCTAGGAACTCTAGCTCAATCCTTGGAACTGAAGCTCAGTCCTTGGAACTGAAGCTCAATCCTCGGTTTTGTGTTGTTCAGAAAAAATAGTAAGCAACAATGCACAATCCTAGGTTCCAGTAATTTTCAGGTAAAACACAGCTCAATCCTTGCACCAGTACTGAGCGTGTCAATTAAGTTACACGCTCAAACCTGATGTTTCCAATATTGTTTCAGTACAATGGTAAGCAAACATGTCCTGTATCCTATAGACCTCCAGTTTTGCCAGCAGTCCTGGGGCTTACAGTAAACGAACTACAGTGAAAGCTGATTCACACCCCGGGCAGACGACAGCAGGTATCCATATCTATATTCAATAGATCACAAATCCCAATCCTGCTATCAATCCTATTTGGCACTAAGCAAATTTTATCTCCAAATATTCTATCGCAAATACTTGAACTCTATAGCAAAATCTTTACACAACAAATTCCAAAATACCACGTTCTTCACCATCCAGCTATACATAGATTTTTTTTATATTAAAATTCTATAAAATGTGGTTTTGATTTATAGCACTTCAAACAGTGTTCCATACAATTGTGTGTATATATTTTTGAACTACACCACAAAGTAATATCAGAAATGCGGTTTTTCTATATGTTGAAATTTCCTTCCAAGGAAAGTCTCAACATTCCTTTACAGGTTTTGTGTCTCCTGAGGCGCTTGGCTCGCGTAGCTTAATTTGCTACCATATTCTCTCCCCTGAGAACCCTACAACGACCCACTCTACTGCGGGGTTAAAAGTAAGGCCCTCTTCGATTCTCAATGGAGTTAAATTTAACTATCCTCAACTCCAACTTTATTTTCGGTGAATTCTTGCGATCCCGCTGCGTGCTCTAGATAGACCCCACTTGGGGCGGGCTGACAAGAAACATGTTTTTTATCTGTCCTTTCCTCTCCCCATGAGCAGAGGCCAAAGCCAATCACAGGAAACCACAAGTCGCATCTGACCCTTTACACATCAGACCTCAGATCAAACTGCACAAACATTGGAGTGCAGTCATGTGACTAAATGTTCTAGTGGGGCTCACGATGCTTATCTTTTCCTCTCACATCTGGTTGTGAAGCCTTGTCATGGCGTTTTGTTTTTTTGTTAAAAAAATATAAACGAAAGAAAAAACATTCCAGACAGAAATCGGACAAAGCCAGTATGTTTTATATATAAACGTATAAAACTGACATGTGAGTTTCATGTCGATTTCCTCCAAGATCTGATAAACTCTATCTGTTTTTGTAATAAAGCTGATATGTCTAATACCGCATTTGTTTTGGCTTCATTAAGAATGCGCCAATATATAAGTAACTTCAGACATGAAACGAATCCCAAACATATGGAGAACTGTGTGTTGCCATAGCAGTTTTAACGGTTGTCAAGCTGTGCATTAAACAGCCCTAGCGACAGATATTGAGTTAAGTTCTCCGAACCTCAGATGTACATTTCAATGCTACTGTGGATATTAGGGCGATCATGAAAGCCGAAATATATGTCACATTTATAACAAAATTGTACTCCAGACAAGTTGTCACAACCAAACAACAGGATAAACTTCTTATATTGGATCGAAAATATGCTATCAGCATCAAACCTAAATCAGGATTCAAATTTTACGGTCGTGGAAAAAAAAGGGTGCGGAAATCATTCATCTCTTTACAATGAAGTTACAATTTGGCATAATTGCTGACTGGCAAAAAAATTGTGATCTGCTGTTAAAAAATTCAGCGGGGACAGCTTTGCCAGATTGCACATTCAAGCATAGCAGACGACACTTGGGCTGTCTCTTTGTTCTGTCGGTCTCCCTGTGATTCGTAACACATGACAAACGTTATTGTAGAGAGCCTTTAAAAAGGGGGAAGTCGCGTGACTAACTCTCTTCCATCATTCACCATCAGGTGAAGCAAGGATCGAAAAAATTGAAAAAAAAAATCTTTAATAATTGTATTTTTTTTTTTGAATAAAGCTTTCTCAAAGGACTCTGAATAAGCGCTGTTGCGAGATGTTATTACGGGATCTTTTCTACAGGCACACGCTGGTTATCAATACAAGTACCGATCCTTTCAAAGTTTTAATAGTGCTTCTCAACAGCATCGTGAGCCGCAGCAAAATCCAATTTTCTTTATTGATCCCTTTAGTCATCTTCAGCAATAAAACCGTCCAATCAAATTGCTTTGTTTAGTCTTCATTCAGGTGAGAACTTTGAGAGCAGACAACGTTTTCAGAATTATAACTAACTCATCAAAATGTTTGAAGTTTTCATTTAGGTAAAAATGTTCTAAAGACAAAATGTTCAGTAATAAAACTTTTATGAAAGACCTTTTTTGCTGCCATTTCGTGAGAACTTGAAGTACTGTAGAGCCAGTTTCACAAGGTCTCGTCTATATATTTAATTGTCAGGAACTCAGAGCCATTGTAAAGCACTTAGGGAGCTATACAATCGTTTTCATAGAATGCTATGTCAGCAATTTTGCTCTTGCTTAATGCCAATGTATACCTTATATGGTCCAATATAGATATCCAGACAATTTTATTGATGTGAATTTACTGAAAATAAAAGCCGAAATCACACTACATGTTCCCATAATGGTTTTTCGGAGAACTAGTGAGCATGAAGAGCTATACATCACAAAAGTAGGCAGACATCTTGACATTGGTACTGGTGTGTGGGTCCGTTGTCTGATATTACGAACAGAAAATTATATTTCTGTTATTTCTGCGAAACGAAATTGTGTTTCCGATTTTCCACAGTGCATCTAACAATACACATTAAGATCTATATAGATATCGGAAATCACATAAGTCAGAAAGTCGGAAAAATCAGTGGAAACTATATTGTTATATGATAACTGCTGTCAGATGGTTTGTAAGGTGTTTATTGGTCTGGATATGAGCTGTATCTGATGTTCCAGTCAACATTTCATATCTGATGAAGATCCCATGATAATCTGTCCACAAAATGGACGACTGGACAGAGTCAGGTATGCGTGTCTGCATTGCTTAATAATAACGCAGTCAGCGTGTCAAACTTGTGTTCAGATGCTGGGACGGATTTCTGTGAAAATCGCCAGTTTCTGTAGACACTTATTATGGATTATTGGCCATGAATTTTTCACGCAGACACAAAATGGTGTCAGGGCGTCTGGTGTTCAAGCATGTACAACAACGTTGGCGGTGGAGAAACGAGACGAGAAATGCATGCCCCATTGCAAACCATTACAAAGTCGAATCTGTTCCTGATAGTCGATTTATCTACCGACAGTTACTTATAACGACCACGTTTTTAGTGTTTCAAGCAAAAAAAAATAAAAAAAAGCTGGAAAATGTGGATGCTTTTGTCATTATATGAAATATAATCATCAGACATCAAATGGAATCACGAATCGTAAATGTGGAAGAAAAAAAAATGGATGAAATATTTCTGTGGTATGTAGGTACACGTTAATAGACAAGGCAAGTCGATATTTTGCTATGCAGTTATGTAGGAGCCATGTTGAAACCTCTTCTGGATAGCCCATACAAATAAACTTGGCTGCTAAGTGATCAAACAGACCAGCCTGTAGTGTACTATTCTACACCCATATATACCACCATATACCCATACCACCAGTCCTGGTCGTACAGCTCCGTCAATATTTCCGTAAACCCTGGTGGAATTAATTGCAATTAATATATAATGAGCTTATAGCAGTTATAATAACATCTCTACCATTCTGCCGATAGCTCAGAGGTCATAAGGTCATGGTAAGTATGTACACGTATACATGTAACTCTGTACCTGTCCATTAATAGTGTAACCCACAATGTTATTCAGGTACAGTAATTTTGTGTGTAAACAAATCACGCTGGGATAATTAACGAAACACGTGTACCTCCAATCAGAATCGGCCAAAAGCAAATTTCTACACCCCCCATTACCACACCTAGTCCAAAACCATTTGGATAAATTCTGCACGGTTGTGAAGTACTTATGCCTGGAGAAAATCTAGCTTTATCCTACATTGATATGGTTGTCGTATCGAGAGAAAATATGCCTGTATTTTCGCTTTCTTCCAACAAGCCAACTAAAACCAACATTCACCTATACAACGTTAAACAACTTACCACAATCGTTAAATTAAACATCTCAAAGGATAAACCAATAATTAAAACTGAACGTTTCCTTCACCAAGTTAAATATGAGATAGATTTAAACACATACAATAATATACAATTATATATGTACATATATCTGACATCAGACCTACCCCTCAAGGCTATAGCTAGCTAGTCCTTGTGAAATCTGAATAAATTTCCTATGTCAAATTCAAATTTGGTATATCTTTCGAAAACAACCTATTTCCAAAACTGATCTATGAGAATGTGTATTTTTTAACCATTATTTCCTTGTAATAGTGCCGCGGGGATGCAGTTAACGACAGTTTTATTCCATCGAGGTGAATTTCAATTAAGCCTGACATTAAATTATGCCTAATTTATGATCAGCTGACAATACGGATCCTTGAAAATTCATCCATCGTCACTAACACAACATAAAAGACACATCTGGCCAAGTTCCACAGCTATGCATGCAATCTGCAAGAAACTTTCATTGTCCACATCAGCGACGTGAAAACCAATGCATATCTATCTTTCAATTTGTTTTTCTTCCTATGTTTTCTGAAAATATTTGCCACCGAAGAGCACAGTGAAATCTCATTTTCCACACCATCCAGTGAAAATTAATGATAATGTTGGTCAATAAATCAAAACGTGGAAACCTAAATTTGTTCCAGGATAGATTCTAGATTGGGAAAAAAAGATGAAATATTTTGAATTGATAATTTGGTGGTTTGATCTCAAATTGAAGTGGAATTATTCACAAAAGAACAAGAGAAAGTCTATATGTACTATGATAATAAAAATGCAAGTGTATCCCAGCATGCATACATAGGTATAATTACAAGCTTTATCCAGCCATGGTTTCAGTTTAAATTTTCTTTTTTTCCCCTTTTCCTCAAAATGACGATTTGTTTTAAATTTCATCATCAATACAAGTTTCTGTATGATTTCTCAAAACAGTAAGTTTACAACTTTCTTGTTTAAAAGTTTATATATCTTTTTATTTCCTCATTTTGCACAATGTATTTTTGTGGTTTAAAAAAAGACAAAAGTAGTTTCTGATGTTTTCCGAGTCTGTGTTATGCGGAGAAATCAAAAAGAGTCCTAAAATGACATTTGCAGATGCAAGTTATTCACGAATAAATACATGATTTTGTTAAATCCTTATGGATTGGTCTATGTTTCTTTATTCTTATTTTGTAAACTTGCCAGTAATTGGTCAATGAACATCAATGGTTTTATAAAACCTGCAGTGATTGGCCAATCATTTATTTGCTGTACCTTCACCAATTGGCAAATTTGTAACACCCGAAATGATTGGTCAATGGCTTTGTAAAACCAACAGTGATTGGTCAATATGTTTACGCATGCACATGAATGAGATATAAGCAATACAGGGTGACAACACAGGGTACTTACGCGTTTGACCTACAGAGCAGCAGAAAATATTAACAGAAACCACATTAGTTAACACAAAGGTAATATTAATTAGCAAACAATCGTCATTATTCACAACACAATTATACCTGTAAGCAAATTAGATGAGACAGTAGCTGGGGTTCAAACAGGCCACTATACAGAATCAATATTAGTAATGGAAGGTAAACAATTACAGGTGTAAATGAACAGGTAAAAACAACAAACAGTAGATAGGGTTGAAAGCAAAATTGGATCAATACAGGCGGGAAATATTTAACTCTGAATCATATTTATGCTATTAATAAAAATGCTGGCCATCAAGTCCTCAGTGCTGCAAGTTATTACGATAAATGTTGCAAAAAACGAGAAATCTGTTGGATTACAAACACGATTAATATAACATAAAGGATTTCACCCATACATTACAAACATGATTAACATCAAATGATGTGTTTCATCAAAACATAACAAACACAGTTAATCTCTCACAAAGGGTTCGACGTGTAGATTACAAACATATAGGGCACTCAGACACACAACTTGGACAATGGTCAAACATTTTTTTATTTATTGCACAAGTAAGTGGAACAGTTCGATATCACATATGTAGGTAATGGTAAGTATCACACTGTATTGTTATCTATACATACAGACCCTTACTATTGTCCCCTGGGGGTACGTACCAACAACCAAATCATTAAAACATACCTACGGACGAGATGGCCAAATGTGTCTGTAGCCATGACGATACCTTGGACCATTAGAATGGCTTTTGTATAATAGCTGAACAAATACATTCAGTCTCCACTGGGACATTGGTAGGGGGAAAAAACGGTGGTTGTATATCTATAAATGTATATCAGGCACCATACTTTTGTTAGAGGGTATACTCTGGGGTTAGAGGCTACAGGATGTGTCAGTAGCCATCAGTGAAACCAACACCGACGTAACCGGGGTTCAACTTTGACAAAACCCTGGTGTCACTTCTCACTTCAGGGTCGCCACAACTCTTTACAGAGCAGCCAAAAAATTAATTTTTTAGACATCTGTATCATTTCAAAGATGCTTGAAGCATTATTCAAAGCTGTACATCTCTATTTCAGCAATTCCTTATAACACAGTTAACCCTTTCACCCCTATGTTACTTTAGTAGACTCTACCATGCATTGATATGGATGAGTTCATTATGGTCTACAGTGGTGAAAGGGTTAAAATTCTATATATTTGTTTTGATCTGACAGTTTTCTTCAAGTCCATCACCTAAATTACTATTAAAACATACAAGTCCTATTTTTCAGAACATGTCGTAAATTCAGTCAACATAACGGTTCAACCGTTTCCCACTTAAGGACCCTGTATATTGTATCAAATGTTCTATGGATCGAGTGGCTATAACAATGTCTCCACAACCTGCCCGACATAAAACAAACATTCATTAAAATTTGACATCTAATATTCTCGTTAAGTTCCATGACAATTAAGTCAAGCCTCCCCGTGACTTTTGGGAAATGAATCATCCCCGATCATAAACGGGCTAATTACTCATGTCTTGTTTGGCCTCCTATACTATTGGATTCTAGGGTACGAAGATTGGCTTTTCTCTACTCATGGTTGGATTGTATACAGTCCTACGTCCCCGACAAATTGACCCTAATCAACTAGGGATTCATTTTCTCTGCCGTATTGTTCTCAAGTGTATTGCTTCAGGTACACTGCCTTGAATATAGCCCATACAAGTACCCACCTGCACATTAAATCATGTGTATTCTGAGTCACAAGCAATCCAGGTCCTTTTACAAAGTTCGAAATTGTCATGAAACGTAATGAACTCCGGATCTTTCTTTGAAAAGCCTTTTTATAATGTAATAAAAAAAAATACCATCCACGAAACCAATTGTTAGCAAATCACCTTTAGAACCAGAGAGGGATAATCAAGAATAATTTGAATGATCAGTAAAATTCAGTAGACGACTATATTTCTATAATCATGTTTACATCTACTGCTAGGGGTCAAAAGACTTAAGAAATTAGCAAGACATTTAGGCAAAATGGCTTAACCCTTTCACCCCTATGTAACTTTAGTAGACTCTACCATGCATTGATAAGGATGAGTCCATTATGGTCTACAGTGGTTAAATATATACCAAGTCTGGTTTGATGATCAAGGTCAAATTTGGTCAAAATGCAGATCAAGTCTACTAACCGCCGATCATTTCAGTATGTCAAATTTTCAATATTATCAAAATCAGTAGAAAGGCTCTGAAACTACCCGAATATGCCTTAAAATATACCAGTTTATCTTTTCTGAGGATTAACTTTACATTTAAAGCTGAGAAAAGCTGATTTTTAACTCAAAGTAGGGATAAGCTTTCAAATGCAGAAGATTTCAAACACACTATGATCTGTACAGGTTATTGAGGTCGTGTTCAGGTAAACCTGCAAAAATGCAGGTGAAACAACAGGTATGTTGATGCTTAAACTCATTCACCCCTGAAGACACATATGAACCCTTCCTATTCAAAGGTTGGAATAGTTCATTATGAAATTTCAGGGGTGAATGAGTTAAATGTCATTCATCAGTTGGATACACAAATCACTTCCTTA
Source organism: Mizuhopecten yessoensis (assembly GCF_002113885.1). Lineage (NCBI taxonomy): Eukaryota > Metazoa > Mollusca > Bivalvia > Pectinida > Pectinidae > Mizuhopecten > Mizuhopecten yessoensis. Next base: position 877,832 of record NW_018405338.1, on the reverse strand, counting down.
TAAGAATGCATGTTCCTTGTGAATGTGTTGTATCATATATTTGACTAAACAGCATTTTTAAGACTCTGAAGTAACAAATTGTTCTAGCGATTATCTCCCCTTTTTTTCTAAATGCACTGACCAACAGTCAATCTTCCACTGGTGAAATATCTTTTCGGGATTAAATTTACATCTTTGATTCAGATTAGGTACTCTGGTAAACCCGTCCTCCTGAAGCGAGGGAAACCCAATATGTCTGAATCACTTCTGGACAGGAAATCCCCATTACCTGTAGGCTAAACTTAGACAGAAAATTAACCTACATTTGTACCTAAGCGTCGGAAACTTTGTACTACAATACAGCAGTGAAAAATACTTAAAAAAAGAACTACTAAAATCTATATAGGACAGTGTCTTATTAAAATAATGACAGAAATATACTTTATCTTTTCTGCTTTGAGTATAACAGAAATATAACAATACAATTTTAAATGATCAAAATCAAGTAAACAACAAAATGAAAATGACCGAAACAAGACCAGAACAGTCAATTTATAAATGAGGCTTTTTAACTGTCACAAAAATTGAAATTGATTTGAAAAATTATGCAATGCTGAATATAGGCTTTGATTGGGAATCTGCGTCTTGATGTAAGTTGTCTGTCTAAGACACTGGGTCATAGAGTACTGTAACATTTTCTATATGGTCCATCTTCATACAAATATGAAATACCAATTCATTTACCGAATTCACTTCGAAAAATAATCGATCATGGATACCTGTTAACCTGTTGGATCATATACATGTGTTTTCTACTTGATGAAGCCGAACTACAAACACCATCTGTCTGATGAAATGGTCCGTACACGTGTTCCTGTTTATCAGAAATTCTCCTTCCTACGTACATAAATTCCATAGCAGCTCGTTGGAATAGTTAGTTGGAATTAATTACCTTATATATAAACGATTACTACAAATATCGGAGAAGAATCTTACCGGCTTCAGGAAGCTTTGCTATTTAAAGAAAATGTGTTCGTAAACTTGACATGGTTGTGAACTTTTACTTGGGTACATAGCTACAAAAAGTATCCACATCATAGATTTTATATAATATATACTTCAAAAGGCTCATTGAAATAAAAACCCATATGTCTGTAATTAAGTGCATGTTATGAAGAAAACTATAAAAATTAGGATTTTGTAATCACAACTTTGTTAATATTACAGCCTAATGTCGCCCTTTGATAATTAATCCAATAATTAAAACCATTTATAATCTTTCAGACAACTTTTGCAGATACCAAAGTATACATTTGTATTCAGGATTTTTTTTAGTCTAAAAATGCTTTAGAACAATATCATGATACAACACCATGAAGAAAAGTCCTATTGGAATTGATTACAAAGCATTATGGGTAAATTTTACTTTCCGTAATTTGAAAGATTCAGGTAAAGGTAACTCTACTCAGAACTGATAGGTTAACTCATTCATCCCTGAAGACACATTTGAGCTCTTCCAATTCAAAGGTTGGAATAGTTCATTATGGAATTTCAGGGGTGAATGAGTTAATGAAAGGGAAGTGGGTTTAATGGAACAGATACATACCAGGTTCAGAGAGATCAATAATAGTCGGCCACGTAAATAGTATGTACCAAAAATACTACGGAGGCAAGTAGCAGGATAAATAATTTGATGAACATAACCTTTGAGAGGAGTGAAACCCTTGCTCAGTCCCCTACTCCTGAGTATGTATGTAAACAGCTGCAGGTACATGTACATTGAAAACATGGGTCTGCCAGGATGTCCGAAACATGATCTTCTGCCATTCGAAAAAGCATATCACTGCTCGGAGATTATTAGGGAATCATTTATGAATGTTTCAGATAAAATAATCTTTCATTTATCATCCGCCAAAAACAGGAGGTAAAAATTATAAAAAATTTTTGAAGACATCTGCAGAAAAGATTTCATTTTAGGAACTTCCAACAGAGATGAATAAAAATGACAACTTCCAAATTGTGTGTTTTTGATGTGATGAACTCATATTGTCCTGATATGAAGGATCAAGTTTCTCCTCTCCATCTTTTGCCAGGCTTAAAATTTCTACAATCACGTATCAAAACCTGTCAAATTTTCGTTATATCTTGGAAGCCGACCAATATTTGTTCTTGTTTTGATATCTATGCAGTCATGATATTATTTTTTTATTTTTTTTTATTTCAGAATATAAAAGTCTGAAGAAATATTTTGTCTTACGATGATTTCATCTTTGAAGCTTTCAAACCCCTATTACTAATCCTACTCCTCCCTGCAACGTGAAAAACCCCAGCCCACTGCAGATAAGACATCACCTCGGTATGGGAAACAGACCCTGCTCTTGAAATCTGGTGCAAACTCGCACGTACCAAAAACCGATTATTTTGAAAATCCACAGCAAAGATAGAGCCAAAGGCACTAAAAAACATTTCAGACGTTTGTACATTAAAAGCTTTTCTTCGTAAACCTTTATCTTTTTTCCATCAGCAACATTTTTTCGGACTGACCCCTATTAAACCGACATCATATTTGCATATTTCGGTATTTATTTTTTGATATCATCCTCCATAAATTACTCCGTCTTTCTGACTTAGATTTAAAAGCTTTCCTTTGTTGGCGTTTTATCAGTTGTACGGTTGCTAAATACACAAAGTCCGTAGCTTTATCCTCCGTTTCTAATCTGACCTTGCTTGTGACCTTGTCAATCACGGCAGGTTTAAGTTTCACTCTTTGAGTTGTAATTCACTGCACAATCGGGTAATAACCAACTTCAATATGTCGTTGGGAAAGAAGTATCTGTAATTATCAGTTAATAACACCAAAAGGCGAGCTCTTCAGATTTGGAGTCTTGTAACTTGGAAACAGACAAGGGCCAGTCATCGGATCTCCACAACCAGAGTGCTTGTCGATATGTTGTTTGGCAGATGGAAATACTACGTTCGACAGAATTCCACAAATTATACATGCATTGAGTACGATAATAACAGCAAAGTAAATACAATACATACGAGAGCTGTATTGATTTTTTTTTCCCGGGGACCTAGATCCATTTTTATACAAGTCCCAGAATCGTAAAATTACTCTTTCCTTTTCTTACCATGGACATTCACAAGTACTGACCAATCAAAGATGACAAGTCTATCATTGGTCATCTTGAATCGTGATTGAGTAGTCCTACAGACCTGTTTATGACCCTATCTGATCTACAATATTCAGAACTACCACGAACTACCACGGTGAATCACGGCAATGCATCATCTACCATTTGTTACAACAAGATGTCCCGAGCCTCAATACAAATCAAGTACTTCTCAAATAGCAAGTTATCATTTGTCTTATGGGATGACATTTTGACATTTGCTTAAATTAGCCGAAGTATCATAGAGAGTAAGAAATACCACAAAATTGGTAACAGATATCAGCTGCGGTCATTTCGAAAGTCCCAAAAAAAGTTAACTTTTTATTCTTTCAAACAGTATTAAATTTCCAACATGGATGTGTTAAGAAAATGATTGTGAATTTGCACAGATACTAAAATAGAAAATGAATCCGTGATATTCATGATGATGTTGATATCAAGTTCCAGTTGCCATGCAAACACATGTATTATTTGGTATTATCAACAGAAGCTTGGTCCGAAGTTAATTACACACTAGCTAACAATCAGGGACTGCATCCTGCCCGATAGCTGTTTAAGACATTTATCACCGTTTCCTTTTGTTGTTGTTTTTTACGTTCCTTGAAATGTTGGCACAGAAATTTTAGTAAAGTTAAAAACTTTTTCATGAGTTCTAGACAACTAATATACCCAATACACTGTAATTAGTGTTACTATTCGACAATTCGACCAAAATTCGTCAAAATCAATCTTTAACCAGGAAGATAAGCATCAGTAGCAGGAAATAATCCGAACAATTTTTTATTTAGCAAGAATTGACAGAAATGGATTGTAATTTTCAAACAAGACAGTTTCTTTTCAGAAAGCAAACCAATCTGTGGTCCTCTACGAGAAAATCCACAATTGCTTGACGTAATTAAAAGTCTTCAAATCAATTATACCGTCAGATTTAACATCCTATCATGGGGGTCAGAGACGACCCAAGAGATGTTAATAAATCAGGAATCTAAAGATGAAGTGGGGGACCATACGGGATCAATACCTTTTACAAGTATACTCCTGGAAACCTAGAGTGCTATTTATAGACATGAGTCTGTAACTCTCCCATAAATAACGGTACAAACGGAAGCCATTTTTGTTACATTGTTGACACGCAATACCTATTACGGAAAGATTTCATGTACTTTAGCGACACGTACCTCACCCGCACATTAAAGTACAGTCGAGTCAAACAACACTTGTCATTTTGATATGCGATAACGACATCATTAATTTCAGAGCGAACGATGGCCACGTTATTTGATACACTGTAATGAAATCTTTTGATTACATAAGTAATTGATTTTGCAGAAATTGTCACTGATGGAGTATATCTGACCGAATCGCAAGCTTCGATTTTACAGTCTGTCGTTTATTCGATAAAATTGTCCTCTTGTACTTTTTTTTCAAACCTGCGACTGATCGTTATTTGAACAAGTAAAATGTATTGAACCATCTATTAATTAAAAACAACGCAGGCTTTATAAGACAAACAAAGCAAGACAAATTGATTCATATTGTAGCCTCGGGGTATTAGTGTATGATTAAGTAGATCAGACTTTAGAGTTATCTACCTTTATCAATTATCTCCCCCTGATAAAATGATGTGAAAACTACTAAAAGGGCTTGGTTTGATTGAGGTAGTTAAGAAATTTAAAATTGATCCTTTTGATAAATATTTTGTTAAGGAAAATGTTACAGACAAAAATGTAATTAATGGAAAACATATTAATACTTCGATTCCTAGTGAAAATTGTTCTAAGATGGGAAAGATTTCATATTCAAATTGACTTAATTATGTACAATTTATCATGCGTTATTTGAATTTCATAATGAAACAATCTTAACAGCTGCAAACAACTTTTCACATTGTCAAAATAACATATTTTACACAAAATGAAATAAGTATCAGCAAGGCAAATCAAGTTGAAATTGCAGAAGTGGTTCTTTTTATTATTGAATCTTAAATAGCGCCGATATAACAGCTTTCATTTGAGCAGAAAACTACATCAAAGACAATTTAGCTCAATCAACCCTGAAATTTCATAATGAACTATCCCAACCTTTGAATTGGAAGAGTTCAAATGTGTATGCAGGGGTGGATGGGTGAAAGAAGGAATGATGTCATTTCAATGCAGTCATCATTATGTTGTCTCCACTTAATGCAATTTGCGTTTGTTTTTTTTCACTTTTAAGTAACTTGGTGCTACACGTTACAAACAAATGGCGACACATTCTGTTGTTCCACTTAAAATCAACACCCCATATGGTGGAGCTCGACAAGGAGAAATGTTAGGAGGAATGAAATCTGCCTGATGCAAGTCTGGGGTAATGTCGACTGACAGATGAACACCAACAAACACACACAATGTCTGGGTGAGTAGGGCCGCTACATGCTGTACCTTTCAGCCAGACTTGTTACAGGTCTGACTTTACTTATGTTCATTTATTTGAAGTCTGGACCCATCTCTCATTGTAGTAATCAGAAAATACAGTCGCTCAGAGCGTAGTTAGCTTCAATGTACCTCATAGTCATATATATTATTCCTGTTGGCATTTTTTTTAGATTTATTTAAAAAAAGTTTTTTTTTGTTAAGATCCTAAATAATTACAATCACACAAAAAAAAGACGAAAAACATCAATTTTCTTTAGAAAAAAAATATCAGCAAAATTATTTTGGTTTGATGTTTAAGCTTAGAGAACAAACTGTACTAATAAATCTCGTAGCATTACATGTATAAGATCTGTCATGTCAATACAGAGTGAATCATTCTGCCCTAGGGGAGCTGCCATAGTCTTTACTGATAGTGCACTGTCAAAAGAGCTCGGTTTACAGGGGAGATAACTCCATGATGTGCAGATCCGTGGCCTGAGGGCCTGTCAGGGCTCTGACCTGTTATAACATTACACCAGATCTCCCCAGCATCACACAACCAGACGCTATCTCTGAAAATGACTGTATATTTCAAACAGTCACACATTGATCCATCATTCACAACATGTAAGCATGAGGTATCTCCTGATATATCCAAGAGGTGTATTTCGTGTATCATGTATACATTTCTTTTGCAGACTTTTATCAAAACGACTTCAAAGTAAATTGATACGAACTTCCAATTCACCAAAAAAATCAATATAACTTGAAGATAGCACTTTGAAATAAAGACAAATGTGTTCAAAAATACCTCTTTTCAAAGTACCAGAATTCGTACAACATAAAACTTTGAAATTATATGAAAACAATCTGAATGAAATTACATTGTCTAAACATTACTTAAGTTCACGTTCTGTCGGAATACATCTATATTTTATACAGATACGCAAACAAGCCGTAAGAAGTCAGTAAGGAAGACTATTTAAATGAACCTGTTCAAATCTGAGTCCGACTGATCAACCTTTGATCCCAAGTCAAGAGGAATATATGACCATTTTGATTTTTCAAATGTTTTGATCGATATCCAGTTTGTTCCTTCCATTAATAATCAGTAACTAACAACAGACAAAAGGCTTCTCCGACTGTTTAACAAAAGATTAAACACGGAAAAAAACTATATTATCAGAACAATATTTCTCTCTTTGATCTGTTAAGATTGTAAATCTCCTAGTTAAGATTAAATATGTTGTTTTTTCCTTCATTCAATACAAATAAAAACGTGGGCAAGCCCTTCTATTGTGATAATCTTTATAGAAATTAATTCCATTACATTCCGCAATGTTCTGATCCCCCCATAGCCAGTCTAGCTAGCATTAATTTGCTAGAGATTCTTATACATTTACCGTGGACAAAAGAAAACACATTAAAACAATATAAAAATCTAACATGATGTAAATGTTGGAGGTATATCGGAAAACAGCTGCTCGAGTTTTTGATCTCCCGAGATTTTACTGCACAAGCTGTCATAGGGATCCAAGATTTCTGATAAGTCCTGGGCGAGATACGCCACCTCTGTAATATGTTTGGCAGGTTAAATTCACTGTGTAAACCTTTTCCACAAAGACAGCGTGCAGGGACGCAGTGCAACAGTCGAGTGAACACAGCTGCTAAATATGTGCAATGTGCATCGAAATTTGTGACAATTTTACAAAAAATCCGATAACTCCCATTGGAAGTTCTCAACTGCAGATCAAATAACCCTGCATATCAGCATGTCTCTGCTGACAAAAACTGGGGAATGTTGAATCTGCCCACAGTAAATAGAACTCCACCATTTTTGTTTGTTAATTCTGGAGCTGGTAAACTCATTATTACAGATTTAAGGCTGGAGCAAGTTGTATCTTTTGCCAATTAAATTTTCGAGAACTTATGGATCAATAATAAAAACTGTTTTGATAAGCTTTAACTAGGGAAATAGCCATAAAGTAAGTGTTATTTTCTAGGCTCATTAAAGGAAATGAGAATAAAACATACACATTTTTTGTCAGGCTTGTCGATGCAAGTGCAGAAGGTTTCAACTTCACACGAATATAGACAATTCTCATTTTTTTCAAAAGCTAAAGGTCAGAAAAAATAAACTTTTCAGTAAAAAAATACAAATAATTGGTAAGAGTATATATCTTTAGGGAATTTTCCAACAGACAGGTATCCCACTTAGATTTGAGTTCACTTCTGTAACCTTTCCACTCAACATCCAAATAATTTGTTGATATTAAACCATCAGGACCTCTCCTTATCCCCGACATCAAATCTAATCCACTTTTAGCTGAACGTACCAAATCTCCTGACAAAATCTGTCTGTCTACATACAGCTGTATTCACCAGTGGGATTTTGCGTCACAGCTCAAGTTCAGTTTTAAAAATATTCTAATCAGGAATATCAAGAATTTTGTATAATTCTCACTATAAACTCGTTTTCCTTTGAAATGAATAATGCATGAATCCAAACTAATTTCTGACTTTCCCCCCCCCATGTAAAATCTCAAAATTATGTCCCTCATTTAATTTGCCATCTTGCTAATTTTAATTACTGTCAATGTATTTGAAGGTCCAATTTTCCCTGCACTTTTTTAACATTTTATTTATACTTAACTCCTTATATTGACAGCCCTTTTATAACACTAACATTTCCTAAACAAATGATGGCAGTATATCAAAATTTTACTATATAACATTGGCAGTATAACAAGGTTTTACTGTATAATGGTGGCAGTATAACAAGGTTTTACTGTATAATAGTGACAGTATTGTGAGGTTTTACTGTAAATGCAATGGCTGTCAAAGTTAATCTTAAAGATGTGAACAATAAACGTTTATTTAGAAGATGTGGACAACAAGTCTTCTGTCTGTCAGGATCAACACTGTGAGGATAGATAGTATTAGACAATGTAGACTTAAAACCAAGGTTTTATAATACAGAACAGACATGCACAGTTTACCCCCTTTGGGGAAGAGGAGAGGAGTCCGAGTGGGGGATGGAGTTGAGGGGTCGGAGGGAAGGGGAGGGAGTTAAGGGGTCAGAAGGGAGGAGTCAGAGAGGGGAGGGGGTTGAGGGGTCGGAGGGAAGGTGTCGGAGAGGGGTCGGGGTTGAGTGGGAGGGGGCAGAGCTGAGGGGAGGAGATGGGAAGTGGGGCTGATGGGTCGGAGGGGAGATGTCGGAGAGGGGGAAGGGGTTGAGGGGTTTGGTAGGGACAGCAACTGTCAACAAACCTAAACTCTCGTATAAAACACTGCTGACATGGCAGAGTAGCTGTGACATCTGTGTGACACAAAACATTTTCCACATGTGAGCAATCAGTCTGTACCACAGGGAGGTATTAATTAGGGTGGACACCCCCTACCTCTCTATCAACCCTCAGTAGTCTCAACTATCTTACTGAGCTTCCATTCCACAAAAAAATCATCCTAACAGCATCCCCTCCATTTTCTCAATGAAATCTTACTGTTATCCACTAGCCAAAAACCATAAAAACCATACATATCAGTCTAAAAGAAGCCTGTGGAAAAAAACACGGTATTCCATCATGCTTATGGAACAATGTTTTTTGCAAGTAAATTTAATATAAACATTTTTAAAAACTATACCTCAGACTCCAGTATTGTCAACCTATTAGTGATTTTTTTTTTCCCAGACAAGAGTGTTTTTGTTATATCTCAACTGATGACAGTTTTGCAAAAATTTGAGTTAGAATAGATTTAGAAAAATTAAATTGATGACTGGTGTACTTTACTGGATCCAATAGAATGAAGTGTCATTTTTTTCTGAATAGATGTCAAGCTTGCTGATTCTGTTACTTCCTGGCTTTCAACTCCTTCCCATCAGCCGAAAACAAATTCCCCTTGGAGTTAAAAGTACCAATCCATCTTCATCAATGTTTAAAGTCACGACCCTTCTCTTTACGATTTCTACTGTTGGGTGTCTTCATTCAGGTTTTAGCACTTCTGACAGACAGCCAATCAAACTTGTCTTTTCTTACAAAATTCTACACAACATGCCATACCACCTGTTACAAGGGCATTTAATTTCAATCAATTCCATTTTTTTAATCTTGCGTACCAGTTTTAATTCTTCTTTGGCACAGAGCTATGTAAGCAAAAGCATTCTAGATATCATTTTTTTTTATCTGGCATAAGAGGTCTTTAGTTTTTATTAGACACACGAGGGGCCTTCCCTGACAGAGATTTCCGAGCAGGAGGTTAAGTGGAGGTAACATAGATCTCATCAGATATACAAATGTCATTCAGACAAGTTTGGCTACCGCCCTAACCTCTCTACCCTACAAACCCACAATAGGTGTAGTCTTTCTTTGATTCAGGTTATTCCAAAGCTTCTTACAGGGGATGCATCATTAGATCGAAAATTTATACAAAGTAGTCAAGCATAAACAAAATCTGGAATATAGTCTCTTTCATAACTTAATACAATGCCTGACAAAATTGTCCTTATTTGGGTGCATTTTTCTTCCCTACTCCCAAATTTTTGTTGGAAGAGTTGCACATTAGAAATTACATATCATAGCCCACCTGTCTAACTAGAAACAGATTCGAGAACATAAACTACATACCTTTCCGTAATAATCCCCAGAATACATGTCTCTGCAGATATGCCAAAACCTTCTAACAGTACTATGTCTTGAGCAAGGCTTGCTATGACGAATACCATTCCTCTAAATGACGATAAAATATATCTTGGGTATCTCAAATACAGGTCTCTTTAGTTATGTCAAGACCTTCCATTATGGAACACTGCAGTGCAATGTCTGGTTTAACCCTTGCTGTGACGAAAAACATCCAAGGTATTGGGTCCAAGGAACGTCTTAACAAAAAGGTTCTAGTGGGGAGGAGAGATGGAGAGAGGGAGGAGGGGGACTGTTGGTGTGTTGTGTACTCTACTTGTGTTATTAGCCTCCTCCCCTGGTGTAAATATGACCCCCAGGTGATGCTGTGGCAGTTCCTCTGTGTAAAACAAGCTAGATGATCCATTTAATTGAGGAGGAAGAATGCTTCCCCAGTAGCTGCATGTACCACTTCACCACGCTCACCTCTGTCTCTACGGCACCGACTGGTGATGGACGCTTCATGTGTTTCAAACAGACCCATTCCCTTGTCATAAAAAAAACGCCACACCAAAAAACACTCCTATACACATAAACATTGCACTTGATCACAGAACATGTTAAAGAGGATGCAACACTTTAAAACTTCAGAACTGTAGGCTGCATGGTATTCAAAAGCATGAAAACTTAGAAACAACCTGCTACATGTACTGTGAACAACTTAACCTATAGTCACAAATGGCGTTCGTCAAATAAGTTCAAGGGTGTTAAAAACAAGTTCATTAGAGGTTCATGGTTTTCTGTTCTTCCCAAAATTGTTTAGAAGGTTAGTAGGGTTTTCCAAATGAGTGCAGAGGAGTTAACCAAATTTAGCTCAGGTGCACCGAATGAGTTCAGAGTTTTCAATCGAGCTCAGATTTTCAAAATGAGTTCACAGGAATTCTAAATGGAGTTTCAAATGATGCACATGGGGTTTAATGAAAGTTCGTTATGATTTTAGGTGATAGCTGGGGTATAGGGTGTCAGGATGTGTCAAGAGTTTTTTTCTTGTATTTGGGGGTTGGCCTGAGAGAGAGCCCCTTACATTCCTGGCAATTTCTCACGATCAATCAAAGCATTGACACTTGCATGACTGGCGGCCATTGTGACAGACATAGAACTGGGACAGACTGTTGCATATTCCCATGCAGAGACAGGACCCAACAGTGCTGCGGAATCTGCCCAGCATCTACAATTACGCTGTAAAACCCAAATGCTGACAGCTTTATTGTACTGTCCCATTCAACAAGGAAACAAATCTTTTTAATCTGTGAAACTTGAGCATTGTTCCCGGCTCAAGTCTGTACAATGTCGTCCTAATGGAGACCATAAAAAGGTTAGCACGCCCAACACACTTGGCTCTTTAGTGAAATGAATCCCTGTCCTTGAAAAAAACAGCAGCCTTACATTGACCTTGGGGAATGGGTCCAAGGTTACACTGACTGCAATTTATGACGAGCAAAAAGTGTGCTGGACCAGAGTTCATCCTGACCATTTTGTTGGCACCATTAGAGCACAATCTATACAGAGACTGCACGGAAAGGTGAACGTTTGTAATAACGGTGCCTAAATACTTCAATAGTACAGATTTCAACAAATGCACCTATACTTCACCCAATTATCTACTGACAAATTACCTTATCAACTAATGTGAAAAGTTTGTATTCAATTGCATTACCTGATGATTTTCCTGAAAGAGAATGTCAGAGAGCATATCGTCATTTTTACTTAGAGTAGCAAAGAACAAGAATCACGGAGGTAAAAATATGCAGGTATCTATCCCTACAATTTTATAGAACATTCCATTTTGTCTGTGTTTCAACATTGCGAAAACCATAAAAATAAACCATTGGTGTTGGAACACAACCCAGATTAAAGACTACATGAGTGTTTAACTTGCTTACTTAGTAGAAAAGGCAAACAATTCCATTATTTAAAGTAAAGAACCCTTAAGAATTATAAAATCATTACTCTTCACATAAGTATTATGCAATTTCTAAGGAAAAGAAAAGAAGATAGAAAATCTGTAGCAAAATACTTCACCCAAAAACACAAATATGATACGGTATGTACATGTGACCTTTCACCTCTGAGTAGTTATAGAAACGCTCTTGGTTAGAATCAGTTTTTCTCATTAACACAACACAATCATTTACATATACACAGTTCTAGATGAGAAACTAAACCAGTTGTTACAGAGATCAGCAAGCGGAAAGGAAAACATGGAGAAGAAATATCACAAGCAGACGGCCATCACCCTCCATTATCCAGCTCAGAGAAATAGCAACGGCAGATTGTTTTAGACAAGCTTGTCCAAACCATGACATTCTCAGGGTACATGTGGCTGGTTTTACCATTGTCGACAATGTGTCCCCGCTGGTTCGGTGTCAAGCAGTGCACAACACTGGGAAGCCTGCCTTTTGTTTGCTTATTCTTCTGAAACCACTGAATCATTGATGGAACAATTTAACTAACTTGGTTGCCTACTTTTATTTGGTTATGCACTGGTGACAAACAGCTGAACACTGGGAAGCCTGTCCTTAATCGGTCCAAACCGTTTGAACCACGTAACTACTGAAGGAAAAATTGAATTGCTAAATTTCCTACTTTTATTTGGTTAATCCACGTTATTTAGCTGAACCATCTATTAGGCAAAACGATTCTCCAAATAAGCTTTTAAGAGTCTCAAGAATTTTGAGTTAGGAAAGATTCAACACAGAATAAATATTAGCATGACCATTTTACAAACACACATTGTGTAAAAACTGCTTGGATTTTTCTCTCTGACCGAAATGGGGAAAAAAGCCAATCAAGAACGGTTCACCTTCATTTGGGTAAAAATCTGAGAGAATTTTCGGTGTGGGTCTAGCCCCTCGTTTAAGAACAATTGTCATTGCCAAGAACAACAATACAGTGTCTGATACGAGTGTCCATCGTGCCATTCCAAATCCCAGTGAAACCCCGGTGATCAGATAAGCAGAGATTATCAGCAATAAAAAGACACTTTGGGCTTTACCAAGACCTTTTCTGGTTTATCAGTGTCTGTAACAGAACATGTCGCAGCCATTTTCCAGCACTAACATAATTTACACTGTTGACAAAGCTGATCCACACACAATGTTTTAGCACCATGACTTCAACTTAAGTTAAATCTCTGAATTTCTAATTACCTCTTGATCGGATTTTGCCATTTCTTGAACCATTTGAACTTTACAAAGAGGAAAACTTTAAAAGGGTCTTAATTGTTCTCTTCAAATTCATCTGCCTGTCTTTAGGTATTCAACTTCACATTCAGATTTAGAATTACAGCTAATGAATAAACAATCAATGCGGAAGTTCCTACGCTGGCAGAGTGCATATGGACCAATTGACCTGATTAAGATGAAGCACTTCAACTTATTTCCTCGTTATTTCATTAGATAGTGTTTTTTCAACAGTTTTCCATTGATTGCATTTCAAAACAAACTAAAGCATTTTCTGTTCATTTTGTTTGCATATCGCAAACTGAAAACCAAAACACTAATTGGGCCTGCAGCACTTGCTTAATGATTATTTGGTCAAGCACGGTTAACAATTGTGAAAGAAAAGAAATTTTAAGTTTTTGGTCAAACGGAACACAAAAAGAAATCCATAAATAGAAAATGTCTGTAAGACATGAATGCCCCCCCCCCCTCCTCATCATGTGAAATTAGTTTCAGTATTGGATATTTGACAGGAAGGGACACAACGGACATGGGCAACACTATATGCCCCCCCCCCCCCCATTTTATGGGGGGGGCATGCAAATTCTAGCTATTTGTTGGATTTTGGAGAAAAACATTATTTCGCCCACGAGAACAACAACTATTGGGACCAATGAGAAAACATCACTTAGGAGGTTTAATACCATTCCTGAGAAGAAATCTTACATCAATCAGATATCAGAGTTAGGGTTTGTCTTCCTGCTTGGAGGTAAAAAAAACAAATTTGAGATTAAAGAGTATTTTTGTATGCTTTCAGTAAACCTTCCAAGTTAAAGACAGGTGTGATTTCTCCAAACATTGAGTTACATTTGGACTCTGAACTCCTTTCAACAGTGCTGTAGAGGCAATAGCTTAGAAGCTGTCGCTTCAATTATTGTGACAGGGGGCTACAAACATATAATTCAGCCCCCCCACTCACCCCCTCCCATCACAGTCCAAACAGATACCACCCATCATCCTACCTTCCGTCAACACCTACATCTGAAGCTGATGAAGTCATACAAGCATATGGAACCTTAACAAACATCTCATAAATTCCAGTAAAAATACATCACGAAGCCAGCCTCTGAGGAAGCAACGTTCTTCATCCAAACATTCGTCATGCTTTCTGAATCAACAATGTACCCAAACATATGTTACTTGGCTATTTATAGCGGATAATTTCTGTTAAGAACAATATTCATAAATCGATTCTTACCTACACTACAGATTTCCCAGGGAAAATAAACTTTCCCCAGGGTCGTTCAAGGCCACATTTAGTTCTAAAGACATTGCTCCTTGGTGCATCATACCAAACCATCGCTAATTTTAGCAAAAATATTCCACAAAATCTTCACGAAGAGTGAAATGTGTGCATATCACAAATTTTTTCACTTCTTACATTTTTTTCCAAACATACTGTTGACAGCTTAGTTATAAATATCCCATTTGCTTTTTAAATACTGCGCGTAGAAATCCACCCTGTTGAGTCCAAAGCTATTAACGTCCATCACCGAAGTAAAATGTCAAGCAACATGTTTTTTTCTCAAAGATAGCTTTAGTTAGATAAATGGTCTAGTGTGATAAAATGGGAACCGATTTATAACAAATGTTATATTATATGAAATTTGCTGTTTTAATTTCAATAAAATTTGCAGAGATCATGGGAAAGTCTAGCTGTGGGTGAACTTGTACAAGTTTTAGCTGTTAAAGGTACAGATATGAAATAGCATGCTTTTGTTTAAAATGTCCTAGACATTCTGTCTATTGCGCAGGCAAAAAAGCGAGCACATCAAACCAAAACAGAATTTCAGAATTTACCTTTTAACTCTGCAGGAGGTTTCTGAATTTTAATGAGAACATACACAGCCAACTGTCTGTAAAAGTGACAGTAATTTCACTACAAAACTTCAAATTCCTGATATCTTTATTATCCAAAAAAGACATCTTGTCTTTTATGAACAATATAGAATATCTCTGTACTTATATCTAAACAATTACATTTATTCAAATTGAAGTTTTTGAATTGATTTTTTCTTTTTTAACTTATCATGGTGATGAAGAAAGCTATTTTAAAAACAACAAAGATGAAAGGGAAAATACAATAGAACACAGTCAGGGCTGGACCCTTCTCTTCTTCAAATGCTGACAATCATTTTCACAGATTAGAAAGTCCAAATGTCTTTTTCTAGAATTCAGAACATTTAAAATTCTGATAAAATGAAATTCCACAAGATTCTATGCATACTTTTAATGATTAGTTTTGCAGCACAGAAAGAGATAGCTTTCATAGAAAATCACCAATACATCAAAGTTTAGGTTATATTTTCAAAATTTATTCCAAATAAGGTACAGTTTTTATATACAGTCAAACCTTTGTTAAGTGACCACCCTTTGGAAGTCCAAAACGAGGTCTCATAACACAGGTGGTCTCTTAATACAGGTTCAGCTAAAATTACATCACTACAATAGGGAACATTAAAAGTGGTCTCTTAACACAGGTGGTCTCTTAACACAGGTACCTCTTTCCTGCCGGTGGATTACAAAAGGAGGTTTGACAGTAATTTTTTTAAATCTAATGTGAGGAACATAAGCAGAAACTGCTACCATTGGATAACCTCACAGCCTGGTTACAAACCCTTTTTGGCATCCACAGGACCTATCTCTGTACCAGTTATTTTAACTTCACTCCCTCCCCAAACCTCCCCGTGTTTTCACTCACTAGGTCCAAGATAAACAAAACGAATACAGGAATAAATAAACCCAAAGGTACAGATAGTGTTATGGGGTATATACATAGAAGATAGACAAGGTATTTCTACTTGTATAGAGATAGGTCAAGAATGTGTACTCCCTGCATTGTTAGTATTAACCTCTGACAAATTTCTGATCAGAATTACTTTTTACCAGGAAACCACAAATGCAGAATAATTAGCTTAAAAGAATTAAATCATGATTATTTTTTTTTTTAATTTTTCGATTTTTGTTTGTTTCTGTTCTAGTTTGAACCCCAAGAAGAATAAACAACACAGATTCTTGTATGACAACGTAAGAAAACATACGTTTTCATCCTACAGACGGTAGTCTGTTCAAGGTATTCTATTTCCCCATGTTTATCATGAGTTATCACACATTCTGAGGAGCCCTTATCGCCATGGAGACCAACAATCTTTACAAACACCAAAGGGACCAAGATCCTTGCCCTTGTCGGGGCAGGCCAAGCTTACCCTCCGATTTGAGGAGGCTTTTATCATTGACTACTTTAAAGAGGGGAGATTTACTGAGCCGATTTTGGGATAAAAATGCTAACATATGCCCACATCCAGTGCAAATTTGATAATAACACCGCAAACTAGCTATGGAGCTGTGAAGAATATGTATACAGCATCTCAGTCCTATGACTCAGAATTCCGGTTTTGGCACAGTGAGATTTCTGATTGGATCGTTTGAAGTTGTAGATCTGATTGCAAACAAGAATCAATGCCCAGATTTTCACAAAATTCAGATATTCAAGTTTGACATAAATTCACAAAATTTTATTTAATACAGTGGCTGTTAATCACTTAATGTATTCCTACTTGATATTCATGTATTTTTAATGGTTAAAATTCTTAATTTAAACAACACTCAAAACTTTTACTTGTTAAATATGTCGAGGATGAAAAAAGTGAAGAAAAACTGATTGAATTCAATTTTGACAGATTTTTAGAAAATTTAAATCATTCCTGTTTTCAAAGTTAAGAGATTTGAAGATAACTTATTTAAAATTGAAATGGGATTTTAAAAAATTACAGAAAAAAGCAGACGTTCCAATTTCATTGGAAAAGTTGAGAGATGGTAGCCATCATTTAGTGTCGTCTGGAAATGATTTTTGATCATTGAAGTTGGCTTTCAATTAGTCAGTGAAGACTTGCAGACGGCAACTGCATTATTCCCGCTCAATTTAGCGTTCATCTTGTGACAGAATTTGAAGTGTAGAATCTGCCAGCAATGTCTGTCAATTGTACAGAAATCAAATCAGGTGATAGAATGTCTTTTGGCTACCACTGAAAACAGATTTATTTTTCACAAATTAGATTGGAGAAATATTGATTGTACATTCAATTTGTCTTTGTTTGATTCAAGTACTGTTATGTAGTATCATGTTAGACTGCACTTAGGAGGCACCTCCAGCGGAATTGATTGAATATGTCAGACTCTTTGGTATTTTTTTCAGAAAAATTCGTCCAGGAATAGTGTCGAAAAAACCAGATCATTTTTGAGGATAGTTTTATCATTAGCGCAATATAAATAAACAAACGTTTTGTGTGTCAAGGTGAAAACATTCTCTCCGAGTTATCTGGGTGTAAAAAAAAAATCATCACCGAATATATTTCATGATAAAATATGAATAAACGTCAGAGATATAAAGCCAAGAAAAAACCTCTTTCCTGCCATAAAATCATAATCTTGCCATTTTTTTTGGACAGCTAAAAGAAAATTGTACGATAGTCACTAGCTTCCTATCTGTGTGGCACCAGTGTCGGATGGTGATCGACTCTGACTAGAATTTGATATGACGTAGCTTGCTGCCCTTGGTATCAAACCTGTACCATCTCCGCCCAATAATATTGTGTATTTGATCCCACTTGATGCCGACAAGATAACATGCATATGTTTTCTGAGAGGATAACCATGTTTTGCTGCTGTTGACCTGCCTAATTATTTGTTTTGGTAGTTAAAGCGCCGTCTGCTAGGGATGCACCCAGATGGAGGTGTCATAGGGACGGCCCGCTCCCTGTTCTGGTGCCAAGCCGATCTACACCTGTCACCTGTATTAAGTACTGGGCTTATCTCCCTTATCTCAAGAATTCCTAATTACACTTGTACTATCCTCAATGAACCGACCTTTTCGCCCGAGATGTAATGCATATTACCTCAATAGACGTACACATACACATGTACATCTTTTAAATCCATGAACGACTAAACGTAGTTTGTAGAGTAAATACCATCATTCTTACACAAACTTCACTCCATAGCGACAGTACCCTTTTTTTTTTTGCTGTACCATCTGTTATCAAGATAAATTTATCTGCCATCCATGAAGACAAATTACGTCATCTATACTTACACTTCCAAGAAACATAAGTAATTAAGACCAACATACAATACATCTCAAACAGTGATGACCTTGAACTGTGAACAGTGACCTTGACCATCACCTAATCTTTCATTACTTTCAAAATCATGAAGGTGATCGATATATATGAATCCACAATTTCATTCTATTGAATTGAAAATCTATAATTAGTATTACAATATAGGAATTGGTATTGATATCACCCTGGTGACGTCATGCGGTGACCTCGACCTTTTCAAATCTACCAGAAATAATGCGAGAAATGTAACAAATCCTTACCAACACCAACAGATGATATATTGATAGATTGCGGAAATCGCGAAAAGAAACCAAGCAGAAAGAAAGACATTGTGTTTAAACATGAAGTGACACTGACATGTTTAGCAGACGTCTTGATGTAGAGAAGGCGCGACTTGACTAATACACTGGACAGAATCCTTGCGCGTTGATGGGAGATTTCGGAACCACCAGACGGTCACAATTGTATTAGGGATATTTCTCGAGAGGAGGTTATTGTGTGAAATGTTAAGGAAGTATAGCCACCTAATGCTTCCCATCCTGTCTAGGCTCCTTGACAACCGTTACCATGGTAATCAAGCACTAATGCAATGGATTAAGGGATTTTTTTGCACAATATATCAGTATGGATGGGGGTAATAAAATTTGGGGTAATCAAACTCTTTTATTCAGTTTGGAGAAGAAAAGTAACTAGAGATTTTTGTTGCAAACAAAAACATACGCCTTCCTGTTATCAGGAGTTACTTGAATACATTGCAATGCAAATCTCCTATCGGTGAAGCCGATGTAAGTTTCATCAAGATATGCGTTGGAAATTTACAGCTGGACAAGATTTCCCGGAAAACTTTGCACTCTTTAGACCTTTGACAAAGAGGTGAAGGTCACAGTGACCTAATTACAGTGCACTGTATTCCTTCTGTGGATGATGTAGGTATACGTCAGGTTATATCACTATATCTTCGATAATATGTTAATATACGAACAAGAACCAGAGACATTATTAATACCACATGTGTATCTTTTATATTAACGGGACACGTAATAATCAACCATCTCAAACCAATGTACCATTGGCACTCCGGCCTTCCAAGCAGGCGGCCGGGGTTTGATCCCCGAAGTCGCCGTATGCATGGAATATTAGAGAAAGCGTTTTTCTCCTGCCCACACAACTCCAACAACCCAGGTGGAGTATAAAATGGTCTGGGGTGGGTGTTGCGGTATCTGTGCTGTAGCATTCAAGTGAGGTGGCACTATAAATGATACTGTTGGAAGCACGGTCCCACTACAAACAGCACACAATTAGCACACACGCAGGCATATACACATAGGGAGATATTAGCCAGGTGGCATAGGACTAGTAGTTGGCTTATGTGAGCTAGATAGGGTGCTATATCAAATGTTGTATATTATTATTATTATTATTATTATTATTATTATTCGACTCTATTTCCAATAACTTGAACATCATTTATTTTGGTAATTTTTAACAAGCACTGTCCACATCAAGATCAATGAGATATCACAACTAACTTTAGAAAATAACAAAAAAACTCATAAACGGTAAACAAAACTAGGTTCGGTTTAGCTGAAATGTAGTGTTAAATAGACTTTTCTCCAATTCTGTTTTATTTTTCGTTCTTGAGCAAAATGCAGGTATTTTTCATACACACTTTTCACTACCAGTAAGTAAATGTGAGCTAGTTGTAAAGGCCAGACAGTGCAAATTTGTCAGGGCATAAAATATAACGGTTTATAACGTTTTGATAACAACATCAGCAGGCCCCACAATATTTGACTTTATTCCATGTCAAAGAAAAAGGGCATTTTGATATTTTACTCAAAGGCGAAATATCTTCTGATATAATAATGGCCTCTCCAATAAAGGACCCTATTATAAATTTGTGTATGATAAACCTCCGGCGAAATACGATACTATAAAGCAAGTATATATGAACAAAACCAAAAACAACCAAAAGAGCTGACATGACAAGATTTTATGAAGCTACAGGATGAAATAGACTACACTACAATTTGTATGTTCAAAGAAAAAATAAAAAGAACACAAGCTTAATAACTTATAGGATGATCCCAAATCTATGATCTATCTGTCATCTCTAACTCTATGAAAGCTAATCTAAATGTCACCCTTCCTTTAAACATTTTGGAAAAAAACCTTCGATCTTTTCTAAAGTCAGACTTGAAAAACAAATTTTCCCTTGGAAAGATAACTTAACATTTCACATTTTTGTTTTATAAGACTATGCATCTCTCAGAACAAAAACTACATCAAAACCAAAATGAGCAGGGAACAATAAATTTGCAGACTCAAACATAGGTTTTCTTTTAACTCTCCAGTTCAATGATTGTGACGAGCTTGCTGTTTGATAGTGATACTGAGAATTATAATATTGCCAGTCTGTATCACGAAACAGCAGCATCGAGTATACTTATATTCTGGCAATTTTTTAGCTGCGGTCGACTACAACTGATAGATTTTGGTACATTAATTAGTTTACGTCAGACAAATTCGCCGTAAATCCATATTTCCAAAGATTAATGTGGAAAGTGGAGACAAGGACCAGCCCTTGGAGATGTCGGGCCCGGGAGACAGATGGGTAAATACAACGTCAATACACGTCCTGATCTACCGACCAATCACACAGCCTCAATTCCTATTCAAAATAATCCCACGATGCCACATGATCTTTGGTCATCCTGGGACCGGATTTCGGACCCGTGTTAGGAGGAGTGACCGGCAGAAGGACCATCAAAGTAATGAATACGAAATGTCAGCGACACTAATACAGGACCGCTGTCCTTAGAGAGGGTCTCATATTGATAATATGATT
The DNA here is from genome assembly GCF_002113885.1 of Mizuhopecten yessoensis. NCBI lineage: Eukaryota > Metazoa > Mollusca > Bivalvia > Pectinida > Pectinidae > Mizuhopecten > Mizuhopecten yessoensis. Next base: position 856,419 of record NW_018405338.1, on the reverse strand, counting down.
AAATTGGCGTAATGTTCTAGTTGGTATTCATTCTAGGGGGTTCATCATTAAGAGGAATAAATATGGGACTATTTGCCTATCACGGTTTCGGTAAACAAAGTCATTAGGAAAACCTTACAATCTACATATTTTCGCACAAAAATAGTCCTGTTTCAGAAATCCATGGTTATCAGTTTTTCGGTTCATGGCTAGACTATATACCAGAAATACGCAAAATGGCTAAACGGAGTTGATGCGAAATAATCTCTTCGGTCACTTAGTCACAATCAATACCATCCTTAACTCGTTCACCCCTGAAATTTCATAATGGACTTTTCCAACCATTGAATTGGAAGAGTTCAAACGTTTCTTAGGGGGTGAATGAGTTAAAGGACGTAATATGACCTCCAAATGACCTTGATACATTCTATATTTAGACGATATCACCTGGTTGACGCCATGCATTAATGCATACATATATATCAATCATAGTAGTGCTTCTTTTAATTGTTGCAAAATGTTATTTTGAAATGAAGAAATTGATCGCCCTCAAACAATCGACTTAGCATTGTGTTTACTTCCAATTATCTGCCCTTGGGACTTAAAAACGGTGATGAAATTTACATTACACTGCCATATTTCAAATCACTCCGTTACTCTATATTTAAAATGATTAATGATTGCGATGAAATTGATTGTCTTTTAAAATAGAATGATGGGAAAGTTTTACAACAAAATTTATTGAAATTCCAAAAAACTGACTATTTTTGTTAAAATTGATGGCTTTAGTGAAATATCTGTCTTTGAAATCAAATCGTTTGAAAAACTTCCAGACCAAGATTGATTATCACAAAATATGTTTTTTTCTTTTTTGCAGGATAGATGAAAGCGGTGAAAAGCTTGTCTTTTACAACTATGGGAGTCGAGGACAGAATTCTTCTGATATAGACCCTTCTCTCGTCCTGAACTACCTGGAATTCATCAATGTTGGCATTTTTATCTCCTTAAATTTCTGAATGCATTCCTGTCTGTTTCTGCACATAGATATATGCTAGATGTTTTGAACTGAAAATTCTTCGCTGTTTCAACTGTTACAAAGGCAAGAGGGATATCACATACATTAATTGCCCCCCAAAAAAATGGCATGACAGCATTTTCTGGCTAAGTCGATAATGACAGACACAAACAAGAAACGCCATTCTATTTACATTATAACAACACTGTCTCATCAGCGGGATACACACACTTCAAGTAAAAAATACAAATTAATTTCGTAAAATAAAAATTCCAATGATTGATTGACATACATGTAATATTCTTCAGTATTCCTGAATTTTCTTTCTTTTTTTGTGACAGTTGGGCACTATGACAGTAAGGTTTATTAAGGTACAATTAGGTCATGCCACACAAAAATATTGATCCCTTGGGTGGTATTTATGATAATGAGGCTGTGGTCTTGCCCCTTGGATGGGCCTATCTCTATGGGCTACAAAACTGCTAAAACTTATCAAAGAGAGTTGTAGGACCCAATGTTGTACATTCAAGTTGAGCCAGTCCTGAACGGTATCACATACAAATATTTGCAGCAACGTACAATTCACAAAACATCACCTACCTGCTGTCACAGACAACCTTGTATGCCATAATGGTCAAAATCATATCCAAATACTAACTATCTGTTCCAAAATGCCATGAAATAAATAGTTTCTAGTTGGTCTGTTCAGGAAGTCCCAAAACTCAATGGAGAAGGAAAGTAAATTGGTAAGTTATGATCAGGACTGGACATTTGATACCCCCTATGTCGGTAAGCCATTAGGAATACATAACTGTAAGTAGGCCCTGGTCAATTAGGCCAGAGTTATGGCTGGTCTTTACAGATAAGTACTGGGCACTGGGGAGGGTCCTGAGGCTGGACACTGACCAATGTATACATTGATAAGTACTGACTGAAGACTGACCAGTGTGTAGTGACCAGTCTGATGGCCAAAGTGATGTATCAGGATTGACAAGGTAATAATTATGGCAGGTTCATCAACAATTTCCCTCCTTCTCCTCCCCTACAGCCATAATAAACACACCACATATCTCAACAACAGAGGTCACAGGAATTAACACCAGAGGTTAAAGGTCATGCCCATCCTTTGGGTAAATTGCTTTGGAAACTGACATTATAAAGGTCACAGGTCAAACCATTAATGATGTTGAGACTACCTTATAGTTACAGGATGACCTCATTGATCTCAGCTAGCTGATCAACAGGGTAAACACAGCTGTAAGATGATGAAGATGGGGGCCCCGACCTTGAAACAGAAGGCCATGGTAATCGATCACATGTTACATCATCCCCTTTGATTGGTGAGTCTAATGATGGATCAATCCTCCCAGTTCAACAGACAAACCGTAGGACCGAGACGCTGTATAACGCACAATGAGTATGTTAGACATCACACCAGAATTAGGAACACTTTGGAAACATTTTTGAAAATAATCTTAAGCAAGTCTATAGCTAGCTAGAAAAGTTATGACTTAAGTCTGCATCTCCAGTTCGACCTTTATTTTGAAAATATTTCTAGAATAATTTCTGTTCGGAAATTTTCTGTTTTAAGATAAATTTAGCTGGTATTTCAGTTTGCAGGAAAAAAGCCAATCTAGTCTATGCTTCTTGTGGCAATATGAGATTGTGGTGTAAAGAGTTTCACTCTACAAAAAAAATATTTATAAAGAAAGCACTTCTGATCAATCTTTCCTTTATATTTCAGAAAGACAGTTTGAGATTTACCCGAGTCAAGTCAACATTCCTACTGGTCATTCTCACCAACCAGTCCACTGACCGATGAGATAAATCATAGACCACCAGGCCAACATTCATCACTGCAAACTAGCCATTACCTCTGGGCTAGAGCTGTGAATGACCAGGGTGGTCTGACAGGAAACAGCAAGGAGCGGTTAGTTTAATTGTCAATCACCAAGGAGAAATCATTATCTCGAACTGTACTGGTGGTCAAAATATGTAAACATAGATAAATAGAAAAAAAATAACAAAAACAAAATCTAAACTAAAACAAAGACGATGCACATGCCTGAGAATCGGACTAATGTCTCGCTACTTGTGATGCTCAAAAATTGCTTTACAGTGTCTTCTGCAACTTGTAAAAAGTCTTATTGTTATCAACTTCCAAATCTGCAAGTCGTCTGCAACTTCTTGACAGAAGTGCAACTTCAAAAGTGAATGTTATAATTCTGTACAGATCTGCTTTATAACAGATGCCTTATCTTACTGTTTTGTGGCGTTTAAGAGGACACATGTGGGTCGCAAGAAAGATTAGAAACATTATCACTCAAGAATTGCTTATGAGGGCGCTGTACACTATGCATGGTGACAGATGCCGTGCCATAACTTGCCTTATTGTAGGGGTGGTATGGGTAGTAGTCGTCATCAACTGTCGTCTGCTTCCACTCATCGTACATAGATTTACAACGACTATCCATTCCTTTATCCATCATTATGTCACTAAAATTCTTCCAGAATATATTTTTTTCCAAAAAGGTAACGCCACCCCTGAAATTTCGTCCAAAATATTCTTTTACAAGTCCTCGGAATTCAAAAGAATGTGGACCAAAATGATGGTCAATGTGAAATATCAATTGTTCGCTGTACTATTCAGATATCAGTCTGAACCACAGAATTCTATACGATCGCAGTGTTAAGTTACTTATGCACCTATCTCAAGATGGGCGGTTTTCGCCTTCAAACAATATTTTCAAAAGCAACACTGTTCTTTTACACACAAGATTCACTGGTGTTCCGAAGCGAATGTAAAATTTCAAAATGCCGACAGATTTTCATCAGTGACCAGTGATTTGTGGTAATGAGTGCCAGGCCATGTTTTGCCAGCTTCAAAAGAGGGATTTGATATGGCAGACAAGTAAATTTTTTTTGCCAACTTTTGGCGATAATATAGTGTTATTGGACGGGGAGCTCAAGCTCCTTCTCTGTAGCAGGAGTTTGTTCCTAGAGATAAAATGTGCCAGGCTGATTTACATCAGATAAAAATTCTGGAGTTTAAGATACTTCAACACTGGGTTAGGTACAGGCCACTACAGTGTTTGACCTCTTAAAAACGTTATATTTAGTTCTCCCCGGTAACTGATGTCGCTCACCACGGTAACCCAATGTCCAAGTACTATTGAAGTTATCTCCCCCTCCCACCCCCCAACAGCATCCTTCATCCTAAATGTATTACAGAGTAAAAAGGATGTTTCTGTTCTGACTTTAGTACCCTAGTACAAGATGGAACACCGCTGGGATGGAAGGATAAAAGATTTCGTTATCAACAGAAAATCTTCTTCTCCATATCCGTCATTTCCGCAGTTGCTGTGACCCACATTACAGGGAATGTATTTCCTCCCATCACATTCATAAAGATTGTTAAATTCATCTCATTCATTTATTTTACACCATAATTATAACATTTTTGCATTTTTTCCATATACAAATATTTACCACATTTCTATTTTCTCGGACACAAATGCTGACATCAGATAAGAATTTCTCTAAATTTTAAACCTCGGTCACTACTTTACCCCCCCCCCCCCCCCCAATCATATTAGTTGGATAGATTTCATAATTGATATTGATAATCATCTGCATTGATGGCAATAAAGATTTTTTTATTAAACAGATTCTCATGCTAAAACTTAATTTATGTGTTAAGACTATTTTATAACTTGCCAAGATCTTGCAATAGAATCGAAGATATAACACAAAACATGGGAATGGCATTTAGCTACAAGGTAAGGCTAAGATATAACACAAAACATGGGAATGGCATTTAGCTACAAGGTAAGGCTAAGATATAACACAAAACATGGGAATGGCATTTAGCTACAAGGTAAGGCTAAGATATAACACAAAACATGGGAATGGCATTTAGCTACAAGGTAAGGCTAAGATATAACACAAAACATGGGAATGGCATTTAGCTACAAGGTAAGGCTAAGATATAACACAAAACATGGGAATGGCATTTAGCTACAAGGTAAGGCTAAGCAACTCGACAAACACCTTGTAAAATCTTAAAAAGATATTCTCACTTACATTAGCTTTTACACAGAATCCTGAATTTGTTTGTTGTTTTATGAATGCAGGCAAAATTTTCAAAAATCCTAAATGGATTAATTTCTTTTGTTTTCCGTTCGTATAGCCATCGCATTTAATCTCAATAGAGTCAACAAAAGATCCTGTATTATTAGATGGTTTATAAAACTCTTTTTAATATACTTTTACTATACAAGTTACTCAAATGAATTAGATTATTGGTATATTTATATTTATATATGCATTTTAAAACTGGGTCAATTGTGAAATGACTCAACTATGAAATATTAAACGGAAAAAAATCAAAAATGAGAAAAAAGTTCGCTGATAATGTTATTTTCGTGTTTGCCGATGAACGATAAAGAATACGGCCTGCGGTGCTGATTTGTACCAAAAATCACAGATCTAACTTCTCCCTCTCGTAACCATAGTAACACCTTTTCACACAGCAGAAGCACTGAATAGTTTAGATGCGAAAAATACATAAAAATCAGGTAAGCTGCCAAAATATGATCAGATGAATCCGTCAGAAGCACATCAAATAGATGGCAGCTTGCTGGTTTTCTACCTCAAGTACTAGCTATAAAAGATTACATGGAGATTAATTGCTATCTCTCATGGAAGAATTTGAATGCTTATCAAAGTCTCGAGATTCATTTTGGATTCAAATTCGGAAACATTATGTTCCATAATGGGTTGGCGTAATGGGAACCAACGTGACCTGAGCGAGGCAGGAGTACATGAATTAAATGACTTGGAAAGCGACAAGAAACATTATTCCTTCCTCCCAATTCCCAATCTTCGTAATTTATGTCGCATCTTATCCACCCCCCCCCCCTGGTATATATGAACTTTAGTTATTTTACATTCAAAAATTAGGAGACAAGTTATTCAAACATATATCAAACACTCGTGTTGGCCCACAGGGCCGAGTGCAGAGGATCCTAATGTATCAATGCAGATGACCTCAGACAAAAGGTCAAGAGGTCAGATGAGTGTACTGGCCTAATTCCCATCACACATTTTATTACAACAGAGTCAATTACAAGATCTATGAACACTTGTTTCATTAGTATTTAACTCATTCACCCCTCTTAGTCACATTTGAACCTTCATATATCAAAGACTGGGCAAGTCCAGTTTAAACATTTAGGGGTGAATGAGTTAACAAGGAGCTGGTATTGGTACAAAACATGTGCTATTCCACTTGTACTTTTCTTTTTGGAGCAATCAAACCCGTAATACACAGTTACCATCTCTGGAAATGTCTCTAAGAGAGATGTCTCTCATTCCCCTGCCACTTTTGAAAAAAATGTTGAAGGTGCAAGTGAACTATGTTATCAGACAACTAAAATCAGCAAGACTTGGCAGCCGGTGATCTTAACAAAGAAATTAATTGAAAACCTTTCTAGTCAGACTTTTTCACCTGACCTGACGTAAACAATACACAAGGCAGAGCAACTCGTCAGCAATGACAGATAACTTTATGGACAAAGGGAAGTAACTCTGAGTAAATGTATTCCTCAGAAGAGCTGAACATTTTATGCACAGCAACTAATGAAAACATCCCCTACGAAAATCTGTTCAACACATAAACAAATCCAACAGGATATACAAAAACTGATAATCAAAAACATCTCCTCCCCCCCCCCTTCCCCACTCCCATCCCAAAACATCTCCCCCACCCCTACCCCCTCCAAAACCAGGTCTGATAACATAGTATTATGACTGTGGACATCAAGAGACTAAATTTAGAAACCTTATCAACAGGAAGAGCTAGTCTAAAGTATCAAACAGTTTTTTTTTTCCTTTTTCTCGTGAAATTTTAACACGCAGTACATCTTATCAGAGTGAAAACATCCCCCATTATACCGACACACCTCCAAATCTTCATCACAACACTGGGAGATGCTTTAAAAGAAAAAAATATTCACGGGAAAATAACAAGTTCCATTACATATAAAACTATTTTTCTTCATCCGAGGTAAAAAGAAAATAGACAACTTTTTAAAAACTTTTTTCTGAAAGAATTTAATCTCTAAACCAAGTGATCTGATTTGTAATTGGTTTCCATAGCAACCGACTCTTCAAAATGTGAGAGATTTTTGAGATAGTCATCTCTCCCAGTAACCATGCCACTGAATTAGCCTGTATCAGTTCACCATACAGACAGGCAAGTGTGTTCAATTAACGCCAATGTCTAAATATAGAGTTAGCAGTGGTTTTCCAGACGGGTGAACTTTAAAATTAGAGTCACCAGGATGTTTCAATTGAATTTTTAGCATCGCAACTAGAGTTACATAGAATAAAACATTATCTTGATCTTACAAATTTCATAATTTTTAAAACTTTAGTTTACACGCAATTTTTTTCCCTCCTACGACATTAAAAATTAGTTCTTGAACTGTTCTGATCATAAATCAAACAAGCAAAACAATGGCATAATATCAAGAAAAAGTTTGAAAGATAATTAAAGTTTATAGCCTAATGTCAATACACTTCTTGATCGGTCAACGATTCATCTCGTCAAACTCTGGACTAATCTACACTGTTGTATGCAGGAGTCATATGGTTATTGTCGAGCAAGAAAAGTGAAATCCAATTCTATCCTGGCACAAAAGTTGCCATCGCCATGACAACACCTGAAAAGATTGAGATCACTGCCATATCACAATAACCAACAGTCTAATCCCACCCGATTCGTTTGAGCAGTCTGCAATATATTTTTTTTACGGAGATTTAATCTCTTGACTGTACTGTGCACTTACCTCCGGGGTTGAGATATCAGAATATCTGGACTTTGACATCTAGGCAGGGAAAACGTTCATACACACAAAGTTGATCAAATGACCGGACACACACACAGATGTTAAAACAATTCCCTTACATACAAAAGTAAACCCAAATCTACATGTAAATATGACACAAACACGGCGAAGACCATAATACAAATCCCACTCACATTGGTGCTCAACTGCGTCGATAACGTCACAACTTTTTCCTGGGCCGACTCCAATTCGCGTCGAAGTTTTCGGATCTGTAAATTAAGAAGAGATGAAAAGATGGGGATAACAGCTGGAAAAGACACACAACCGTTGCAACAATCTTCTTTTAATTTCACCTTATCCCTGTGCTCTCTATCTATAAAACAGCAGTCATTATATACTCGGCACCGTCTTCAAATGCTGTCGGGATGGCGGGCTTAAAGCCACACAGATCAGACTTCAAGTTATTTGTAAGGGAAATGATAAGATAAGTCGCATACTCTGTGATGCATTCACAGAACTTTCTAACCAAGGTTTGCAGTGTACCAACATGTCATTCCTGGCATGCTTCCCGAAAACTTCAGTGATTGATCAGGAGAATTTTACTTTTCAAATATAAAAAAAAGTTTTGCGCAACAAAGTGTCTGGAACTTCGATAATTCTTTGGACGTGCAACATGGATAAAATAGCCAAAATCAGGCAGGCAGGAAATTATCTCGCATATTTCATGTTAGATGTCAAATTTTTAGTGTTCACGTCTGGAATAGACATTACTTTCCTGAACGTAATGCAGTAGTCGCTCCTGAACCAGATCGCTAAACAGCTTGGCCTTGTTAGACAGACTAGATAAGATTTGTTGTATAAATAGAAACAGCTTCGAGACCTTCCTGAAACTTTCATTCCAAATTTTCAGTGCTTATCAGTATCATGTTTTGATAACTTTCATTGGATCAAAAATAACAAGATCTGAATCAAATAATCGCTTCTCCCTTGTAATGTCAATGTCAAGCAATGAGTTCTCCCTTGAAATATTACAAATGCCTCGCACTCCTGGATACTTTAATGAGGAAATGGGACACGTGATATACTACAGTTTTCAGTGACATGTGACATGAAACAGACAGCGCTACAGACATCAAGTCAGGGGTACTGAGGTACATTTCCAACCTGGGTATCATTTTAAATCTCATACACGGTATTACAAAGACTAACAGTGGAAAAACATTCTTTTCTATTCCAAAAATAAGTTATGTTTTTTTCTGTAAAACCCCACAAAAATATGATAAAAATGTCTAAAAAAAGCTAAAAGAAGTATCCGAGTATGGGTTAGTCAAACTAAAAATATAGCTTTAAGTATCCACTTGTAATATATTTAGAAATTCAAAACTCTTTCAAACTTTTCAATGTTTCAAATGTTTCAATTTATCTTTCCTCACCTCTTTTCAAAACTGTTTGATTTTATTTGAAATGACTCCAAAATTTAATATACATATATATAATCTATTTTAGAACTAAAATAATGAATTATTTGTCAATTTGTCAATAGACATTCCTTGAACTCATTTACCCCTGAAGACACATTTGAACTCTTCCAATTCAAAGGTTGGAATAGTTCATTATGAAATATCGGGTGGTGAATGAGTTAATCAAATGATAAAATTGTTCCAATTTTGTTAAGCCCATCTGCATGTCTTAAACAAAGCCCTCTGCACGAGCCCGACTCACTCTAAATAAAACAGCATCCCCAACCCCATCCCTTACATATGTACTTACCTCATGGTTGTGTTTTTCTTCGTTCTGTAAAGAAAAATTATACAAGCATTAAACACGAGATTAAATAAATCACACACCTGTTGAACAATATAACGAGTTTTCCAAACAGGTAAAATCACCAAGGTACATTGTCAGCAGGTGACTAACCAGCATATGAGTTCTCCACAGCACCGCTCTTGATACAAAATCTTTTTCACCCAAAAAATCTTTTCCAGGATTTGGCACAATCTCAATTGAAGAATGTCAAAAAACCGTTTCACCAATGGAATTTTAATGCTGACAGGTTTCTAAATTGAAAAATTCGATAACACGTTTTACCAAAGTTATGTATAGAAACAGTTACCGGTAAGCTTATCAGATATAAACGACAACCTCCATAGGGTCAGAGGTCACAGGCTAGGATAAGAGGCCTATAAACAATGGTTACTGCAGGCTTAACAGGGCACAACAGAAGTACAAATCTTTTTATGGACTTTCATGTTGCAGTGTCCAAATTTAAGTCGCCTAACAAGTGTTTCTACCCAAGGCTGTTGATAATGTTTCTTTTATATGGTAGTTATTTCTTATACAGTAAAACCAGGCTTGCCAACCCTCCCTATTTAGGAGGGAGACTCCCGGTTTTGGGCCCTTATATTTAGCATTTCCAATCAGTGCAGTTACTAAACTAATCCTATTTTCAAAGATCTGAGAATTTCATCTGAAAGGCCAACTTAAAATATATCATACTGAAGATTTCTTTTGACCCTAAAATGTACACATTTTATTTATGTTTTTAATTTTTAGCACGCAGAATCTCCCCCATGAAAATTTCAAAAGGTTGGCAAGTATGGACTAAAAGCATAAAAATGAATATCAGACGACACATTTTTTCCCTAAATCCTCATTAGTTGGCAGTACAAATGTTACAAAGCACTTTTTAGTAAAAACAGTCCGGGTGCTATAGCTACTTTTGACATACACAAATTTTTATTCCTCCTAATTTTGTTTCCAGATATTTGTACGATATGCTCAAAAATCTCTAAAAACAAAATGCAACTTCATCCTCTTTTCTTTCCTACCAGGTGGTTACACAGTGGGAAATAAGTCTACTTTTAAGTCCATTTGGGAATAATGTCAACACTTCCTCAACTTTTCGACAAATAATGACAATTTCATGAAGCCGACAAATTATAGTCCACACTGGTACAGATTCCTTTACAAAGCTGCCGATTTAGATACAATCAGAAAACTATGTGAAATGTGTATTTTAATACTCGAACAGAGCCAGAAAAACTAGCATTACAGGCCTGTTTATTTCTGAAATATAGTCTGAGGAATTCAAACACCAATCTGCTTCAAACATTCCTTAGACCCTGAACAAAAACTGTAAATAGAATCTTTTAAAAATATAACGCTTGATTTCCAGATTAAGCTATTTTTAGGTTGCTAAGGTGAACGCATAAACAAACAAAAACGAGAACATTTTAAAGACCAATTGCCGGAGGTTAGAGCCACAACTGAAATTTGCTTCAAGATACCAGTAGGAGATTACCTTACACATCTGTTAACTTCCAAAAGTTATCTCCCCTTTCACGAGATCTGAATGAATCGGGAAAGTAGGTGTCTTATTAATCGTACAAGTTTAATACCGGTAGTTAAAACATATTGGTACTAGCAGAAAAAAATCTACAAGTTTGTTTAGATTTTTTTTTTTTTAAGTTCATATCATAGAAGGCTTCTAAAAGATTGTATAAAAAGATTGAAATATTTTTATGAGCTTATTTCTGACATATTTGGTTGTAAAGCTGAAGAATATAAAATGGATTCATCATTTTGTGTAAATATGTAGATTTACTTTAGTTTTCACTGCAATGGTTTATGTATTGGTATATAGTAACAGTCAAATAGAACAAGAACACTAACAGGTCAGTAAGGGGCCCTGCAATGTGCCTCACCATATCCCACCACCCCTGGTCTTATTTTAGTTACAATGACCTTGACCTTAGAAACTTTTTAACCCCTATCGCACATTTACTTATCTCCAGGTCAACTTTCAAGTCTTTTTGGGGGGGGATTCTGAGACGATCTCTGTGAATGAAAGTGTGGATGGACGGATGGACAGACAGACAGACACCATGATTACTACAGGGTATCCCTATCTCTAATGGTAATAACAGACCGAATCCCCACAAACATTCAATGCATTTATGATACTATGAATGCACTGACATTCTAAAAATCCATAAATCAAAATATCAAGAATTGTATATATATTTCCTAGTGAAGTGTGAATCAATCTTGCCTTCCTCTCTTCAAATTAAGAAACTTAATACATTTATATTGGAAAATTAAGATGAAAGTGCAAGTCAACAACTTACTGAGGAATATATGGAAGATGAACTGGATACCAGCGACAGGTTTGAACCGTGTACTGTAAAACATAATGGCCGACATGAGAACAAAATCCAAATATACATCACTGCGAGGCTGTTAGATTATGTCGGGTTAACAAGAAAAATTCTTAAAATCTGCAAATTTCACCTCAGGAAATTATATCAGAAGAATATCCCCAGAAATATGTACTGTTTCTGAACATTTAGAATAGATATTTTGCTTCTTTTTATAAAGAATAAACAAAATTTATAAAATTGACAGATTTTTCGTCAATCTGTAAAAAAATTGATTCAAATTTAAGTTTAAATTGGTTGAAATTTAAAAACAGTGAGAAGCTTTAAATAGAAATCAAGTGTCATGCATATTTGTGATATATAATTTTTTTCATTTTTCATTTTTATTTGTGATATGCATTCCGAGTGAAACTTGCAGCAAACATCTCTTGTACTTATGTAAATCAGTAATGTGACAACACTTAATCTCGACCACACAAACATACACATGCATATATGCAGTCTACAAGTCTACAGTGTCACTATAAATGTGTCGTTTAACTACAAATGTTGAATACAAAATTCTGGAAACACCTGTCAAATAAAAAAGAATATATTCTCAAGCATTATTATTAATCAATGAAAACATCTACAGTTAGAAAAAGAAATACAGCAAACAAGGAAAAAAACTTGTTAGAACAGAGTGACAGAGGATTTACCTCCCTTGCATTGCAACTAAGGTGTTTTTTGTCAAAAAATATTTTAGAGTTGTCTCCCTTCTGCCAACTTCAACAGGTCTTGTTACCATGGCAATCTCTAAAAAGTCTAAACAGCATTCACAGCAGCAGACGGACTACCACAGTTACAACAATCAACTCAGCTAGCTAGGCGTCCTACGGTATTGTCACCATGACTACAACTTACCGGAGGAATAAGAATAATCATAGTCGCCCGAGAAATAACTATAGTCCAAAGTGGAGGATTTTGTCAGACCTGTGAGTGAAACAAGTAGTAGAAACATGCATGAACAACAACTACACTTCTATTTCTCGTTAATTAGTACAGCCAGGTACAAAAAGGCCAGGTACAATATGAATTCATTACACCAGGTAAAACATTGGCCCAATCTGTCTGCCTTGCTTAACTACAGCACATGTACAATGCAAGGAAATGTCTTACAAACAAAAATTAAGAAAGAAATCTCAAACCAAACTATTTATATTTTGATAAATCTATCACGGTAGAAACCCTGGAGAAATATTTTAACATTTTTAGCTTTGATACAAAAATGATTGAAAATCTTTCGAAATTGAAGCGAAAGATTGGAAAACATCCCAACAAAATCAAGTAATAACACCTTAAAATATCTGTTATTTCTCAAGACAAGGACAAACAGCAGAGCACAAAATGGCAGACGGCCCGTGACAACGGTGATGGAATGAAAAGACTGTGACTCAGAAGTCACAAAGATGGTGAATGAAAGATAATGAGGACGATGAAAGACAAACAGGAGGTCATGAAAATGGTGATAGATGAATGGAAATCATGAAAAGGGTTACACACACAAGACCAGTTCAGACAAAACGGTAAACAGATAGCTTCAGATAGGTACCCAGGAAATAGCATCCCTTTCGAAAGTCAATACAAACAAAATACTGAAACACCTTTACATTGTGAGGTAAAAAAAATATAAAAATTTCATTCGCGTATCGATTCAAATTAAAGCAGTCTGGACTTATTCACCATCACCTTTTCATAATGGGTTTTTCACGACCGAGAAAGATACGAACGTAAAATGGCTATTGATTATTCTTCTCCGTTTTTCATTGTGATTAAGTACGACATTTCATCATGATGTCAATGTTTGGCTTGTATTTATTCGTAAGCTTCACACATTTATTCGATTGGTTGTGTAGAAAAAGTTCTTCTGCTGTCAGATTCTATACCAATTAATATGACAAGCATACTTTTTTTCAAAACATTGTGATTTGACTTCGCATACAGACAGACATTTTTGTTATTCTATGGTACTTCAAAATGATGGACCTTCGAAATGCACTAATAACTAATTTTGTGTCATATTTTCTGAGAAACATCCCGAATAAATTTCTATAGAGTATGTTGTAACTGTTCGATGCTAGACTACAGCAATGCTATTTCACTACTATAAAATAAGTGTAACTCGTTGGTTTGAATGAATGCATGAATGAATGAATGAATGATGAATGAATGAATAAATTGATCATGTAACTTTGATAGAACATCATGCAAAGTAGTTGAGCATTATATACAAACATTTTATAATAGAGCTACATGAAGTAGAATATATACATATTAATTAACTGACGAAAAAAGACATTTATCTAAAAATTTGGTTTCAGAAGCCATTTCAGACTGTAAAGGAAGGTAACTCAAGAATTCAAAATATTTAAAAACTTTAAAAAAATGTTTTGAATTTTCTCCAAATTATGATCAAATAGATTTCATCAAAAACAGTACAAGGTTACCTCCCTTGTAGTTAAATATTTGTTTGTGATTTTTTTCATGATTCTGTATTTTTTTCTCTAGGATCCTTACTGCCATTTTCAGAAACAAACACAATAATGATTGAACCATAAAAATTGATCAAACAAATTGCGCGAAATCAAAATAGTTCTGAAAACTGTCCTAAAAATCAGTTTCCTAAATGAACAAAATTAGAATTAATTTGACACAATCTTTTCAAAGACTAGGCCATGTACGATTGTGCTTTGGCCAGGTACTACACACAAGGTTTCTTTGAAAACATCCCCAACACTTTTTGTTGGCACTCGTATCCTCGTTTCAGCTGCTGACAGCTACCACACTGTACTTCCGCCGTTAAACCACCAGTTTCTGAATCTCAGACACAGGTGCTTTATGAAATATCAGATAAATCATTTAAAATAACCATTAAACGGATAAATCCTTAAAATGTGTTACTACAGTGCTTTAGTCCCCTTTTCCCCTGCTGCCAGATCCAACCCATATATCTCTCATCATGGAAAAAACTTTCGAAAGAATTTTTTTCAAGAAATTAAATCAAGTGATGAAAGCATGATCACGATAAATAGTTGAATTACATCAAGGAACTTATAAGATGTGATGTGCGGACAGAAAATAGGATAGAAAGCAAGTATTGCACCTAGACCAAACATTGAATTGACCTAGACTACCAGTGACCCTTGACCCCGGGGGTGGTGGCACATGATTGATTATGTGAACTAAATGCAATGGGAAGGGAGGTAATTATGTAGAAGTGAAGGGGAAAAAATGCAGCAAAACGTAAAGATGAGTCTATGAGAAACGACAACAGAAAATATATCTAGTTTTGTTGAAAGGAAAACATATCTTTATACTGCAATGGTTTTGCAGACATCAAAGTAGTATATCCATTACGAATACAGAAAAACGTGGGGGGGAAACAACATTTTGGCAGTTTATCCAAGAGGTTGATGTTGGTCTCAGCCTGAGAGCAAATGAAATGAAAGATATCATTTTCAGCATTGTTTCTCAGCAGTACAAAGGTGAGCATTTGCAGAGTCTATATTGGTTGGTATAAGGGTCGCTGTTACTAAAAATAGAATGGTACAGCAAGCAGTATACGTAACAATACCAATGAGATAAAACGGAAAGAAAACTCCAGATACATGGAAAGATGGCTGAACAGAGGTTGGAGGATTAAGTACATGTACTACAATAACAAAACAGAAACATTGGATATCTACAAGAAGAAATCAGTAGAAAAGTTTTTTATAAATTGCATAAAATAATAACAAATGTATGTTTCAATATTTTCCTGTTCAATTGCCATAGAGAAATATGTAGGAGGAGGTTTAAAAATGAGTTCCAAATTATACCTCTCCTAAGATATTTGATATTTAAAATCTTTCTTTTTTTAAATTTGTCCTATGGCAATTATTCAAGAAAATGTTGAATAGTTTTCATTTTTTTTTTTTTACTATCAATATTTAGAAAGTTTCTAAAAAACACATCAGAATAATATATCTACATAAAGAGTCTTTAACATTAAAACAGTTTCTATATAAATTGTAATCAACAGAAAATATACAAAATTCAAAACATGGAATAGCTTTTGTTACATAATTTTTTTTCAAGTTCGTATTCTGCATATTTTCTGGTATTATCTCTCAAATCTTTTAGCTCATTCACATCATTTTTTTTTAAATCTCAAAAAACTATTCCATGCTTTACAAGTGTTTGGTTGGGGAAAGACCTTAAATACCCTCCTACTCTTGTCTGGTTGGTGCCTCACAATGTGAAATTGAATGTTGAAAGCTTTGAACAAGTGTGGGTATTAGGGGTTTTGTGATTACAGGAGACAAAAATATCTACAATTTACAATATCAACGCAGACAAGCATAGGAAAGTATTTCTCCACAACCATCAATAGATAAGGAACCTGTCCAAAACAAGTTGGTTTGGATTTCATAATCCAACCGAGAAATTCTAAATACCACAACCATTTGAAATATTTTTGGAAACGGCTAAAGCAACCAGGTTTTCAACGAATCAACATCTTTTCATGCATATCTCGAAGTAGTGTTCAAGCTCAGCCAATCAAATTTTGATAATTTTTTTTATTCAAAGCCTTAACTCATTCACCCCTGAAATTTCATAATGAACTACTTCAACCTTTGAAATGGAAGAATTCAAATGTGTCTTCAGGGGTGAATGAGTTCAAGTGTTTCCATTGGTAGAGTAGAAACTTACTAGAGATTGCTGCATGGAAAATGCTGACTGATGACTGGGAACAAGCAAAGGTATACACCAATGGTTATAAAACAAAATTTCATTTCCCACGTCAAAAATATCAGCTGATAAGCCATGTTCTGACCCCAAATCGTGAAAAATTGTTTTACAACTGACTACCTTGTGTTTTTGTCATACTTTGGGTCTAAAACTGTTCTTTTGAGGTGTGATGCATTTACTTTTAAAATTGCACACCGTTCATGGTTTTTTGAAAAATTTTGGACAGGTTTTGGCACTTGTTGCCATGACTACGTGACTAACAAAAACACAACACTCACGACTGCTGTCCTCTTCCTTGTTAAGCTTGGACAAGGCAAGGCTTCCGTACGGCAGACTGGACTGTGTGTTAGACCTCACCATGGCCGAGTTTGTCGGGTAGGCGCTGCCGCTGCCGTACGCAGCAGTCATGGGGTATGTAAAGCGTGACGATGAATGAGAAGAGTTGCTTGGTGTTGGGGAGGAGGGTGCGGGAGGGCTCGGAAGTTGAGAGAAGGAGTTTGTGCGAGTGATGTCTTCCGACATTTGCGAATGCTGGGCGTACACAGAGTCAGATTGGCTGGATTTGAGGCTATTGGACCGTGACAGGCCATTAGGCGTGCCCTGACCGTCGCGGTGTGCGAGGATGCGAGCACTAGCACCACTTAAGGCCCGTGCTTGTTGGATCTGAGCCTGTATACTGGAAGCGTGGGACGATATAGATTCCATGGACTCTGTTTCTGACATGCCCATGGCCATAGTGCCATTTGGCGTTTTGAGCCAGACACCCTGCCCTGCGCCGGAATTGCGTGGACTACCATACTCCATAGCCACATACGTGCCATTGTGTGACCCGTTCTGCGGGGACTGGGGCCCTGCCTTACTATAAGTTGCATGTGGATTTGATATGATTGTACTACTACACAGAGAACCATTTTCACCTTGTGCCTGGGTCTTGCTCAGACTGTTCCGGCTGCCGAACACCTTCTTTGTCCTTCCCAGGGTGTTTGATTTGTACAATTCCCCTGGATCTGTCTGCGCTGCGCTGGTAGATTTTGGAGCTCCATTGAGCCCCTTCTTCTTGCGTTCGAGGGTAGCACTACTATAGGCCTCTGGCCCCATATCAGTCCGGGAGTTGCCTCCCCCTGGGGTTGTGGCCCTCATGCCGGTCGCACTTCCGGGACGAGGTATTGAGCTACCCCCATTCACATCCATTGACTTACCGTTCGTTTGACCTTCCACCAACATGCCATGTTTAGCCAGGCGACTTCCTACTGCCGATGTTTTACCTGTATTAGAACCAGTACTTTTGTTACTTCCCACAGAGGAGGTACTCGTGTTGCTAAGCGGACGCCGGTAACCATAGGTAACCTGCCCACCTGCCGAGTGAGCTCGCTGTGTCTGCATGCGCCGCATGCTTGAGTCCAAGAGATGCGATTGATCAGTATTAGTTTCACTGTCCCTCTTTGTGAGAAACCCTGCACTGGAGTAGCCTCCCTTATCGCTGTGGCTGTCGGCTGCGTCGGCACTGTGTGCCCTGTAATGGTGTATTTCGGGCTGACTGGCGTTAGATAACTTCCTTAACTGGCCCACGTTGCCCTGATTGGGCCGCCACTGGCTGTGGTCGTAGCCGTTATACAGGTGTGCGTAGTCAGCGGGGTCGCTGCTCAGAAGGCGGTTGGTTTGAGGTAGAGAGTATTTCCGCCATCCGGAAACTGGATTGGCATCACTTGAGTAATCAGTTCCTAGGAAAGCACTAGTGCCCAAGTTTGGTGCACGTTTCTGTGTGGGGAACTGGCCATGGAAGTTGCCATTTGCGATATTCCTGCCCAATTCTTTCGGGGTGCGTTTGAGGCTCCCGTAGGGGTTGCGTTCACTGTCGCGTGATGACCCTCCGGTGAGGTTTCCCTCGTCCGTACTGATTTCATTAATCGTATCACTGATGTCCCCGCTACTGATAGAACTGCTGTCATCAAAACTGCAAAACAGGAAAGAAGGAAAAACATATTACTACCACAACTAATCATATCTGCACAACTGTCCAGAAAAAAACCACCAATCCAATTTTTATTAAACTTGCTACTGTGACAACCAAGAATTCTGCATTTCTGCAAAAAGAAACAATTGCTCGAAACAATTAATCACTGACAGTCGTATTTACAGTAACAAAATAAGCTCATGTTACGAAAGAAAAGATGTTACTTTTGGAAGCATGACAACATTTAGAGTAATAATAGATAAAATATTGTTTGCTTTCTAACTGTTTCATTACACTTCCTCAGTGCGGCTATGAGTCAATGTTAAAAACATTACAAAAGCGCAATGATGGTTTGTTCATTAACATATAATGGGATTACTGGTTTACTTTAGAAGGTAACGGTTGCGAAGCAACAAGTGTTGCCTAGCAACCTGGTCCTATCATACCATTGGCTGTGGTTTTAATGTTTGTTCAGCCTCAGGAGCCGTGTAAGTAAATGGTGTTTACTTTAAAAAAATTACACACATTATACACAAATATTCTCTTTTCATCAGAATGTAAAATTGAATTTAGTGGGCTTCACGACAAAATATACCCCAAAACTCCAGTTTCATCCCGTATTTAATGTGTCCCTGTAGATAGCGTCAGCTGGAATGATGTACGTTTAATCAATGTGTTTTTAATTCATTTTTATAGTTTTGAAAATACCGTACTTCAAAAGGAAAATTTGTGTATGTTTTATCCAAGATGGATAAAAATGAAGACGAACACTTTGAATCTTCTAATAAATTTGACATTCCGATTTTACCAACAGCTACAAGCATGAATATGTGTATCACCATAGCAGTCTCCACATAATCAGGAAGTGAAATCAGTTTAAATTAATGATGGAACAGTTTAAATAATCATTTCATCGCTTTTTCAAGATAATTATCAGAAAAGCGATATAACAATTTATCTCCAACACCAAACGTATGAAACCGGTCATTAGTGGCAGACGGCCATAGGGAAAGTGAATGTAAAACCAGGCGTGATTTTTATACATTTTTCTCTGCTGGAGACCCATTTCTGATGTGATGCCAACAGGAATGATGATAACGTACTGGGTCACCTCTGTTAAACTTATCATAACATAGTGCCAACACATCCCAAACATGGAAACTCCTCACATCCTCTGTATACAAACAGAGCTGGCCTTGTCTTGTCTCATACATAAAACTACAGAGCAGTGATAGTAGTCTCTCCTGGTGCAATCCCCCACCCCATATACCTTGACCTTGACCTGCACAGATGTGTCATCCCCCCTATCAATCTATGATGTGCCCCCCCTCAGAAAGTTATGATTGTAAATCAATAACTTCACATGTTCAGAGACATTACATAAACTTCGAGAGATTCTAAGAAATGTGTGATGTCAGTTTTCTGCCATTTTAACTTTCCTCCTGCGACATCATGTCCTTCATATGACAAAAGCAATAACGTACGCAGACCCCTGGATTTCAATACGGCATAAAGTTAATGATTTTAAAAGCATGAATATAGTAAACATGTATCTATTTAGATTTGTGTGAATTGTTTTAGAGCAAAAACACAAATCTCCGAACTCTCCCAGGAGTCCTGGAGCAAGGTTGTCACCTACACGCCTGGCAGTATCCCCACGTGTAATTCTGAAGTGAACAATTTACTGATATGCAAAACAAACAAATAAAACAGTAAAAATGTTCACATATGTATTTCAAGTCTGAAAAGTTTGTAGTCAGAATGTCTACTGGTGACTGAGGGGATAAATCATGCAATGGATTAATTTGCTTTTAAAGTTCTAGACCTCAATTTTTTTTATTTATTTTTTTAAATTTGATTATCATAACCAATTTTTCAATCCATTTATATGACTAACAATTGGTGTATTTTAAATATAGTGCCTATTTTTCATACTAATCCAAATCTTTGAATAAATCTTTTCAGATTTTCTCCCACCCATTAAATGGAATTGATAAAGGTTTACAAATGTTAAGAAAAAAACAAAGACATTTTTCATGAATTCCATCACTTAAAACCTTGCTATTGCAAATTTCAAAACAGGAAATGTACATGATGGAATTTTTCATTAAAATATCATTATTTTCATAGATATTTATTCCAACAAACCCTTTGTGTCAGGATTTTAACGAGAAATGAAATATGAACACAATATAATAAGTGATAATTAAAAAAAACAAAATTGCCAAAAAAAATGGAATTAGATTATATTTTGAATGTCTAATGCCACTTCGACTGTCAAACATCTGGCAGGGTTTGGTTTTCTGTCAGGAATTCAGAAATGCGATGCACTACAGCTATAATTTTTGCATATTGAATGAATTTTTAGCACATCATATCTGTGAGATCGTGTGATATTAAAATTCCGTGACTTTGTCGAGCTGACAATATCTGTTTGTCTGCGACATCACTGAAAAATGATACTCACTCATGGGGGTAATAAAGTTTGTCATGTGTTTTGTTCCGAATTTACACACGGAATGCATAAAGTCAATTTTCAACGACATATTTTACGTTATCTTGGGTGAAAAAGCTAATCTTTCAAACTAGAAATCGTAATGGCTTCACCAAGAAGGAACTATGAGGAGAGTATGCATCTGCCGAGATTTGAAATTTCTTCTGTGACACATATTGATTTAAAAAGTTTTTTGTGAGCAATTCTGAAATTTCAATTAAATTAAGTTGGAATTTATGGCTCAATATCGTGCATATATGCTAGTGACTTTGTGTAGCCGTGGTAGCTAAAGATGAGCTAGCACTGGACGCGAGTGATTCATTGCGTATTAGGAAAATTATCATTGAATGTAAAATTCATGGATTTTTACTTTACATCAATTTCACTGGAAAATTTTCAATGGAAACTGTTTGGCAATACAGCTATAGTGGCATATTTCAAACAGAAATTTGCATGACTCCTTTAACACTGTAATTTAAAAACGTATTTATTTTAAAATTTAGAACATTACCTTCCTTGAAAATGTGAATTAAATCCTGAATGCAATGAGTTAGAACAATTCTTTTTCACAGTATAGTGACACATATTTAGTCTCATTGCCATTTCAAGTACTCCAAATTCTCGTGTCTTCTTTCCGACCATTCTCCACTGTCAGAATTTACTTTTGTCAACTTCTGGAAATTTCAAATACACACCGAATCTTGACATTACGAGCACACATTTCAAAACATTCACATCAACACTGAACAACACACGTTGCACTAAAAAGCTTGTCTTCACCAATAACTTTAAATTGTTTCCAAGTTTACGTGGTTTTTTTTTTCAAAAGGTTTCTTAAGATCTTGAGCCTTCTATCTTATAAATTATAAGGACAGAAACCTTGTTTTGCCGTCTGCTCACATAATGTAACACAATTCATTTCCATGTTTCTCAGAGGCCTTTAAACCTGGAAATGTCACCAAACAATCGTAAGATATAAAAAAAGAGATAAATCTTTTAACATTTCAGATTTATCACGATTTTATAGACAAGCATGTATCTCTTCTACATTGCTGCCCAGGACTGATGAACGTAAAAATAAAAAAAAGTAGGAGCAATGTTGTTACATGGTTAAATAAAATTGATGTCCCTTTGATAGTGTGACGGGTTACACAATGAAACAACTACAAATCATGGAACATCCTCCAGCGAAAATATCCCCAGTTCAAGGCTAGTTGTGAATAAGACATGCTCCAACAGGCATCCCTGTAGCATGCCTAGCCCAGGGGTAAATACATTTCGAATCATTGTGTCATTCATCAGGTGTCATTTCTTCAGGTATGACACATCAAACATTGTATAAATGCTATCTACCAACGGTTATCTTTCTAGAATGCATGATTTGTATCTCTTGTATACATGGAATTATCAATACTTCAGATTGTTTGAAAATGTTTGTGAAACCTAATATAATGCCCCATGTTTCACCCGATACTTCACCTAATGCTCAATGTATTTCATGTCTTTGAAACAATTTCTTTATATTCTTTGTTACCCTGCCACCATCACACAGAAATACCCTGTTATACTGTCACAATTATAAAACAAAACTTTGTTATACTGCCACCATAACACAGAAATACCGTTATACTGTCACAATTATAAAACAAAACTTTGTTATATTGTCATCATATACAGTAAAACTTTGTTATGCTGTAAACATTTTACAGTAAAACCTTGTTTAGCTATCACCATTATATAGTAAAACATTGTTTAGCTGTCACCATTAACAGTAAAACCATACTGCCATCATTATCAAATAAAACCTTGTTATACAGTCATCATCATACAGTGAAACTTTGTTATACAGTCATCATTATACAGTAAAACTTTGTTATACTGCCACCATTATAACAGATAAACCTTGTTATACTGTCATCATTATAACATGAAACCTTGTTATACTGCCATCATTATACAGTAAAACCTTGTTACTCTGTTAAGATTATAAAGTAAAACCTTGTTATACTGTAAGCATCGACAGTTAAACCTTGTTATACTGTCACCATTATACAGTAAAACCTTGTTACTCTGTTAAGATTATAAGTAAAACGTTGTTATACTGCTACCATTAACAGTTAAATCTTGTTATACTGCTTCCATTAACAGTTAAACCTTGTCATACTGTTACCATTAACAGTTAAACCTTGTTATACTGCTACCATTAACAGTTAAATCTTGTTTGACTGTGACCATTAACAGTATAACCTTGATATACTTTGCCACCTTATACATAAAACCTTGTTAAACTGTCACAATTAACAGTTAAATCTTGTTTTTCTGCCATCATTTCTCTTGATTCATTTGTATCCTTTGTATAAGTTTAGTGTGAATATCTGTTGATTGGGTTATGATACAGAATTCTATAAAATGAAATTGATTTGAACCCCAACCACCTGAGTGTATAGAGTAATCGATGAACATGACTAACCGGTGATGATTTCATGCTGTCACTACCCATAATGCTCACCCATTTGTAACTATAGTATCTATTTATAGACAGCACTGACTGACACAAAACAACATCGGCAATTTACATATGGACAAGGCATCTATCACCCGAACAAATATCTAGAACAAAACAAAGAATTTCGAAAACTTCCCGCTCAGGATTTCCTGTCTTGAAATGATCACAAAAATGTAACAATGCTTCAAAATTACATGGTTTTCTATACAGAGAGACAGAAGAAGTCTGCTTACATAAAAACCATAATGTATCAGGAAAATAATAACAGCTTCTAACTTGTAAGACACGGAAATAATAACGGTCTCGAAGACAAAGACATCCATCTTGTTTGCATATAAACAACAGTCTTCCAATCCTGTGGTTTGCCATTTTACAAAAATATTTCCTTTCCATTATTCATGAGTTAATGCCAGCAGTCAGCCACAGATATTGTTTATGTGTCATAGCATATAGTGTAGCTCTTAAAAATAGGAGGTAAATTATACTCATAGGTTATGTTTGCCTTATATAGCCCGTAACTCTACCACATATATGTGAGGAATACATCAATTTTATTAAAAAAAACTCATTATCTTTAAATTTATGGTAAAGATATTTATATAAGTAATTTATGATATTTGATACAAAGTTATAAATGTTTTCTAAAAAACATAAGGTAAACTGCAGTTCCATGATAACACCTAAAAATACTACTATGTTTGTGATGTAACAACACTTTTCATTGGTTAATAACCATGGATTATTGGATGATAGATCATGCGCGTATGTACTTGAAATGATGGAAAATAATCAAATGTGGCTGCATTCTACCATAATACACACACATACATTGATTATTTCTTAAATGACATCATCGTTCAAAGATTTACACAGAACAACTGTAGATAAAGCCTGGGTATATTTAAGAAGACATCTTATGAACAACTTTGATTAGATCTCGGATAATGATATTATATTGTCTAAAGTCCATCATCATATTTGCCAGGTGGCCCAAGGAGAACCTATCAATAGCTTTGGTCAAACTGTTTCTTGTAAAACATATGTAAATCTCCAGCTGTGTGATTGGAATTAATGAATGCTCCCTTCCTGTTCCAGGAAGTACAATGAACCCTCCCCTGCTGGGACATGTGGGCATATTGTAGTATGAGTTGTAAGCTATAGAGGAAAAGGCTTCAGGGGCCTGCAATTCGGCATTATCTAGAGGAACGAAATAAAAGATCGTTGCTATGGTAACTGCTATCGTTTTGTGGTTAGTTCAAAAGTTAATAAATGTGCCACAAATAAAAATCACATTGCCAACATAAAAATGTATTGATCCTCAAATAAACATCATTCAAAACCCTTTTTAAACACAATGTACATAAAAGTTCATAAATTTCCCATGGGATATTGATAGAACTTTATGGCCAGCAGAGAATAAAATCTGAATAGGGTTTTATTGAAGTATTATCACAAGATGAGGAGAGTTGTACTGAGTGCAATTTTACTGTACCAGACCTGATAAGAAAACCAAGTATTAAACATACAATTCAGACATGTTGTCATTGTTAATATTGCTAATTAAGAGAATCGTAAAAAACTCTCTGGGAGTAGTTACATTTTTATATTTTAGTTTAAACCTTGCCGTGTATTGATTGTAAAAGATCTGTAGTTATTTCAGAACGTTGAACTAGAAATTAATTCATTAACCCTTGAAGTTTTATAAGGAACTATTCCAACCTTTGAATTGGAAGAGTTCAAATGCGTCTTCAGGGGTGAATGAGTTAAAGAGCCTCACTAAGAAAGAACAACTTTGCGTACACACATGCATCTGACCAATCAGAATGATCCCACAGGTACGTGTATAAAATACAGACACGGAATGTCCATTACAGCTCATTGTAGATGTAACTGTCCACAAGCCTAGACAAACAATAAAATATAAAAGATAATTTCTTTAATTTACCCTTTCACCCCTATGTAACTTTTGTACAGTCTCTACCATGCATTAATCTTGATGAGTCCATTATGGTCTACAGTGGTGAAAGGGTTAAGTTTGATCCGTAAATGCGAATATTATTCGTTAATTCCGGACTGACTCACTCTCCCTCTCTAAGTAGACATTTCCCCAATGCAATTTACCAGTGTGTCTTTGAGCGTACATTTATTAATAATTTCCCCCCCCTTCCAAATGGACTGTTTCTGTTCAATTTAGACCAAGACATATCTCTGACGATGTCTAGAAGGCATATAGAAACCATTTTTCTTCCTAAGTTGATTTTCCAATCTGTCCCCGATCTGTTTGAGCAGTTTTCTGTTCTTAAGGAACAAACATGCAATGTGCTTATAATGGGAGAATAACAGTTTAGTGTAAATACCATGTAAAATCCTTTCTTATAATAAAAGGACAAATAAATCCACTTTTCCACTTTAGATATGCCAAAGTCAGAGCCAGCATTTTTATCATATATAGACTTAATTATGCTTCAAGCTAATTGTCCCTACCTAGAAATACCATACATGTGTCCTTTAGGGGATCATTTGTATTTTTTAAAACATTTGAAGGAAAATACTGTTATTAACAATTCATTCATAATAAATTCATTTATAAACTCATTCACCCCTGAAATTTCATGAAGACCTTTTCCAACCTTTGCATTGGAAGAGTTCAAATGTGTCTTGAGCGGTGAATGAGTTGATATCCAAAATAAAATAAAGGAAATTTTTCATTTTTGTAACAATTTCCAGAAAACAAAGTATTCAGTTTCAAGCTTGAATTACACTTTATGTGTGAAGATTTAATTGCCGATACAGAAAAAAAGAGTGTTGTAGGAACTAAGCCCTAAAAACTTAAACCCCCCCCCCCATATACTGCTTTACAATGCACTTCAACACAAGTCCTATTGCTGAGCACCAGCCTATCTCACAAGCGGCTGGCTAAGATTTCAATATGGTGATCAAATCCAGCGTAAGTGATTCCACTTTAATTCCGTTTTCAAATCAAGAGCCTGTTTGACTCCGACTGGCA
The DNA here is from genome assembly GCF_002113885.1 of Mizuhopecten yessoensis. Taxonomy (NCBI): domain Eukaryota; kingdom Metazoa; phylum Mollusca; class Bivalvia; order Pectinida; family Pectinidae; genus Mizuhopecten; species Mizuhopecten yessoensis. Next base: position 829,686 of record NW_018405338.1, on the reverse strand, counting down.
GGCAGGATCTGTCTGCTTCGTGATGAATTTAGAGAAGTTGTATCGCTACCAGATAAAGAATGATAGATGTGGAATCGAAGAAATCCCGCAACAACACGAAAATACACAATTCTTCTCTTACTACTCCATGCTACTCAAGCCTTGTAAAGACCCTGATCAGAGTCGATTTAAAGCTTCCCATCCACATTTGTAGTTCTTTATATTTAGAATGACTAGATTAAATTTAGATTGTGTGAAATTCTACGCCTGTTTTTTTCTACCTTGAAGTTAATCACATCCTTCCGAACTTCCCTGACCAGATACAAATTTGTGATTGCTACAAAGGACACATAATTGAACGAAACCCCATTTCCCAAATCCTGATAGACTCGAATCTCCAATAAGCTGTAATTCAATTTATGGAAAATGTTGAGAGACTTTCCCTTAACTTCAGCTTTCTAAATCAAACTTTGCGGACAAGATATGAATTATTCAGCTGCTACAGAGGATACGAATAGAACAAAAACTATTTTCCACATCGGGGTTCACTTAAATCTATATTTAGATGTATTTCAAATATAAACAAAGTGAGCAGAGCCTAACATAGGTATAATGCCAACCCAGACCCAAGAAAAGTGGTCAAGTAGGAGTGTGACCTTTGACCAATTATACAGGATGTGGATTAACCTACCTTCACTTTCACAGTTGTGTTTTTCAAACTACCTCGTCTGTGGAGTTATCACCCCTTCATTTCAAAGCTTACAAACACTTTAAAATTCACTGACCAGTGGAAAACTCTGTTTTAACAATGCATTGTGTCCCATATCTTGGTAACCATGAATCTATATTTCTTGATGTGGAACTTATGCCCTTTAGTTTCAGCTTTTTGAATCATCTGCATTAAGAACACCTTATTGACACCCTCCCCCCACCCACCATCCATATTTGCCACCTCTCCTGAGGGAGACTCCCGATTTTGGACCCTAAAATTGAGCATTTTCAACCAGTGAATTTGCTAAACTATTCCTCTTTTCTAAGATCTGATGACTTCATCTCAAAAACAGCTTAAAACCATGCCATTTTAGAGTGAACATATTATCCACATCATATTTACACTTTTAATGGCAAAAATTTCCCTTGACAAATGCAGGCATCTACGTTAAGCTTCAATTCTAGGTAGGAGGATGCAGGAAAATCTCCCATGATGCATCAGCTTCATCAAAGATCTGGAGGAGACGTTTTACAAATCGATCAAAGAAGACCGACGACATTTACAGCCCGGCATCTTTTTGAACAATTTCATCGTTTGATGAACTGGGTAATTAGCAGGATCCCGCAAAAGAGTGGAGATCATTTTTCTTGATGTTAAACTAATCCAGTGATTACACTGCCCATGATGCCGATAAAGATAGCGATACCATACAAGATGCGTGGAAAAACGTGTCAATCTTACGGAGCTCTGTGCACAGATGTCCTTGGAAATGCAGTCTAACATTAAAAAAAAAAATCAAAGATGGCTGAACTGAAAATTTCAAATCTTTCACACTTGTTCTGTACAGCACTTCAAATTCATCTTTAAGTAGTTTTCCGTCTGTGATTAATGTTCAACAGTTAGAGAACAAGTTCAAGAAATAATGCAAATATTTTATATTTTTGCACAAAGAGAAACAAAGCAAACAAAATGTAAACTAGCACACCGTTATTGACCTACAACACACTTGTGAAGATAAAGTAAAGATTTTTCACTTGAATACATAACGCCAGAGTTAGAAAAATTCCACAAATTTGGATTATGTCTTTACTCTAGATATGCATTTCAAGTTAGGAACTTCCTGAAGGACTATTTGTGAAGCTTGGGACTAGAAATGTTTCTAGATACCAAGAAGGGCAGGATGTCTCTCTATACAGGTTTTCTTGAAAACAAGTAAAGTTTCTCCATGTAAATGGCCACATACTACACAGTCATTGACCTTTGATAAATTATATAGGACTTGTTCAGATCAGTTCAATGGCTACAGGTCATAATGCAACTGTATGTAAACATTATGGCGACCCAGACAACCTCTTTACCGAGTCTGCCACTTCAACGCTCCACTACACACCTGCTGAAGGAAATATATGTATAATTATAACTACACTTAGTTTTACTTCCTGACAAATTAACATGTCACGATCGTTATTTCCCAAGCTTTATCACGTACGACCAATAATGTTTTCTCACCAAAACACTGTTTCTAATCGCAACTTCTAAATTCCAGAATCATAAAATCAAAATCATGGTCAGTGGAATCATATTTTTACACTACAAATCATCTCAGCATAGCCCTGCCTAAAACAGCAATCAATTTTTTGAAAATTGAACTTATCAATTTCAAGAATTCAAAATGGTTTTGCACATATTTTATGCCGCTGAAATTTTTAACTCAATATAATGTTTTATTTAAGAAAAAAAAGGTATCTACCCATCCAAATGACGGGACTGAGTACCATTTGTCTGTTCAGTGATGCTTGAGTAGAGGAAATGTCTCCCTGAATCACCAGTAACAGACATATGTAAAGCTATATAGACACCAACAGATCATTGTCAGCCAATTTCCAAAGCCGTTTCACCCCTAAGCCAACAATACAGACACTAGTGCCATCCTTCCTAGCGCCATAAATATGTCAGACTAACATGAATTGGTTGGGTGTACTTTGTTGTTGGGCCCTCTGAGCACTACACTGGAACTTTGTGAAATATAGACAAATGTGATCAACACAACAAATCAATGAGAATTTGGATCCACCTTGCTTCCTTTGTAATACAATTGGTAACCAGAGGGAATCGTGCTATGAAGAATGAGTTGGTCTGATATTACAAAAACAAAAACAAGGAAAAGATATGCAGAAAGATTTTTCTGGCATGAACTGTAAGTAACCTTGGAAATGCATAGCCAAGATGTCATCACATTTAGCATACACACGTTCTCCACAGCTGATCATACCTTCACCAGTGACTTTTATTGGTAGATGAAAGTGCCTTTTTTAAAAACAAAATGGCCATTTAAAATTAATTTCATCATTTGACAATTTTCTATAAACAGTAATAAACCTTGACCTTGGCATTCTGAAATTTCAACTCATAAGGCCAACATTATCATATTTGACCATTGAATTAAAGGTGACAAATTTCTATAAATCGTAACAGTGATTTTGGCCTTGACCTTTGGTTACCTCATTTTTGAACATCTCTGACAAATTTTGACATTTGCACGAAGTTTGATCAAATTCCATTCAGATAACAGGTTGCTAGGGTGACATGACACTGAATTGGGTTAGCATGGACACAGGTACCGCCCGCCCGCCCCCC
>NW_018405338.1:820802-823527 GCF_002113885.1 Mizuhopecten yessoensis | reverse complement strand
TTGAATATTTCAGATACACGACTATCTTGATTTAGTATGCAATGATTTAGTTTCGTAATATACAAAAATAAATCGAATTAAGCCAATCAGAACCAATATCATTAGTATTATGTCAATCTCACTTAATGCAAATTACTTAACTCATTCACCCCTGAAGACACATGTGAACTCTTCCAATTCAAAGGTTGGAATAGTTCATTATGTAACTTCAGAGGTGAATGAGTTAATTAAGACAGAACAGATAATCTGATATGCCCCAGTCAGGAATTATCCAGGTAAATTTTATCATTCTGGATCCTTGACCTTCCAAACCTCACACCTGTGAGATCCAATATCCGTTGTAATCTTTCCAGCAGGTCCAAATCCAGCGCGGCTGGATCAAATTCGTGTCACCAAACACCTTTGTATGCTGGAAGGGTTCCAATCCAATTTCTTGGACCGAAGGAATCTATACTGGGCGAAGGAATCTATACAGGGCGTTGTATAATGAGGATGGGGTTTAACAATGCAGACGGCAACTTCAAAGGAAAACCCCTTGATTTATTGCGAGTTCTAATCAAGTCGGAATTTTCAACACCCCTGTTGCCATGGTGACTATAAACAAGGAAAATATCTTACACTAGAGTAGAGATTCAAAGATGGCAGAAACCAGAAAACAAGGAACCCGCAGTCACAAGTCCACATCACTATAAAAGCTTGTTTCTTTTTCGTTTAAAATACTGATGACAGATAAATATCAATACCCCTTCTAGAATCAGAAGTTGATCGCATGTTTAGAACGTCCTGACTGTTGAAAAAAGAAAACCACAAGTCAGGATTTGATTTGTGGAGTATGTATTTAGGATACAAAATGGCTCTGGGAATCGATAGAAGAAAATGAAAATAGTGTCAACACAGCCCAATGTCTCAGACAATGAGATGCTACCTAGAATGTAATTTCTCTGTCTGTGACCTTAGCTTGATGACCTTGGGAGTCATTATTGAGTGCCTAGATTACCACAGGGCAGTAGATCTAAAATAAGCTGGAGAGGTGGAGAGTATCAAAGGCAAAAATAAACACGTTTGCAGATGTGCAGTGTGTTGTGTCCTGTATTATAAGATCTGGGAGGGGGTAGGGAGGGGGCTAAGGGAGGGCATACAGAGAAAGGGTAATTGGAACAGTACAGTCTGGGAGGTCTAATCATGTACATTTTAGTGAAATACATGCAGGTTTAAATTACCATGAAGGTTACTAGGGAGGGACAGGATGGGATAGGAGAGGAGATGAAGGGAGGAAAGGGAAGGGTTGGGAAGACAGACAAAAGTAGGGAGGTAAGGGGAGTAGGAAGGAATGTATTTACAGAAGTGAAAGAAGATGACAGTAAGAAAAAGATATAATCATGAAACTGAAGAGGCTGGGGTAGGGAGTGGAGAGGGGGAGGTGTGAGGATATGCAAATGAGGTAAATGATGAAGGGCAGGGCAGTTGACTTGACATAGATTAGAGATTTGGGGAGTGGGGTGACCAGTGAATGGTAAGCTTTGGGAGAACGTCTTCCTAATAAACAGCCATAGATACTAAAAAAATGTATATGATACGATCAATTGGATACAATGATATTTTGAGATATTTCACTAAAGGACAGTGTCAGAATGCATTTATTCTAGAAACATTGAAATACACAATGACAAAACTGTCTAAATTATTTAACGAAAGATATAAATTCCGGTTCTATTCAATTTGTGGTTGAAATGCATCCCTTATGAAATGCTTCAACCATGAAATTGTTATTTATGTGAGTGCATCCATAGTTGATATCGGCTAGTTCTAGAATCTTTCCTGGAGAAAATTAATTAAAACCCCCATTTGATGAAATCACATATACATGCCAGCCCATTACACGCGAGGCTTATTCTGAAAGATAATACCAGGTTCAAACCTCAGGGTCACTACCAAATATTGTAAGTATTGTCAGCTTGATGTAAAACATCTGTACATTTTTCATTAAACAACAGATAACAGATGAGTATATAAATAACAAAGTGTCACAAAACCATACTTTGAATTGATGTACAAATGTATCAATAAAAGATTTTATATTACTTCTCCTGATTTTTTAAAAAGAGTTTAATTTTTTCAAGAAATCTTCACTCTTCTGGAAGCTAACAGAACATAAACCAACATCAAGCAGCCTTGAAAATTCTATAATTTTTATTCTTTCCCCTCCCAATATAGAACTCCCTGTCCCCCACAGGCAATTGTTTTTTCTTGTTTAAAGGAAAGATTAGGCAGAGTAGAAACACAATGGAGGATAGCCTGATAAGGGTACCGTTTCTCTTTTGTTTTCACAGCTGTGAATAATATTTCGTGTGGAATATGATACTTTTTTTATCTCCACTAGACATCTGTATAAAAAAAATCCCCAGAACCCCTCAGCCCTGCTGTAGTGTTGTCAGCCAAATATGATGGAGATTATCACGTAAATCTGTGGCTGGAGTAAATGAGAATTTCCTTAAATAGAATTTTTACATTAATTATCATTATTCTAAGTGACCGCTGGTATCCATTTAACCTGTATTGACAGTATGACCTCATAAGTACAAACATTATAAATACATCCATGGAATATTCATGTGTTGTTAAGGTTTGTCATCCCATTCAGTGAGAGAGGGAACACAAAGGAAATCTAAATAGGACAATATATCATGGTCTGTGAGGTGGGGCTGGGGCTCGGGGTGGGGGTGAT
>NW_018405338.1:813122-820750 GCF_002113885.1 Mizuhopecten yessoensis | reverse complement strand
GGGGGGGGAGTGGAAGAGGCGCAATAAATAAATCAGCATCCCTCTACAACAGGTGATAAGAACAATAATTTCTGGCGCATAAAACCAGACAACTGTTCACTCTAGCATACAAGTATCCCAGATAGAGCCAGGGTGGTCTCATGTATCATTTACCTGCATTTTCACCTGTACAGGTAAATCTGATCAACCAGGTGTTTTGTATTCTGCTTTATACAAAACCTTCTGATTTCTGTACTGTTATTTCTACCTCTGAAGTTTTACACACTTTAATTACCAAATAGCCTAGGACATCAGATGATACATCACGTGTACTTTAACCTATAGAATATATATTGTATTTATTAAGAAAGGTGAAAAACTTCCAGGTGGGATACACAGGTGTACCAAGCTTACCCAGATGAGGAGGAAGTGTTCCAGTAGGGATTACTAGCCTGCTGCTGAAACTGAGGGTTAAGTGTCGGCTGATTGTTGTTCTCCTGGAAATGTTGTTGTTGTTGTTGATTTTGTTGTTGCTGGTGTTCCTGTTTAGCTGTATTGACGCTCTCATTTTGTCTCTGCTGTTGTTTCTGTTGCTCATGTTGCTGATGTTGACTATGTGCATCACTTCCTGCTGTTTCATTTTGGTTTTGAACTGACCCCTGGCCTACTCTCCTCGAGTCGAAAGAGGTTCTGAGAAATGCCCCGTTGGTCCTCATGATGAGGGTCGTATCAATTATTCCAACAAAATTGTGAAAAAAATACACCTCACAGTTTTGGAAAGCTCATTGATAACTTCATCCATCTTAACATTTTACACAAACAAATCTCACTCTTACTATTTCTTTTTATTACTTTATCCAGTTATTTCCCCATGAGAAGTATCCATTTCTAAAAGTATTATGAAAATACACCACACTAATCCAAACTAAAACACTGCTAAAATGCTCAAGGGCTGCGGCAAAGAAAACACAAAAAACATACAAACAAAAACTCCAAAGATGCTAGTGTTACTGTAAACCAGCTTCAGATACAGAGCTGGCAACTTAAGCCAAACACTGGAGCACAAGGTACCGTTACACAGCTATAGGGTATATTCCCAGTCTCCAGCGTCACAGGTAAAGCTCAACATTGTAGACAAATCCCGGACACTTAAGGAACAATGGAAGACAGAGACCCAAGGAGCCTAGGCAGCGGTAACCAAAGTCACTCAGCTTTATTTACTCCAGAAATCTTGGTCTTCTGATTTCTTATCTTGCATGTGTATCACAATGGTAACTCACATCACACTTCCCATCCATTCATTCACAATCTCCAGGAGACGTTAAAATTATGCACTCTGCCAATTTTTTTTTACACTTGAACAACATGCTAGAGATAAATGAATTTCAGTGAAATCTTCCAGGTTTAATTGATGAAATTGTCACTGGAGAGATAAAAAACTAAATCCCATTCTTTTGAGCGTTTGTCGTGACTGTAGCCCACTAATGCTATCTATGACGACAAAAGCCTCAGCTCCAGGATGACTCAGGCACATCTCCGTAGCCGAGCTGAAAAAACGGCACACACAGTTTCAGCAATAGAAGTTCGAGGAACCGTAATTATATTGGTAAACTGCTGCGACAGTCACACAGCATAGCGATGCTGACAGATGTACAATTTGATGAAAGACCACACCATTTGGCTAAAAATGTTTTCCTTGTCAACAGTGACGGGGCCAAATAGCTAGGACCTGGGTAGTGCTATAGTACAGCTAGATCCGTCTTATTATTTATTTGGTATTTATTGATCCCCAACTGGAAGCCCAAGCAGAAGAGGACTAAACATGCATGAATTCGGGCTCCTGCTCCGAGCTAACGAACGCACTGCCTGCCAAGCTATATGTGAACCAACCAACCAACGACACAGTATCAGAAAAACTTTGGAGGGCTGAATTTGCAGTATTACTTCTCCGATATTGATCCAAAGAGAAGCCTGGAGTCCCTGCTGGGATGCAAAACTTGCCTCTAACAGCCCCAAATAGTCAGCTGGAAGAAGGGACAGCTCGAGACACCCCTATTATACGTCAAAAAATAAAATATCAGAAAAATTTGAGTCAGACACTGCAAAATTTATGACTCAGATTGGATTTGAGTGTTTGATTCAAAATTATGCACAAAATGATCAATGTCCGTACATGTCAACTGGATGGTCTTCATGCATCAACGGTATTTGGTTTGGCACTTGGTTTGTAGAATTTAAGATCAAAAGGACAATATATCTAAAACAAGGAGCGTGTCAAGTAGAAGCATGCTAACAAACCAACCAGTCTATTGTAGTTCTCACAATCACAGAAACACAGTACTTGTCTGTTTGGAATTTTACAGCTTCATAACAGCTTAGATCATTTTGACAAAGAAAAATTCAGAAATAAATCAGTTATTTCTGACGAGTTGATCAATATACATGTGTCAACAATGGTGAACAAATTAACCTGTCCATAATGACCTGTCAAAGGATTGGAGCATATATGTCCACAATAGACAGGTATCACAGACTATAGGCAGGTGTCAAGAGACTATAGGCAGGTGTCACAGACTATAGGCAGGTGTCATAGACTATAGGGAGGTGTACCAGACTATAGGCAGGTGTCACAGACTATAGACAGGTGTCACAGACTATAGGGAGGGATAACAGACTATAGACAGGGGTCACAGACTATAGGCAGGTATCACAGACTATAGGCAGGTGTCACAGACTATAGGCAGGTATCACAGACCATAGGCAGGTATCTCAGACTATAGGCAGGTATCACAGACTATAGGCAGGTGTCACAGACTCTAGGCAGGTGTACCAGACTATAGGCAGGTGTACCAGACCACAGGTCCACTGAAGCGTCCATACACATCACTGTAATAAGGTGTCCTGTGTGTCAATGTTTTAATTCAGCCTCTTTCTTTTCTAGACAGGTTGTCCTTTTAGACAGTTTATAAACTGTAGTTGTCCTTTTAGACAGGTTATAGTCTAGTTGCCCTTTATACACAGGTTATGGTCTAGTTGTCCTTTTTAACAGGTTATAATCTAGTTGTCCTTTATACACAGGTTATAATTTAGTTGTCCTTTATACACAGGTTATGGTCAAGTTGTCCTTTTAGACAGGCTCAAATCTAGTTGTCCTTTTAGACATGTTATAGTCTAGTTGTCCTTTATACACAGGTTATAGTCTAGTTGTCCTTTTAGACAGGTTAAAGTAAAGTTTTCCTTTATACACAGGTTGTCCTCCTAAGCCAGAACTTTGTTTAGACAGGTTGTACTAAAGAAGTAGTCCATCTTCTTTTTATAAATGAGATATAAAAGCTTTATTGATGCTAAAACAACGTTCCCATTGCATTCTAGTTTTTGTACTGTGTCACGAGGGTCGTTATATACAGTTGACCCCCACCACCTACTCAATACCAATCCAACAAGCCATTAACCATACCCAGCTGCCCAAATAGAGAATTACAAACAATCGTCTCTTATCGTATTTCCTAAGGTTTTCTTCATCAATTATGAGTCATGACAATTGTATCTGTAAAGTTTACCTCATCAATACCAATGCTGCCATGTTTTTTACCGAGTGTGATATCTCCCTAGGGTACATGCTTTAATCAGGCCTTCCACGTGTATATGGTGTAATGGGGTCTACAACATGACATCCCATAATATTCAATAACTCATTGTTACGGATGGAACATACACCTGTTACATGGGTAGGATCACAGACACTAATGATGACTGCTTTGTCTACTAGTTCAGGTTCTACATTTAACTCGTTCAACCCTGAAGACACATTTGCACTCTTCCTATTCAAAGGTTGGAATAGTTCATTATGAAATTTCAGGGTGAATGAGTTAATCAATATCAAGCTGATAGAAGCTCATAGTGGCATCAATTTGATGTCTTGGGACATGTAACACCTGTTTTAATGAAGACCTTATCATCAAAGAGTTTTGAAGCTATCAGGTGATTAACTCTAGTGAAACAAAATTCCGAATGTTCCTCGCTTTCCACAGCATCAGATAAAATGGATTCCGATGTAATAAGAATACAAGTTTTTCGCAGGAATACTTCCAAGTTTGTTGGTGCCCATTTGAATGACTAGACACACAAGAGCAATCTAAAATAACTCTTTCAAAATGAAAAGTTCATAACTGGTGATAAGCTAAGAAATTTCATCAAAATAACCAATACTACAGCTACAGCAAGACCTTGTTATACTGCCATTTGTCCAGATTTTTTTTGTTATAATGCCAAGAACTCCCAAGTGAAAATATGCCATTATATATATATAGGGGTTTGACAATACACCAAAGGAGACCTACAAAAGAGTTATTAAGAAAAAGGGAATCGGTGGCACAAAAACATAGTGTCACTAAGTGAGGTGGCAAATTGAACATTTGGCATTATATCAAGGTTTTCTATATACTGACCAGCGGAAGACTTTCTCATAAAGAGGTCATTGCCATCTGAAACGTCGTTTAACATAGGGAAGCCAACTAAATGAGAACAAAAGTCTATAGATTTCATTGTGTCAACAGAGCCAATAGGGAGGGGCAAGTGATATTCAATTTTTTGTCAGCTATGAGACTCAGGGGTTCCCACAAAACTTGTTGAAGCCATCATAAGTGATCAATTTGTATGATCAACAAGACCTAACGAGTTAAGCTTGGTTAGTGACCTCTAGCAGACACACTGTAGGCCCACTGTGACCAACTAGCGGTCAAAATTCTCCTCTATATGTCACTTTCAATATAATTTGACTAAACCCTTAGGTCATGATAGGATTGGTTGAACACCAGAAAATGTTCCTGCATTTTCATTCCATAACTCTAACTATTACATTTTTAAGATCAAAAGAATTGTAAAAAGATAAACAAAGATTTGGGAGCCATTAGCAAGTAGAATTAACATGATAGTAAAAATTATATTTTTTGTTCCCTCCAAAACATTTTACCACTAACTCGTTCATCCCTGAAGACACATTTGAAGTCTTCCAATTCAAAGGTCGGAATAGTTCATTATAAAATTTCAGTATATCCTATTAACACCTAAAGTCATTTAAGGATATGAAATTGAAGCAATAAAAAAACTTTCATGATGGTTTGTCAAAGGTCATATATATATTCTGACAGAACCACCTCCATGATAACCACTAGAAAATAAAACATGAATCATTTACCTCCCCCTTGAGGAGCTCTCCAGTGTGTGTTACACTAATGGTCAAAGTCAGTGTGAAGGAATGGCAAAGTTCACTACATGGCAAGTTGTATTAACACAAAATAGTCATATAATCTAACGACTAAACCCTTTCACCATTGTAGACCATAATGGACTCATCCATATCAATGCATGGTAGAGTCTACTAAAGTTACACAGGGGTGAAAGGGTTAAACTGTATGTCACACTGCGGATATATCTGTACAACCTCCCCATCAAACTATTCACGATATTTGAACCGTTCACTGAACCATATACCAATATCTAACAATCACGCACAGTAGATGTATACCGTACCAGACCATGAGCACTGTGTATGGAAATTCACTCAGTATCAATAATTACCGTATTTTTCTCCCACAACAATGTTGCATGTGTAACAAAATTTAGATGATTAAACGGCAGTATGCATACAGAATCTACATAATGTTTCATTTTCCGCTTGTTCCCATGACGATAAGCCCTGGTTTGCCAAAGACCAAATCAAGGTATTTGACCTTGACCAGTCACATTGAAACAGAACTGTTATGCCAAACCCAAATACAAACTTTGATAACATTATGTGCCTGCCTTGAAACATCTACATTGAAAACTTACTTCCAAAAGCTGAATTGGACATCTTTATCCATTACTGAACAAAAAAGATATTATGTTGTTTTGATAAGTTTTTGAAAATATTCAGTAAACACATTGTATGAATTTTCATTTTTTTTTCATCTTTAGCACCAAATAAGTAATTGATTGTAATACTGCTATGTCAGCTATCAATTATCCTATATTAACGAAATAAATTTGATATATATATATATAAGAGGAAGTACAACAGTGTTCTATTTAAAGGTTTTACTGTCAATTACATGAGCCGGTCTACTCTGTCCAATTTGTTGTACACACAGGGTGTCTGATCAGACAGGTTTAACAGTAAATTACATAAACATGTCTTATTTGGCTAAAACATTGTACGTGTCCCAGGGTGTCATATAGGACAGGTTTTACATTAAATTGCATAAACCTGTCTAATCTGTTTCCTACATGGTGTCAGATTAGACAGAACTTACAGTAAATTACATAAACCTGTCTAATCTGTTGTCTGTGTCCTACATGGTATTAGAATAGACAGGTTTTACAGTAAATTAGATGAACCTGTCTAATCTGGCTAAACTGTTGTCAGTGTCCCACAAGGTATCAGAATAGACAGTTTTTTCAATAAATTATATGAACCTGTCTAATATGGCTAAAATGCTGTCAGTGTCCCACAGGGTGTCAGAATAGACAGGTTTAACAGAAAATTACATGATATCGTCTAATCTGACTAAAACGTTGTACATGTCCCACAGCTTGTCAGATAATAAGTCAAGTTTCGCTGGTATTGATTTGCTGAAAATTGTTTTGAAAATCTGCAGGTTCAATCTTTTTATGTACAATATTGTTCCAGAAGCACAGATTTAAACTGTTCCATACCAGCCCGTATGTAATCCATATGACTGACAATAAGCAGTCCTATATAAACTCTTTATCCCATCTCATAACTATCAGACTTAGTACTGTTGTACCTAAACCATCAATCAGACGAGGAAAAGATTGATTCTCGACTTTTTAATTGGTACTAAAAGTGTCATTCTGGACAGGTTTGATTGCCATCTAGAGATAGGAATCGTCATCAGGAGATAAGATTCCACAATCTTTGGTAAGTAAAGTTTCTGAAATTTATGGGAAATGGATTTGAATGAAATCTACGAGAAACAGCAAAAAACACTCAGAAATTGAACAGTTTATATTGTTAAGTAGAATGTGCGATTGAAAAGTTTGAATGTCGGACTGAAAACATTTTGTAATAAAAAAGGTCATATAAATCAGCTTTTCTTGTAGAATTTTGTAAAGTTTCAGCTTGTAAATAGGTTTCCTTGTAGAAGACTTGACTACAAATACAAGATATCCTTTTTTTACATACTTCCCATCTTCCAAGTTGTACAACATTCCGATATGTGAATATACTTCAATGTTAACAACTGTAGATTACTGTAAGTGACAATAACTCAGGGAAAAACGAGATTCCTTCCAGTTTTAGAGCATCACGTCTGTCACTGTAGCCATGAGTGTACCCAGTGATGTGAGCAGACGGTCAGTAGAAATGTTATGTTTCCCAGCAGTCTGGGGGTCATCATGCATGCTTCTAGATGTTTATTGGGGAAGGAATGCCTGATAGGGATCCATAATGCATTTCTCTCAATCTCAGGGCAGCTCTTCTAAGTTGGAGGGGGAAAAGGTATAGGGCATTGTCAAGGGCAGACAACTCCCTCTGGGAGTCACATAAGACAGGTTTTATTGTATTATAGATATAGTCCCTTCTACCCTGCTTGTTACCTTGATGCATATGATCACAGATAGATCTTTGGGATGTCTGCCCCCCCCCC
>NW_018405338.1:677373-812913 GCF_002113885.1 Mizuhopecten yessoensis | reverse complement strand
TGATGTCCCCCCACCCCCTCCTGCTGATGTCCCCTCACCCCCTCCCACTAAGCTGGTACATCATCAGACCAAGCTATCTATCCCTCTCACTCTCTGTGAAATCCTGACAGATCTAGTCGACTGATTGGGGAACTGATCTGAAACCTTTCCCACTGTACATCTCTATAGTAGACTGAGCGGCCTGCCAAATCACCACATCTTCTATAACCCTCTTTAGTGCACTGTTGAGGTTCCTTTACAGTTGTGAGTGTCCAGGCTTAAAAGCATTATGCCAAAACTTTAAGGAATTTCGAAAGCAAAAATTTTCTTCCTAAAATAAAGTTGTGAACGTTAGTATTGTTCATCTAAAGGTTGATTAAAATCCACAAAACATAAAAAGAATGTTTTTGAGAGGTAAAGATTGAGTGACTTTTTCCAATAACAGTAACGATGACATTTATTAGCCCATTCACCCCTAAAGTCACATTTGAACCTTACCAAATCAATGACTGGGCAAGTTCAGTTTAAATATGTAGGGGTGAATGAGTTAACAAGAAAACAAGTTTTAATACAATAAGATGTTATATGACTCCAAAGTTGGTCGATTCTATGTCAAAACTTATTTTTTATTTCGCAATATGAAGTGAATATTTCTACAAGAAAAAATTAACTATTTTTGAAAGATTTTCGGCAAAAGCACTGTTTGATAAGTTCTGGCTATGCAGTACAATCCAGAGTGTTCATGATTGACGAAAACACTATACAGCAGATCTGTCTAATCTGACCCCTGAATACTCCCGACACCCTATCATATCCGACATATAGCTTCTAAACCAATTTATTTGGACCCTCAGCATCTAATTAGACAGGTTTCATTGCTATATTGGAAAGTGTCAGAGGTGGGCTGACAACATTTCCCTCTATCAGTCAAAACAATACCAGATCACCTCACATCATAAACCAGTGACCATGCATGCACACAAATCAAGACAAGAATACATTAAAACCAGGATGTTCAGGGGTCCAATCCATTAAACAGTTATTTTATGTATATTTCATGCTATTCCCTCAATACAAACATTTGTAAAGACAGGATTTTCTTTCAGCGATGTCTGTTTTTGACAGGTTGTCATGTGCAGTTTGTTCACTTTAAACAGGTATTCTTTCAATAAAGGTGTCAGTCAGGACAGGTCCTACTGTATATATGCATACCAAAACAAGCTCCAATAAAGAAGATTTCCACTGCCTGCCTGCACTAAAGGGTACAAGTTGTAGCACACACATTCTACGATGAAGATAACGAGCGATGATAGGGAATGTTACGAAGCTGGCCTATCAAGTCAACTGTTACAGCATGTGTCTACATGGAGGACAGGCCTCGTAGGATTGTTTGAAGTAACAGAGAACGCCACACATCACAGACACGAGTCAAACATGTCCGCCACCATTGCCAGCCCCTCAGGGAAACAAGAGCCTCTCACAGGAAGTTAGTGTGGTATTATACAAGGCTTTGAAATCCACAATCTCCAACCTCATGGAGAAACGACAAACTCTTCAGAGAATTATATCATAAAGTACCATATATCAACTTTTACCAAGCAATATCAGTAACAATACACACACACATAAAAAAATGCAGCAGTTTTTTCCATTCATAAAAGCATTATATACTAACTTTCTCGCACACATTAAGGAGCTCAGAAGAATTATGGATTTTTTTCCATCCCATTATGCATGTTGTGTGGTCGTTTTTAAAATGGTTTATAACATTTTATATTACATCCATTTTGTTGTGCTTTATTGTTGGAATAGATAACAACAAATTGTAAATGAAAAACATGTGTTAGCTCTACAAGTATACAATAACATACAATAACCTTTGTGATTTCATAATAGTTATCAGCACCAACACAGTTTTATGGATCTTTCTACTTTTGTAAGTATAGAATAAACAAAATTTACGATAAAATGCTTTTTTTTTTTATTTGGTTGCTACTTCAAAAGTGTATTTGTCTATTACCTCAATTAGTTTATTGTTTCCTATGCTGAGAAAGATACACAAACTACATCCTGTTTTTTAACAACACATTGTTTAGTTATCTTCCCACTTTGGCATATTTTTTGAATACCAAGATGAAAAATACACAAACTGAACACAGTTTTCTATTTTTCATAGCACTTTCATAGCTATGTACTAATCTCCCTCTCAGTTTCTTGTCCAGAAGATAAACATAAACAAAAGACCAGAAGTTTTACATATAATCCCCAATTTCCCTTCAATAACACCCAGATATCCTGCTACCACTTATAACAAAGTCCAATATAATCTTTCTTTGATGTCTACATCTTGAACTTCTGATCTCTGATCTGTCTTTCCAAGGTCACATCACAATCCACCAGAAGCTTGATTTAGATGACTGCAACTGGTTCCAATGTAAACATTCAAGTGAGGCTGAGTGTGGCTGTGTATTAGTAACCATGGCGACTGATTGGATAACTTGCAAAGACCAGTGCTGTTTACTGCTGTGTTAGAGTGTGTTTGCTTGGATACCTGAATGAAGTGGCTGCTGATCGCCATGGTGATAGGGTGTTACAGATTGAGGTGAGAAGATGCAGGTTTTGTGTAGTCATGACTACCATAGGGGTTACTCTAAGTGCAGTTTCCAACAAGTGTGGTCCCAGTGTGCCCAGCTGGTAAACTAGGTCACTTGGGCCTATATTTACACTGCCTTTTGATTACAGAGGAACATATATGTACTACAGGGTTTATAAATACAATATAAGGGATCCTGTGTCTTACAGTACACATGCATATATCTCATGTACAAGAAGTGGAAAGAAATTTCTCATGCCAATCTAAACATAGAGAAAATACAAGTGGTATATAAAAGTCTAAACAAAATATCCTTACTAATAACACGACCCCAGGAACACTAATCATTTGTTTGTTTGCTTGGATTTTTTTTGTCCTTTTACTTGGAACTGAGCAAAGTTGTATTATCAAAATCAGGTCACTGAACAATTTCTAAAGTGCTGTCATACTGAAATCTCAAAACTTGGAAAAAGGGTTGAGCAGGACACTCTTTTCTATCAAATTTTATTCAATGTCATTTCTGAATATATTATCATGTAATATCAAGGGAATTTTTTAAAATATTTTTTTTGGGTGATTTAAAAGTAATGCACTATAGAGAAGTCTCCTATAAAAGAGATTAGATTTCCTATAACACGTCTAGAAGTTAATGTCCTTAATAATTGTGAGCGGAACTCTCCTGTGAAGAGGCCAATATGTGGCACACACCCCTAAACATTGCACTTCATGTTTCATCGGCTGACAATTATCGTTAACACACATTCCAGTAGATGTGTAGGTCCCAAGCCAGACTTTAACTGTTCCACTGTTCTGTACTTAAGACATGATGCTAGCGCCTGCTGCCATTCTCAAAATCCTTCAAACATTCTCAAAACAAGCTCCGCAATCTTGCCACCTCAACCTTTTTTGTCTACTCTTACAAAATTCAGACACCCGATATTAATTAATTCCGTATGCAAGTCGAATATCTTCTCCGGGGTAAAGAATGAACCCCCATCAACTGGCATCTCGTCATTTAGATAATTTGCTTCTTCCTACAGTCAATTAAAAGCAGACAGAACCGTTCATCTGCTGTTTACACCTATCTGTGGAGGAAACAAGCGAGCAAATGGAGCAGCGCCAATTCCGCGTAGTAAACATGTTTTTACTATC
Organism: Mizuhopecten yessoensis; assembly: GCF_002113885.1. Classification (NCBI taxonomy): domain Eukaryota; kingdom Metazoa; phylum Mollusca; class Bivalvia; order Pectinida; family Pectinidae; genus Mizuhopecten; species Mizuhopecten yessoensis. The sequence continues at coordinate 809,189 of NW_018405338.1, read as the reverse complement.
TCATCGAAAAAAGTTTTCGCAACGCAATTTTAGTGATAAAATATTATGGAGCAGGACACATTCACTAAGCACCTGGGTTTGAGTCCAGCATACTCAGTGTATGGAGTTCTTACCTTTTCCCTCATGTATGTATATATATCTCATATTACTTGGTATACATGATATCTCAATTTGTTTAATAAAAACATATAAGTTGTAGCCTAACACTGCTGCGGTTGTCAAATATCAACTTTAATGTGTGATGTCATGATGGAAACACAATTTCACAATCTAAACGGAAAAGCTCAGACCCCCTACGACTCATATTCTGTCTTGTAGAAAGGAGTTTACAGCCCGTACTTGGCCTGTGAAGTGGGGTTGGTTTAAGTATACGATTACAGCACTTAGAATATCTACAATTTCGTATCGACATGCTTTAACTACTTCCGTTCAAAACAATAATAACGCCTTACCTAGGGTCAGGGAATGGAACGAAAAACATCAGGCTAATTATCAATTTCACTTGTTCACCAAAGTGCATCACCGATCCAAACAATTAACTCAAGACTTTTATTTTCTAGAAGTATAAAAGTCACTGAAACAAAGATATTTGGGTACCAGGTGTGGATTCTTTACACGTAGACCATTACAGGATGCTCCCCCAGTACGTTGCAATGTGGTAACAAATGGTTTAACCCTGTGTAACTAAAAAAACAACACGAGTTTTCATGAGTGCAGTTCTCAAATAATATAAAAGTACAATTACATCTACATACATTGTGAATTATGACATAATCTTTCAAGCAGAATTAAGAAAATTACAATGTTTCAAGACATTTCCCACAATACCTTCAATGAAAATTCGACAACACATTAAGATCGCCGAGGTTTGGCAGACAGGGTCAAACTGAATAATAGATTGGGGGGGGGGGGGGGGGGGGGAATTAGTGTAAATTTAAAAAAAAAACATTACTCACACCCCAAATGTTTCGAATCCTAATCTCGCAGAAGAAAAATGTCTTTTCTAAATATGTCAAGCCTCACTCTTGAGAAGCAATGAAAAATAATTAGTGCGGATTGTCTTAACGAAATTACTCTCACCACTGTCAGAGACTTGTTACGATGATTCCGCCCGAAATGCCGGCACGGAGAACAAAGGAATGGGTTGGCGTGGTGTGAAATTAGGGATCAACGACGGTAATATGGAAATTCCATCATAATCAATACAAGAGGCGACGTAAATGACAAAGAAGCAAGGGCATCAAGGTAGTCTAATGCACCGTTTCCTCCAAAACTAAAAACATCCATTTCCTATGGTAATTACACGTTTTCTGTCCTTCAAACTCTGTGAGTGGTGGTTCTGTACTAAGAAACCAACGTGTGAAGAATGTGTTCTTTCAATCCATCCCAAACAGATGGTTTTGTGTTTTTTAATGAAATATTACTAAATATAGCCAACAGAGTAATTTGTATTTTGATTTCAATTAGATATTTGTGTTCAAATATTTGGGATACCATATTCACTTTCGAATTTTCGTAATACTCTGTCCCCTGTGGCTGTAAGAATATATATTTTTTAACTCATCCACCCCTAAAGACACAATTGAACTCTTCCAATTCAAAGGTTGGAATAGTTCATTATGAAATTTCAGGGGTGAAATCAGTTAATGGATATGACGCCTTTGACAAATATGTGATGAACATAATCAGTTTGAATTAATTTTTCAGATTCAATAGCTTCTTAATACACAGATTCAATAACACATATCAACATATATCACAGCTTTCAAAGCAAACATTGAAAAACATACTACCTAAAAACATTAACAACATTCATGGACAATTCCACTTGAAATTGAAACCTGTAACACTCTGTTTTGATAACACGCTTGGTGTAAAACAAATTTGAGATGATCATTCCTCGTCACGCCCTCCCCCAAACCCACATGCTGCATCAGGCCACTTCTCCTTTTATGAAGGTGGAACACTTTCACACCTCGGCCATATGGCCAGATGGCTTTAAGATGTGTTCAGAATTTAGGCTGTTGAGTTATCATTACATCACTTTGCAAGAAATAGCCATAATGTTATGCTAGTAGGCATGTAAATCCCTCCGACAATGTCTCAGTGGAAATCTTTGAGCCGACGAAAAAACCCAACCACCAAATCTCAAATTAAGTATCATTAGCGTAAAAAAATACAGTTTTTGTGAGTCATTTTACACCGTGATGTACAGGCTTAATTTGTATGTTCCCAAAGGGGAGATAATATTCAATAGTGGATATAACCAAGGGGAGATAATTCAATAAAACGGGTAATGAGCGAGATAAATTAAGAGAGTAATTTGATGAATGCGACAACTGAGATAGGATTCTAATTCGGTTGTGGATTCAAACACCTGGCAGAACTGTTAATTTGTGCAGAAGATTGAGTGGACCTAATTAGCAAAACTAATCAAGGGCAATAACTCCGAAAATTTACTACAGATTTTGGACCATAAACAAGTTTTGGCCATTATAAACTACCAAAGGTACTGCTAAATTACCACTATTGAGCTTTTATGTACTCCAAATATCCAAACAAAACAGTGTACTTTGATTTGTATTTAGGAGTTAAACTTAGGCCAATTAACACACCACATTTTTTATTAATTAGTATTTAAAATATCTACATGCAATTTGCTCGCTCGGCTGAAATGGATAACTTTGATATACCATCCCTTCTGTTCAGACACTATGTGATAAGTAGTTATATATATATACATCAGCAATTTCAAACACATCCAAGACTTGAGGCATTAATTAACCTGAACAGATCTTCTATAATGCTAACAGTTCATGACAATCTCTTAATGTCTGCATTTCCAGTCCAAAGGTATCACCTAATCGTGTTGGTGTTCTGAGGCCGTAAATGCTAGGAAGCCGACAATTTAATTCAATATCTTCTGTCCTATATGGTGATATGTCGGTTTGGATTTACGCAAATCTTTCAACACGTCGTCTTTACCTTGTAACAAGATTGCTAGATCCCAAAGGCGTCTCGTGCAGCAAAATTAAACTTGCATAATAAAACGCGTAACAGTTTCGCAAGTGTCACAAAGAATAACCAAACATGGGCGTAACAGTATCATTATAACCAGCAACTCTGGATTCCAAATGTAACTGAAGAAATTCTTAAAAGAATATCTGTAAATTTTATTTCATATTTCAAATAATATTGGAAAGATTACCACCACAACGTATATTGGGGTAGGTGATTCCTCTCGGGCAAAAAATTACATCGTAAATGTAATTTCACGTAAACCAAAAGTTCAGTGAGGCATGTATGGTAGGGCTCAACTGAATTCACAACTCGAATGAAATGTCAACTGTTTGAAATTTTTTTTTTTTTAATTCCTTTATGCATATTTAGGAGACCTCAATTCTGTTGTTGACTTCTAAATTGATCAAATAAATTGATGAGTCCTTCAAAGCAACACCTACCTAGATCTTCTTGTTAATGGAGTGTACCAGTAATTGCAGCTAGCGGTTGGTGATTTGGCTTAGCTCGTTAAGTCTACTTGTAATGTAAGTAAATATTGGGGGGGGGGGATTATACAATGTCTATGTATACCAATAATATAATAGACAATGGGAGGATGGGTGATTAGTTTACACCACCCAATCAGGACCTGTTGTGACTGCATACCAAAATCAACATTCCACAACTTGTAACCACCAGGAACATCAGGAATACTAAACCGTGATCGGGATATCCCATCCAACACTCCACGACTACCTCCCTCAGACACAGAAACTAATTACTCATTCACCCCTGAACACACATTTGAACTCTTCCATTTCAAAGGTTGGAAGAGTTCATTATGAATTTTCAAGGGTGGATGAGTTAACTTTGTACCCATCATGGAAACCCCTAGCTGATTTTCCATGGTAACATCTACTTGATACAGAGACCATGGTCATTTTTCCTGAATGGTGCAACCATGGTTTACTGCTACCTGTCTCTCCATGGTTACCCTTCCTAATGGACAGACCATTGGAAGCTCTCCCTATTGGAGTAACCTCTCTTGATCTCTCCAATTTGACAATCCAGCCACCTTCGTTTGAAGTAAAAGTGGCTGAGTTTTGAGACAAATAGCTTAATGGGGAAAAAAAATGAATAAAAAATTGAAAATCTCTTAAAAAACTGGCTGGATAGTTAGATTAAAGGATTAGTGGAAACTTGGTTCACAATAAATAATAAAAAAAATCACAAATTTTGTAAAATAATTTTCAAGTAGCAAATTAAATATGCCTTAATCATTTGTACTTGCACCTTTGGTAAATGTTAGGTCAATCTTGATGCAGCTTTCCAGAACTATTTTTCCTTGTTATTTTTAATTGGAACAGAGGAATGCTGGGCTTAAATAACAAGTTGTCTCTTGTGAAAGGCAGCAAGTCGTGTTCAAACATCAATACTAGAAATTCCTTATCACAGAATCGCACAGCTGATAGTAGAATTGATGGTTTCAAGGAGGAGACAGTGATGTTACCGGAAAAAAACCCAGTCTTCCCAAAATGTCCTTAAAGAGCCAGATAATGATATTACCAAGGTCTAATACATCTACACACAGAGAGACGCGATCTCCGACATCGCTTCCCGCCCGATATTCCATTGTGAGCTTTCCTGAAAAATAGTTCATCGACAATAACGAGAACGGACTAATTCCAATACGCCAATCATCTTGAGAGGTGTTCTACTGAAATTGGAGAAACTAATTAAAAGAATACTGCGAAGATTTATCTCCCTCTAAAAGAGCTCTCCTGAGCTGAAGATCTATTAACTTGACTGTTACCAGTGTCTTTAAAGTCGAGCTGAGGCTGAATGGCTAATTATAGATCAATCTGACCCACACCTAGGGGCCAGACATATTGAGCGATATAAAGATGATCAGACAGTCTGCTGTTTGGTAGATGTTTAACCACCTGCCGTTTTGTAACATAAACATCTACTCTCTTTAACAACTGGTTTTCAATTTTCTGTACATATTTCAGATTAGCCCGCAGAGATATGGTCCTGACTGCTTCAGTGTATTCTCCTGAACACATTATGCGTGTGATCAGTGAATTGAACGATACTGTTTAATCTGCATTATCTGACAAATCTATATTCTTGGAGCATTTTCCATGTATGTTTTCTGCGTTACATTCAAATTTGCCATCAATTACCCAAGTCTAAAAAGTCATTGGAAAGTTTCTTTGCTATTGAACTCTTTCCTAATGGAGGTGCCTGTCACAAGAAGATAGCATACAGCCTTAAATCTACTGTAGGAATATTTGTATGAAGTAAATATATGTCACAGTATGGTAGCATATATCTTTTGGAAGCCCATCCCATCAAAACACTGCAGTATTCCAATGTACTTACAGAAATCTTTCCCTCCTTTATTTTAGATATAACTGTAGTGCTACTGGGCCAGGATACTTCTGTTGACCAGGTGGCTGATCTGAGGACCAGGGTTCAAATCCTGGTCTTGCACCTTCGTATTTTCCTTACTTAGAACACTATCTTAAATATATTTCTGTTTGTTTATTTCATCTCTATTGTTTTACTATAAATGTCCAGCAAGGTATGGTTTTCTCTTCAGGAATGATGAATTAAAGCTATAGTCATGCTGGGGAAAAAAAAAACAATTTCCATGTCATAGTTGCAGTTTTGGACATGGGTAAAGGGATCTTTATATCTAAATATTATCACAGCAGGTTTGAAACCAAACCTGCCTTACAGATAATCAATGTATAATTCATTAACTAATAGGTTTCTTAAGTAATCTTCTGTCTACAAAGACCTTCTTTCTACAAAAATATTTCGTTTTAGTTATCTCCCCTGAAAGGTCTCTGAAGAAACATTGAAGTTATTATTTCGACTCATTAATCATATAAAATTCAAAACACCATTACAATAACACCATTACAATAACACCAATAACACCATTACAATAACACCATTCCTGCTGTGATTATCTTCGTTTTGATATAAATTACGTACTAATTTACACTTGTTGAACTGTCTTCGACTCTGAAACAAAATTTAAATCCCACCGGCACTGAAAAGTATAAGAGGCATGCAGTCCAAACTTCACCTACCTTTACAAAAATCTGCTATATGATGCCTGCATGTATTATAAATCCAGATGTCTATGCAAAACGAACACACAATACCATACGCTTTCTTATAAACATCTTTTGTTTACATGTCTTTATACACTGTGAACTAGAACAATATTCTGCCACTTTTTTTCGCTGCTAATGTAATAGACATCCAACCTGCAGATACCTATCTCCCGACAGATAACCCCGCCTGGAGTTTTTGGCACACTTAACCGCGGTGTAAAATGAGGAAAATTAAAACTCATCTATCGGTGGAGGAAATCTACCATTGATTCCTCGACAGCACCAAAATAATGTTCTATAAATAGTGCGGGACTGTATGATACTGTTATATGGCCATTAGTATCTCGGCTGGCTTACAGATCTCCAGTATATATATACCCTCACAGCCTCTGCCGTCATTAGTTACAACAGTTACTATGGGACTATAGTAATAGCCACCAAACTTATTTTCTACCCACTTCAGTATCATAAAGCTCATTGATGTGGCAGGGCCGATAATGATGGCCAACTGGGTCCTTGTAATCTTGTAAATTTGTGTTGTTTTTTGTTAACATTGATAGTAACTGTTACTTTCTTGAGATTCACAGACCGTCTTTGAGATGGACCACCTAAATGTAATGGACCAGCCTATTTATTGGACCTTTACCATCAAGATGGCCACCATGTTTGTGATAGAACCTTTATAATAGGCCAGCTTTGTAAGATCATGCACTGCACACGTATAACCTGTTGTGGAGGACCACCTGCCTTGTAGGACCTCTTGCAACTGACAGGGAAGGTGGTCTTCTGATACAGGGTTGATGTTTTATCAGGAAAATTTAGAAAACCTGTCATGTAGGACCACTTACAACTGACTGGGGTGTTTTTTAATACAGCTTCTGGTGCATTATCTGTCAGCTAATATGAGACCCTGTCTTTGATGGATCTGATGTTTTAAAGAGATACATTTTAAGGACCTGTCTTTGATGGTTCTCATGTTTAAAGAGATATGTTGTAAGGACCTGTCTTTGATGGTTCTCATGTTTAAAGAGATACGTTGTAAGGACCTGTCTTTGATGGTTCTCATGTTTAAAGAGATACATTGTAAGGACATGTCTTTGATGGTTCTCATGTTTAAAGAGATACGTTGTAAGGACCTGTCTTTGCGTACCAGTTGACTAACAGAAAAGGTTGGTCTCTTAACTCATTCACCCCTGAATACACATTTGAACTCTTCCAACTCAAAGGTAAGAATAGTTCATTATGAAATGTCAGGGGTGAATGAGTTAACTCAGGTTCTTGATGCATCCTATTTTAAAAAGTTTTCAAAATTGATGTCTTTCAAATTTTTCTTGACAAATTTTTCTTCCAAAAATGTATTAATACAAAATTCCATCAAATCATCATGTTCAAAACAGAATTTGTTGTTAATCTAACAAAAATTTTTTAGTAAAAAATCCACTTGGCAAAGAATTCTAAATGAATTGTGATTCAAGATCTCCAACGAATTTCTTGAAGTGAAGAATTGTCAGCGTTCATGGTGAGAGACCCGTAAAACTAGTTTTCTGCGGGGATTCGAGATTAAAAAACAAGTGATACTCCTGGCGACATATGATGGAGCATTGCGCCACAGCTGAAGGTGACGCGCACTCTTATGCCAATCTTCGGAGGAAGGGTTAAGAAAAAAACTCTTCTTTTATCTCAGACATCCGAACACTAAAATTTCTTCAGTCTGTTAATGATTTTAAATGGTTATAATCTGTATTATCTCATTTGTATTTCTCTCCCTCTCTAATTTGTAAAAAAAAATCCATTAGGTGAATTGAAGAGGCTACCATTCACAAATGGAACGGCTGCCTTCAGGGTTTTTTAAACCAGTACCTAATAGGATTGCTTATCACATCAGCTCTGCACTGAAGCTGACAATACAAATGTTCAAAGATTCTCCAAAAGCATGTCTTGAATATCCTAGCAATGATAAAGGAAACGAAATGTACATACCATCAGGGGCAGCAATAACGGACAGAATCGATATTGTCTGTTAAATTGACATAGAATTTTAACGGTAGTTAAATTGTAGATCGTTAGCATTGTATGAACATATTTTTTCCATGATCATTTTTTAAATAAATTTGAAATTTAATTTATTTAGAAAAGATTTCTGTAAATATTTTAAAAGGGAATTACGGAAAGAGGTATTCAAGCTAGAGTTATTTCCCTTCAATATTTGCCCCTGTTCACGGTCACACCATCACCAAAAGAAACCATTGAAAATTCCAACACCATTTCGGAAAAATAAAATAAATGAGAATGTCAGAATACCCGAAATAGAAAGTACAAACCGAACATAACGCGCACGCTTAGGTGTGCTTAATCTATAGTGATCCTGTCGCAAACGCCTTCTGCAAATGAAAAATGAAAATAATTTGAAAAAGGTAATTTGACTTTTAATTTGAATAACTTGGAATACAATTATTCCTGCACCAACTCCATTTGAAGAAAAAAAAACTAAAACCAATATGTTAAAATTAATTTTTGGAAATAAATTGGATAATTTAAAAAAAAAGATAATTATGAAATCTTTGCATCTTGAAATTTTATATGTCTATTTGATTTGCCATTGATTACAACATCTCCATATTTTACATACAAATTTGATTGGACGAATCTGTGAGAGCTTTCCCATTTCTTGAAAACCGATTCTCGCCAGGGATCAATCTAAGGGCTATCTAATTTTAATCAACAGATTTATTTGAAAATAATACTCCCACGGAAACCCAATCACTGAGGTCGAATGAAATATCATGGGATATCAAAATATTGGAAATTACATTTCGTTTGGATCAATTAGGAAATTAATGTAATTATTCAAAAATGTTACTTTGGTCTCAGTGTATCGTTTAAACTGGAGCTTTCTATTTTGACAAGCCCTCGACTGGAGGTGAATATTACATGTAGGTTTAACAGTATGGTAGAACAAGTGTTGGTTTAACTTTGGAAATTTCCCATTCAACTACCGATACAAAGCTACGTAAATCAGTTGAAAATCCACATGGCATCTTCAAATATGATTTATTTCAGTAAAAATTTCACAGTTTGAAAACAAAACGTATTTTTTTTAATACAATCATTGCTTAAAATGACAAACTTAAAAAAAAAAAAAAAAAACGCCTTTTTATATCTCGATTCTAGCATTATATTATCTCCTTGTAAAACACCTGCATTGTTTAAATAGAAAAATCTGGGTCATGCGAGTGATTGATTTGCTTGTGACTGCAGTACAGTGGTGCAAGCTATATGTTGATAACCTTATGTTTCCATGCGCCGGCATGCACGCTCAGAAAAATTGTGAGCACAGAGGTGTTCATTGCAAAATGCTCCGGAAGCTGTTATTGATTGTATTCATGTTAACTATCCTGTTGTCAGAATTAAAATCTACCACCCGCCCAGTATAAAAGCAGTTCACTTTTTCTAACGGGCCATGTTTAATCAGAAGCACTCTCTTTCAGGTATATACGACCACCTTGAAATTAACACCTAAGGTATATACCTGCATAGCTAAGACACAGATGTGAAAAGGCAGTAAAATGTTAAACTTAATACCTTTGCCAGTGATTTGTTTTCATTTCGAGAGTATTTTAATTCTCATCTTGTTTTTCTCTCTTTCACTTTATTGTTTCAAGTAGACGAATTGTAGGCCTGTAGATTTTTTATGAGAAAAAAGACAAAAAAAGACAAGAGATATTTCAGATATTGTTTTACAACAGAAGTACACATCTCCAGTAAGTATTAAGTCTATTGCAATTAAAAAAGGATTTAAGCTTAAAATTTCAAAATAGATATATATACATCTGGAATTAATCTCCAATTAAACTGGAAATTTTCATGTGAGGGTTTTAAACTCCTTTAAAATGTATGCATTTGTTTTCTCAAAAAAAAAATCAAAAAAAATGGAATGTTTTTTTCTGTGGATTTAAACTGTCCTCATCCAATAAACAACTAACTTACCCTTTGGATTTTTTTAACGGACCTTCAAAAAAATTGTATTCCCAAAAAGAATTGTTACCTAGCAACCAGCAATTGTCATGGTTACAATTCTGAATGAACATTTATTTACTCACTGCTAGAATTTCAACTAATAGCTTAATTTCATCCTAAGCTAAAATAAACAAGATAATGGCATTGACATTTGCACTTATTATCTTTTACACAAAATGCAATTAACGATTTGCTTTTCCCATCACGAAAGTACACAGAATTTTCTTCCCTTTACGAGAAGTAATTGGTCAAATGTGATACCAGTAAAAATAAAAGGAACTCTTGTTTGCTTTGTGGAGATAGGCACTGTCTTTTTCAATTATAACTTATTGAAATAAATGTGAAAATTGTTGCGAGTATGGATCTCGAGGTAATACAACACAAATGGTTGGCATAGATCAACTAGGTTAGCGTGATTTTTTCTCCTCTCTCGGCGAGATGACTAATTTTGCACGAGTGATTCACCACGTGAAAACATTTGTATTGTTTTCTTCAGATGGCGTCCACTTCTTCCCCGACAATGCACACACACAGCTTCAGTTGTTAATGGCAGGAATACGGCAAGTCTTTGAAAATCGACCGATTCAAATGCAGATCTGTTTAGATCGTCTTGGAAGTCAGCCATGAAAAATTAACGCAGTTCGCATGTACGAACACGCCAAAACTGTAATTAGAAATCGTGGGGCAGACTTTTTGTGGCTTGAGTTCGTTTAAAAAAAAATGGTTCCGACTGAATTACCATGTGAGAAATCAATAAAATTTCATAAGAGGAAATTGTCGGATTCTATATCTGTTTAAGTTTGCCGAGCTCTATAAAAGTGATCTTTTACATCCACAAATAATATAAAACATGGCTGTCTTCGCGTATACCATGATTCAGTCCAGATGTTTGGTTTGTAATTACATTAATTATATCTGTAGCTCTTCACTAATCACCTTCAACATTCCTTAAATTTCTTGTCTGTTTAATTCCTGGCTTGCATCAATTATGCACAGAGGGTAATATTATGGAACTTCAACCAATCTAATGAGGAACGAAAAAAAAATACCCTTATGGTGTCTACATTGAGTTTTTAGTAGGCCTGAAGGAGTTATCTCCCCTCAATCAATATCTTCAGCTATTTTCTGGTGGTTGCAGTATTGAAGAGACATAAAATATTGACTAAGTCTGGCAAAGTTGTCTCCCCTTATTTGTTGAAATTCATATTATTACAACACATGGACGTAACCACAATCTTACGCTCGTGAGTTGATTCACGTTCTGGGGCCAACAAAGAAAGACAACTGTGCAAACGTTTGGAAGAAGGTTAAGAGTGATTTCAAACCCCAGTGTAATAAAGACATCAATATTTTTTTAAACAAATATAATCAATGAAAGTTTTTGTGCTCAGAAAATAAAAGTATCAGATTTGGAACTGTATCAAAGAAATAGAGTGAAAAACAGGTGAAGATCACAACCTTTAAAACAAATTCTCCTTTCACTTACCTGTCATCGTCCATGAGCCCTGTACTTTTCTGCATGCATTCCTTGACAGCCTGCATGCCCTCACGGAAACGCTGCTGAAGTCGTCGCGCATACAGTGAGGCTCCGCCCTCGGACAGGTACCCACTTGTCATGTCATCACCCATTTTGTTGCCCTTGAGAATGTCGCCGTCTGACATGTACCCCGACACATAATCATAAGTATCGTAGTCAGAGCTATAGTCTGTGTCAATAGAACTATTCTGGCCCGTTGACTGGGTCCGTTTAATAGATCCAGAGTAATATTTATTGGGGTCACCTATGAGTGGCCGATTGATACCCAAACTGCTCGTCCGGGCATAATACGCGGTAGTGGGTGTGGCGTAACCCGGGTTATGGAAGATCTTTCCTGAAGCTGGTGACCCAGGCGTCCCATACCCACGTAAATATCCCGACGACCCATAAGGCATTGCTCTCATGATTGGCTGCATTGGTTTAATATCCATTGCTTCACCAGAATCATCCACAAATGTCGGATCTTTTTCCGACTTTTCAGAAAATGTCGTTTCCCGAAGGTTATTTTTAGATGTGTCGCTATCCTTATTCACAGTTTCTGTTCGAATTTCAGTATCAAAAGTTGTTTCAATCTTTTCCCCGTGACGGGGTTGAACGATGGCCACGTTATTAGCGGGTCTTTGTAACTGAGAATGTATCACTTTCATTCCGAGCCTAGGAGAGTTTGTTGCACTGGAACTGCTTTTTTCCGACCCCGAGAAATCGTCCACATTTAGCGACTTATTGCATATCACACTTTCACTGGAGGATGAGCCTGTACCACTTGGGCCACTCTGACTAGAGGGGGTGGAGTCACTCCCCGACACAGACACTGGGGTGGAGTGACCCGACCCACTCTGGCTTCCCGATATCTTGTATTCCTTGTCCTTCGCGTGGCTTTTCTGTGGAGGTTCTGTTTTTGGGAGTGGCGGAGGTGTTGCACGATTTAACACAGATAACGAAGTCTGGGTGTTGCCGTCAGACTTGGTCATCACTGTTGTTGCAGTGGTAGCCACCGAACATGTCGGCTTCACCACATTAACCGTCTGAGATGAAGGAATCATATTTTGTTGCCCGGAAACCCCCACTTCCTGAGTCCTATCACTGCCCTGGAAATGGCCACCACTTACTTTCGGGGACACTAATAAATTGTTCGGCTTAGCAAAATGGCCGTCACCTACTCGTTCAATCCTTCCATCCGAGTATTCAATTTCTGTGTATCTAGATCTATGCTGCATTTTGTCATCCGCTGATGGTTCCTGAGAGCTCACCTTTGATTGGTCACTGCCCCCCTCTGGTTGATGTGACGAGCCTTTTGAATGGTTAATACTGTTGGAAGGCTGCTGAGCCTGAGACTGGTATTGCATAGATTTCGGAGAGGAAGTGGCATGATGAGATTTTTGAGGCAATGATGACGTGGCGGACGATGACGATGGCGATGAATGCTGACTCCTGCTTTGTAGTTTTGACTTCTCCTCCTTGGTAGATTTACTAGACTTGCCCAATGATGTCGATGGTTTAGGAATGCTACTTGCGGGCGTAGGAATCTGGGAGCTGGTGGGACCATTCGATGGCGATGATTTTGACGATGATTTTCCCGATGAAGACTTTGGTATCAAGCTGCCTATCTTGGTTGCACCCTTCTTACCCTGTGTAGGACTAGCCTGTGCCGATCTGGTTTCACGGCGGTCCGACTTTCCGCTGACCTTTTTACTGGAAGAATGTGACTGTGAGCTGTGTGAAGGAGGTACAGGAGGAACGGAGGGGCTTTGATTACTCAATTTAGCCCCTACCTCATCTGTACCAACTCCACCGAGCTCCCGGCGACCCGCAAACCCTTTCACCAGGGATTTGCCTGTTTTGGGTGGGAGCTTGGGACTTTGTGGTTCTGAGTCATTAGAAGGTGTACTACTACTAGCCCCGGGGTCTGTAGAACTTGAGCTCCGCGCGGAGCTTGTCGTCGATCTGACGTCGCTTCGATCACTACACGAACTCGTACTTGTCGTGCTACTCTTTGACGTACTTTTGGGCACACCGCCCTTACTTTTACTTTTGTCTTTGGAATTGAAAAATTTGAATTTGTCCAACATAGAGTTTTTGTTGGCGACACTGGCCTTGTGGGAGGTACTTTTGTTGGAAGCGGTCGAGCTTGTGGAGGTCGTGCTCCCCGAGCTGACCGCCCGTGGCTGCTTGTCCTGTCCACGGGGACTCACCAGAGACCTTCCCCCTGGAGTGGGGATCCCAGACCCACCTGCACCTGTGGCCGGGGAGGTCGCCCTCGAGGAAGCAGGGTTGTTGTTTTTTGTGTTGAGGTATGTTGAACCTGAAATGACCAAAAAAAAAAAAAAAGGGGGGATTTAAAAAACATTGCTTAACAGAATGTTACGAGAATCACTGATAACTAAAATCACACACACCTGTAATAGGAAAAATGTTTCATTTCCACAGCATTTATTTTGATTTATTTTTCACTTTTGTCAGTATTCCAACCATTTCAGAGGAATGATAAAGAACGCTAGTCTTTCAATTATACAGGTTTGAAATGAAGATTCTAGAAAATCATATTTAATATTAAGTCCCAATATTCAACTGACACCGTTTTTCTGTTGCTCCGTAACACAATCATCTTCAGGAGTAACACGAACACTAAATCCCATTGAAAACAGCACATAATGATGAGTTTGTTTTAACACAAAGGTAAAACAGGACAAAAATTGATGAATAGATAAAAATAGGTCCATTTCTTAAAATATGAGGTTCCTTACCTGCAGAAAGTCAGTCATACAATGGGTAAGTCTGTTTCTAACCCTCCGGTACTGTATTAAACATATTTCTGTCTAGATTTTACAAATACACTACATGCCCCCTTTTCCACAGCGAATTCTTTCCAACAATGAAAACACACCCATTTACTAACATGTATTTATGAAAATTCTGAGTCTCCTAACTTTTATTACTGTATATATACATGCTAACGGAACAAAACCTCTCGCTCCAGCATAAACGCAATTTTATTTTTTCTGTCCACGGAATGTACCAATTATTTTCTATTAAGTATCCTTGATGTAAAGAACCCATCCTTGTATAATTTGTTTGACAATCATTCAAGCCTGTTAACCTTAAAATTATCATTTCTATTCCCACTAACATGAGAAAACCACAAAATCATTAGGCTCTAGTTACCAATGAAAGTAGTCCAAAAAACATCTATCTACTCAATAATTTATGCATTCTATCTTCTCCAATATTTTATAAGTTCTAACAGAAATAATCGCATCATTAAATGATTTTTTCAAAGACCTACAGATTCGCCAGCTAAACAGTTAAAAAAAAAATTCTACTGGGCACTGCTTTTATACGACCTCCACATACTTTAAATCATATTTCCTGTATTTATGTTAGCATATAATTAAATCAGCAATCTATCTTACCATCCTAAACAAGCTAGATTTGTTTACATTCGGGAATGGTTAAGCTGATCATGCACTGAACAATTTCATTGTGTACACTGTTATCATCATGAATGACTCCAAGCATTGTTAGTTTTCTTTTTTTGTACAAATAGTGTATCTCTTCCCTACAGGATAAGTGATTATATCAAGCCATTTAGTTTCAACATGTATAGATACAAGTTAGTCTCTCTCAAACTTTGCATACAAATCAACACGTAGCTGAAATGCGGCTAAATATAACGAAAGATTAGAGAGTCACTTAACGGAGAACGGACGCTTCTTTTGGGTAATTATGGTACTGAATTTTATCAACATGAGGCCACATATATAATCCGCTCAGTAGGGTAGTTTATTAGGGTACAATCTTGATACTAAAGAATTGTAACTGAAGTCAATGTAAATATCTCTGACATCCATTATCAAATCTTATCTACTTCAACAGGTGTCTGAATTATCATATATATACAATTTTTGCAACAATGCTACACAAAAACTTGAAAAGTCATAAACCTCTCAAAAATGATATAATAACGGAATGCCAAATCATGCTAAAATTAATACAATATTGTGATGCACAGATATATTGTAAACTTTACATATCATAATATTTCCAGATTTCAAAAACATAGTATCACAGTTTTAAGTTCATTATTCGTTATTATATTATAAAATTTGGTATTAATTATCCAAACAAACAGGAAAACACACATATTGCTTTGCAGACTTGAAATAGGTGATGCAGCATTTAACTAAGATCTACATTTGACACGTTAAGTTCAGAATCAGTGACAGTAGAAGACGTTACACAATAGCATCGTTGTTTAAAGCCCATTGTTAGCTTGAGGGTGAATTTAAGCATTCATCCGATATATTTTCAAATGAGAAAACAAAATTGGAATTAATAATTAAAACTTCATGTATAAGGATTTGAAATCCCCTCCAAAGACACAAAATCAAAAAACCTTACGTTGTTTTCATATTGTATTTAAAAAAAAAAAATCGTAATGTTTGTTAATTAACTGTTAAGCTAATCATGCTTTGAAAATCTGGGCCAGACGGCAGACCATGGTTTAGTATATCAAACACCAACAATTGTATCAGCATCCGAGATCTAATAAAAACTCACTCAAGTGGAAAATGAACTCAACTGCTATTTAGAAACTAGGAACTTAGAATGTGTGTACTTTAAAACCAGACTGACAAACACAGTATCCACTTTGTACCTTAGTGTATTTTTTTTTTTTTTTTATAAAACAGCTTATAGCCATGGTGTATGTGTAGTTCGCTACACCCAAGTACCGAGAATTTGACATTATTTACATGTGATTACAATACTGTACAGTATAAAGCTAGGAAACAATGATGAATTTATTTCACCACAGTCCTGCTAGCCGTGAGTCTCTCATTTGGTGCGGGGATGCGTGTAATTTTATGTATGCGAAATACCAACAATCGTTACTCACAAATAATTCATTTGGGCCAACTCGCTAGTGTTGAATCACTTCCTAAAAAAGCCACAACACTTTTTATTCCCATGCTCATGATATATATTGTGGTTTGCTAACAAAAAACAGCTAAGCCGTTCTCATTAAATTGTGATATATATATATATGGAGCTGATGACATCGTTAACGGATTGTGACAAAACTACACAGAGCTAGTTAAACAAATAACTGTGCAACACCTTCTGGAACTTTGACTTAACCCTGGCAACTATCTAAAAGAAAACCAATTCACTCTGAAGAAAAAAGGTTATTTTCAGAACTACCTATCATCAAAATGTGATCTTTCCAATTATTCAGAAGGACAAGGAAATCACAAAGACTTCAATGCTGATTACAACTAAACGGTTCTGAAGTTACAAGTTTTAAGAAATTAATATAATTTCATTTAATGATAATTAATGAATGCTATTATATATGATGTGTATTTCTTTCCGAGACCTGAACAATAGTTAATTTCAATTCCAAACAAAAACATCCCTATAAAATGTCTTCCTTATCCATGCTGGCCAGTAATAAATGCGTGACAGATTTATTGGACAAAAACCTGCTGCATACCTCAGGGCTCTATTTTAACACTGTCCCTATTTCCCTCGGCTGACACTGATTATTATGTATTCACCAGATCACCTGGCTGTCTGTCACATTTACTGTCTACTTTCACTTTCTACAACTTTTGCCTTGTCATACATACATAATGTGAAATGAAATCATCTCGAAAATTTATAACAGATTCTTACCGGAAAACATTTCATTATTATATTAATCAAAATCAAAATCAAACATATTTACAACATCCTAAAATTTGAAATTATAACGCAAGTTGTCCAGGTGAATTACAGACACTAAAAAGATAATACTAAATTAAAATCAACGATTTACGACAATTTGAAAAAGAATATTGCAGAAGATTTATACATAAAGTGAGATGGAAAATTACATGATGGAAGTCTTACCGACAGTGGCCATGGTCTGTTGTATAATGGTTTATAAACAAATGTATTTTCTGTGCTGATTAAACCACTAGAGTAATGCACTCAAATATGTGTCGCCATGATATACCACAACCGGAAAGTTCATCATGCATAGACCGTTTGTCGTCTGCTTAAATCCTTGAAATCTCATCCTGTTCCTCGGTTCAAATTCATCAGGACTCCCGATGTTTAAAATACACAACAGCTTCAAGTTTAATCCTGTTATCTGACTTTCAAACTTTCATTTTACTATCTCTCGATACAAGTCAAGTTGTCCCCGGTTTTTTAAATTTGAATTTCATGCTTCTCGACTCATAGGCCAAGTGAATGAAAAGTAGATTAATACATGTCTAGGTCACTACGGTCAAATGAGACAGTCGGTCATACTTTGTAACAGTCACGGAGATTTACAGGACAATCTCGGTCCAACCTACAGATCACCCATCTGGACAAAGTTATGTCTGAATGTAAATTCACAAATTTAGGTCCCGCTACCACATCAATGGGCGACAGTCCGAACTCTCCTGACAAACGACTTACGAGACAGGTGATATGATACCTTTCAATGTTACAAGACAGTCACCTTGAACGTCTTTCTCGTTTGTCAAAGGCAACCACAAATACACCTCTGGTCACACCTCATATTCTCTAGGTATTCAATTTCTCACCCATGCACCCGAAATTCCAGCACATTTCATCTGCCAAGTTAAACTTCTGAATCCCATTATGGGTAAAAGAAAAAAAAAGTGGTGCTGAATTACTCAATTTTAATCTGATTTAATGCATTCATTTCAACAAAGAAAATAAACTTTTAAAGAAAAAATTGGGACCAAAGTCTGTCATTATAATAAAAAACATTTCGTGTAAATAAACACTGACTTAGACATTTCGAAAACTTTATAAGGGCAATATATAAATTTGCAGGAAACAATTTAGTATTTTAAATGGTAATTTAAATTTGATGGTATTTGAATTTGAACACCATAATGGTCTTCACACCATCTTCATTCAGAGGAAGTAATTTCAAGCGTGCATTTGTTAATGGATCAAGATTTGAATAACAAATTTGAATGAATTATTTTTTTCCCCCAAAAAAATAGCAGCAACATCTGAAGGTATCTCTCATAAAGTTCTTTTATTTTATTTTTGTTTAAATAGCATAACCAAAAATGTCACAAAGACAAGCAATATTTTTACTAAGGGTTTCCCCCAGAAAAAAACATATAACAATACAAGATGATTCAAATAGCCAATATAAGTTTCTCTTAACACTGGGAATCAACCAACGGCTAAAATCCAACTGAGGTTCAAACAATGGTAGACTAGTAGCTCTAGATGGTATTACTTTACATTCAAATTTATCACACATCATAATTGAACTATAAGGCCCTAAATGACACACATGGTCGAAGGGCCGTTAAACAAAATAAAAACAAAATTGAACTATTGCAATTGATAAATATTAACTCATTCAACCCTGAAGACACATTTGAACTCTTCCAATTCAAAGGTTGGAATAGTTCATTATGAAACTTCAGGGGTGAATGAGTTAACATAATTCAGAACCTGGACACAGGAAATTCATTTTGTTGACTGCAGATTGAAATTGAAATCATTACACCTACTTTAAGAAGGATAATTGTATTTCCCAAAAATACATCTGCATATACATGCACTGCAGCTTAAATTTTAGACATAACTTCACCAGATCTGTTTTTTTTTAACATGTTTAGCATTAGGAAGGATTTAAAGATGCATGATTCAAGAGTTTGTCCTTGGGATTTAGACATATCACGGGGTAGTCTAACGAGCAGGTGTAAGTTACAGGTGTTTTAGATAATGACAGGTAACCACACCTGTCTTTGATTTACATGTATGATGCATCTCGTTCAATCTACATTTATAATCTACCTAATGATCTGGTATACCTGTATCATAACAGTGGGGGGAATACAAAAACAAATCTCAAAAGTTTCTAAAGATTAAAATCTCGACTGGGTTTTCCTCTACAGGAAGGAAGTGTATACATCTTATCTGTTTTCCAGTTGAGTCACGGTAAAGTTTTGAATTTGTCCAGGTAACATAAGTCACAGATAGGTATCAATTCAGTGGTACAAGCACGACAGTACAAGTAAACATACCCCAGATGTGGTTAAACAGTGGTATTCTAAGGTTAAATGTCGCACTCAGAACTATTTTGTTTTGTATATACATTTCTCCAAGATACATTATTTTTTAATAGTGTCATTTAAAACAGTATTACTTTACAAAAACAATATTTTTTTTCCATCTGATTGTGAGATCTTTATTAATCCCAGAACTTTATGTATATTTCAATCTAAACTTTCACAGTTTGGTTAATTTAAATTAATATTTTTTTACAATTATATTTCATTAAGCCTATCAAGTAATACACAGCTAAATGCAAAGCTAGGTTATATGGTTTTGTCAACTTAATGAAATCATTTTTCTTTTTCAAAACTTTTTTCATCATTTACAAAAGTCAAATGATCTTTTCTGCCTGAAGATGACCGTTTTGAATCCAAAAAACATCGATCTTTTAACTGATTCAACCCTGAATATTCAAACCTTTGAATTGGAAGAGTTCAAATGTGTCTTCAGGGGTTAATGAGTTAATTTCCATTCAGTTTTCGATGACAGCATGCCAGTCAAAGAGTTAAATATTAATGCGCTGAGTGTTGTTAATATAAGTTACATTATTTTATCCATTTAGAGGTATGAGAAGACTTCGTTAGAAAAGAAAATTCCTCCTGGACCTTTTGATCACATGTGTCCTAGAAAAATTCAAAGATCAACCCAATTATTTAAAGTTTTAAAAATGTGTATTGTCTCCCAAATGAAATCTTTACCAGAAGTTATTCAACCATAGGTTTAAAGTTTAAAAAAAATCAAGGTCTTTGAAGATGTTTAAAAACAATTGATCACTACACCAGTTCAGTAAGTATGTTCACAATGAAATTCTACCGACGGACTGAAGGTGACATTGGTTTATAGGATATTGAATCAGAGTTAGAGCTTAAGTTGATTTATGACAGCAAGCTGTTATACATATCAACGAAAATGTAATTATCTCCCTTTGTCGAATCTCGAAGAAGTTTCGCATTGCATCATAAAGATAACAGGAACGAGTGTTTTGTTGCGTTAAGCAGTTTAGTAATTTTTAATATCGCTACCTAAAAGCGTGACAATGTAAGGTGGATGGAAAGAACAACAATTTCGTCATAAAATATTAACCAGCTTTCCGTACACAATTTTACATTACTGTAAATGTCAGCGGATTTCAGCACGAGGAAATACTGAATGGCTTACTAGGGTGTTCGTATATATCACATAATTACATACGATCAATAACAGTTTCCTAGTAGGGTAATATCCGAACCGTTCAAAGCCTTCGGTTTCCCGGGGCATTTCTCAGTATTTTTCGTGATGCAACAGGAAATTCATAATGGCTTCTGTTCTTGTTATACGATTATTTATTAGTGGTGTCTGTCAGTTGTAATGATTACCTCGACAATATCAGAATTTTTTACATCATTTATCTGAATCACACAATATACTGCATCATTATTACATACGCCTGAAAATCTTAACAAGGCCGAACACATATCAACAAGCTTGTAACGAAATCTGTCATCATTATCATCTCATAACATGATAGTTTCCAGTCAAAACCATCACATAGTGATTTATTTATTGACTTAAAAACAAGATCCAAATTATATTTGTACGCATTGATATACATGTATATGCAAGTATTTCAAAAGCAACAACAATATTTTGTCTGATACTGTTAGTTATCCAGAAATAAGCCCATGTCTGTTAAAAAGCCCACCCATACCTATTGCAGTTTAAACTCATTCACCCCTGAAATTTTATAAAGCTATTCCAACCTTTGAATTGGAAGAGTTCAAATGTGTCTTCAGGGGTGAATGAGGTAACAAATGCTATTCATGACCACCCTCCTAATCTGAATTGGAGATGATGTGTTGGACCGGGCTAACTTAAGGATAAATACGGCACAAAAAGGAATATAAACAGTAATACGACATGTACACAATTTACAAACTTACAAACTTGTACAGGCTTCATATTTTTAGTGGCAACAGTACTTCAAATACATACAGTCCAGATCAACATAAATGACTAATTTCCCACTTGTATATTACATTTCTCATTCAAGCACTTCTGCATTTAAGGCCAAGTAAAAAATAAATGTGTTTCCTAACCAGTTTATCATCCCTGACCGTTTTGCATTTTATTCATAATTATCTACAAAACATTTACAATCCAGCGATTTTTCTCCCTTCCATTTGGAAACTTATAGATAACATTGTTTTTCAGTGTCTCATACAGTTTGTCATAGGAAACAAGTAATTCTTAAGTTTAGCCTTTTTTTACAGTTGGTATATACTTTTACATATAGAGATTCTATCAGCTTCATATTCTGACTAAACACTTTAGATTTTATTTATCATATACCCTTTCTGGCAATATTTCCTCATTGCATGTCATGCATTCACGTCTTCTGTTTCCTCCGATCCACTCACACCAACAGTTACCAACTAGGTATGTTGGTTACTGAGTCATTACGAAAGCTGTCATAATTTATCATACATTTTTTGTGAAGTTTTGACATTTTTAAAATGTATTATCTACAGCTGAATAATTTGCAGTTCACAATTAATCAGAAGATGCCAGTCATATTTATCATACATTTTTTGTGAACTTTTGACATTTCTAAAATGTATTATCTACAGCTGAATAATTTGCAGTTCACAACTGATCAGAAGTTGCCAGTCATTCCTGTTCAATTTAGAAGTAATTCAAAGAATCTTTTACAGAAACTACAACATTTCCTACAAAGGGAGCTTACTCTTATACAGAAATGCAACAAAACATGATTACAGTGTATTGTGTGATTTTTCTTGGAATTTCAATAATTCAGTTTGTCATCAAACACATTTCATTAAAGTAAATTAATCAAGAACTTTCTAAAAACTATCTCAAATTTTTTTCTCACAGTAATGTTTTGAACACATGCAGTATCTTTTCATTGCCAACAGTCCAAGTGAATAACTTAAAAATTAAATACACATGTTGCAAAATATTCATTCATGACTACGGGTATAGTTACTTTGTAATAGTTGACCATAATATCAGTTTGAGTAACGTTTAGCTGGAAACAAGCTCTCCCTATCCTCTTTGATGCCTCCCCCCTCCTCTATCTCTTCTTAACTTTCATTTCTATGATAATCTAGTGGAAGTCTTAACGGTATATATATCACTCTGTTAAACTGTTAGACTGTCTTATTATTTTCTTGTCTATGGATTTGAACAGGTCTGATATTGGTTATCATTTATCATTAATCAACAATGATGTTTTCAGGCAAGTCTGTAACATAAATATTTTCAAAATGTTGACAATTAAGTCCTATCTTATCAGATATACTTGGTTCTCCAAATGTGAGCAAGTCCCAAAGGCAGAGCATGACACCAGACTCTAGTATCCTGAAAATCAAATAACTGTATCTACGGTCCAGGGCCTGTAGACTTGCTCAAGTCAATATTAGTCAGACTGGCTGCTGAAAGGCCTAAAGGCTGTAAATAAAGCTGATGTAAAACGGTCAAAATCAGTCTCCACAGTACGTAGTTGTTTACTGAGCTGGTCAGTATATATAGGTGATGGTCACTAATTGGTCACTCTATGTTTATTGTGATTTACCTGGACTAGGACGGGAATTCACCTGTCACTCAGTACCTGTGGTAAATTGTCCAGCCCAGCAGGTGTCACTAATTAATTATCTAATATCTAATAAATCTCTGGAAAAATATTCATCAAAATTGTGAGATTGTATTGTAATACCTACATAACTATTTTACCTTTTTATTATTAACAATTCTTTATTATATCATTTTTCATTAAAAACTTGATAAAAGTTCAGAAACCCCACAAATTATGGATGATTTTGAAGGTGGCCATATAGGCCTTTCAAAACTGAAGTAGGCCCTTTTTTTCCATTTAAAAAAAAAATATTACTGAAAATGACTGCCCTATTATATTTCAAATTGAATGAAAATGCTAAATATGACCATTTGCTCTCTATATCTGCTCCCTCTACTCTAGTGCAAAGACTGTCCAATTGATAAAATTGTCTCTATAAAATTACAGGTTTTACATTAAGGGGTATCACTGCATCAAATATAATTATGCGGAAGAGTTCCACAAAAGAGATATTTGACTTGGCTATTGTTCCACAAAAGAGATATTTGACTTGGCTATTGTTTCACAAAAGAGATCTTTGACTTGGCTATTGTTCCACAAAAGAGATCTTTGACTTGGCTATTGTTCCTTCTAAAGAAGATGAAGCATCCAAAGGGAGTTTTTTCTGGCTATAAGTAAGTGACACTGTCAACTTATGTATATTTCAAAGTGTGGTGGTTTATTTTCATATCGTTTGTGACCATTCATTTTGATGCTATCCATTTACAATTCCTGTACGACAGTATTAGTAAAGTGTAGGATTTGCAATGTAAATGAGTTTGACCCCTGTATATTTTTTTTTTTTTTTTTTTAATTTTAACATTCAAATTATGAACAGTTATATTTTTGTAAAACGCACCACAACATGTGAAAAGGACATATAAAAATTTGTACAACAGTAATAGAAATATTTTATTTGTCGTTACCCAAACTTTCCCTTAAATCATACAACAGGAAGAACAGTTCCATTTTAAGTGCCGAAAATGTACTGAAAAGTTATAAACCACATTTTACAAAGTGTAACATATATTACTGCATGCAATGCAAAGGAGAAACTATCTTTGTTAAACACTACGAAAGATATAAAATTACAAGAAGTGAAAGCTACCATACCTGTACAATACTACACACCTGGAAGGTATAGAGATGACAGGTAAGATACTAAAATATCACACCTGCAAAATCTCAGGTGAAAAGCTTTGACCTGCCCTATCATAATGTGTCATGTTGGCCTTGCCTTTGATGTATATATTACCTCATAAACAGCAATTAGCCTTTAATTTGTTTATCATTTTACAAAGTTTCACAAAACTATTAATTTCACTATGCATTCAGTGACAATAGCTGCCAACACTTGACATAATTTTTTTCAAGTGTTGTATGTATATTTTGTTACTCAAAAAGTCAAACCTGCATACAGAGACCACCCCAAGGAATGGTTTCTTTATAATTGTTGGTGGTCTATTTAACTCATCCACCCCTGAAGACACATTTAAACTTATTCCATTTCAAAGGTTGGAATAGTTCATTATGAAATTTCAGGGGTGAGTGAGTTAATAAAAGTTTAGTTAAGATGAAATTTATACTGTAATTAGGATGAATAAAGTGGCCTTCTACCACAGGTGTTTGTTTTAAAAGAGTTTTTTTTTTATGAACTAGTATTCGTGTTATACTATTAATATGTAAAATTGTACCATTACCCTTATATATTGTGTTTTGATAATTATAAGTAAATATCAATCAAGATGGGGAAATAATGGATATAAACATCTGGTATTTAGTTCTATCAGTAAACCAAAATGTGAAAATTAATGTGCATGAAATATGATATTAAAAAATCTTAAGATTGTCTGCTGAAAGGCCAAAAGGCTGTAATAACCAGCAAATGTAACACTGTCAAAATTGCTGGTCAGTAAGTGATGGCCACTAGTTGGTCACTCTAAGTTTATTGCAATTTACCTGAACTAGGATGGGAATTCACCTGTCACTCAGTACCTGTGGTAAGTTATCCAGCTCAACAGGTGCCACTAATTAAGTATGTTATATATGTATATACTTCACATACCTGTAATAGCAATGATAAAACATAATCGTTATTATTTGACAGTAAATTACCTGTAAACCTTGCTATGGCTGGCATTTTCAAGACGTAGCTTCCAACGAAACCAAGAAATAATATCCAAAATTTGTTGTAAAGGTACACAATTGTTTTGAAACGTGATGTCGTAAATACATCACTTGTAATTAAACCATCTCACTGCAGGTGCAAGTGATCTCCGTCAAGGTATGTTTACACCTGGTGGTATACTTCCAGAGACTCGTGTACCTGTTGTAGGAGTGGATACAACACCCTGCAGGTAACTGAGGTCAAGCTAATTGACCAGGTAAAATGTCTCCTGATAGGTCCATTACAATCTCTAACAACAGGTACGCATGGATCAAAGAAAATATTATGATTGTATTTGAACAGGTGTTTTAATAAGATGGGAGTATATGTAGGGCATTCCTGTGCTATCTTATCAGGCTACAGGTAAGCTACCCCCAAATATCCAGGTAGGAACATCATTACTATCTTGTATCAATCTTTTACCCGAGATATCATTCAGGTATGGTTTCTCTTTTAATGGTTTTAATCAGGTGAGTAATTTTTTACCTGTCTACATCAAAAGGACATCAAAAAGGTATGATGTCATATTTAGGTGAAATATCTTAATTATCAAATATATAAGACTGGAATCTTTGTGTGTGGCTTTTTTTCTTAGCAAAACAGGTGTGTCTGATGCTAATTACAGGTGTATAATCTAGCTACTGGGTATGAAGGTATTTACCTGTAACATTGTATATAACAGGAAACTTTTCAGGCTATACCTAAACATCTCTGGTACATGTATACCATAACATAAATCAGACTTATTTGATTTATATTCGTCATAAAATAGACACACTTCTCGTTAACCTGGTCGGAACAGTTTACCTATCGTTATGACGGACAGATTATACGTATCAATATATGACTGGACGGACCACCCGCACTAACGACTTTAAGTGTCAGGTATGACATTATTATGATGTTTACCTGCAATTCAATTTGTTAACTACCTTTAATGAGGTCATATTTATGATAAAACCAATAAAAGGCTGGCATAGTTATTTTAATTTTCAAACCTCGGAAAAACAGTATTTTATTACAAAAAAATGATAATTTTGACATAAAATGAACAGAACATAATTTCGAATGATTTTTGCTTCATCCAATGAATAATTGCTTACAATCTTTATTTGTGCCAAAATTTAATTCCCTTAACATCTGTTGAATTCACTGCAAAAATTCATCACATGCCAATTTTTCTCCTATAACTGCAAGCTCAAGAGCTTCAAATAATCAATTTCTTTGCCTATTTTATTTGAAGCTTATCAAGCAATAAAATAAGTTCATGAGTTCATGACCATCTGTTGTCTATATTTATAACTAAACTACAACTGTCACGTTTTAAATCTTTGGTTATAGATGAATTGATGTCAGCCTTGATCCTAATACATAATTTTCTGATGAAAATTGAGTAGAAAATCAATCAAAGATTGTGTATTAGGAAAACAATTTTTACTTAAATTTATCTACATTTTATTATGATTTCAATCCAAACATTCAATTAACTCATTCACCCCTGAAGACACATTTGAACTCTTCCAATTACAAGGTTGGAATAGTTCATTATGAAATTTCAGGAGTGAATGAGTTAAACATAGGTTGTGTCAGTATTATTTTACAGTTAAAAAACTATTACAGATAGGAAAAATTCTTTCCTTGATATTAAATATAAGATGTATGTGTCAAAAACACACTAACATGCAAATGACAATTTTAGGGATTTAAAGGAAACTGACCTGACAAAATGTATTATTCAGAGTGTAGTTTTCAGAGGAACTTCAACATCACAACGCTAAGCTATAAACCATAGATTTATCAACTGGATTGTCAGAGGCAATAAAGTGACAAGAATGATTTTAACCCGTTGTTTAAACAACCTGAGGTCAAGCCCTGGATTTATCAATATGGTTTTCTGAAGAGGATATCACAATATTGATATGGATTATCTGTGGGTGTATATATAATCCTAACACATAGAGCATATGTACACAGGATTATAGGATAAAATCCTCTTTGTATTCATGGTTCAGTGAATGACGGGAAGCCAACAACCACTAATCTGGAACATCTGCCGAAATCTACACCACCGACACCAGCATGAAATAAATCCAGTTATCAATTTCATCACTGATGTTATATATTGCACCAGTAAGCTATTGATCCTCAGCCCAGTTTCTTTTTAATAGATATTGAACCAGGTGACTTTTCATTATTACCCGCTTGATGGGGTCAGTGATTGAGAATACGATAAAGTCATCTGGTACCATACAATCCCGTCTCCTCTTGCCATACATACTGACTATGAATGTCAACAGAATGCAGTTCACTGCTTAATGAAGCAATGATCAAGTCACCTGTCATCAATTTCGTCATCTCTCACCTGTTCAACTGTCAATCAAGCAAAGATATACACTTTATGATCATCAAAATCTCATTGTGTTCTAAAAAATACTCCATAAAGCCTCGTTTTTTGTGGTTAATGGACTTGACATTTTGCTAATATTAGAGTTTAATCGACTGTTAAGGTTATATCGTTCATAAAAAATGAGATTAAAAGATAATATATGCATCCATTATCTATTTTGCAACATAAATGAGAAAGAAGCTGATTTCTTTTTTGTAACTGCACAGACTAAACTAGGGGGGACAACTCCTTCAGAGTTAAGAAGTATTTCTACAAGTTGCCTGCACTCTAATAATATTTGTCCGTTATAACAAAACACATTGCCAACCTTTATGACGCAGGCTATTTAATGATATTTCACAGTTGATGAACATTAACTAAAACAATAATAACGTACATTATGGTAAATTGTGCTATATTAAGATTATAATCTAATATTCCCCAATCTGTAAATATTAGGTCAGGAAATTTGACCTTGAAATTACATAATGTGTTCATCAACATGTATGGTTTCTAGGTGGGAGGTAGAAAGTAATGGTAGGGGGTGCTGGCTACTATAGGGTGACCTCAATCTAGGGGGGGTAATTTGTTGGGGGGGTGGAGTGATATTATCTGGGGTTATCTGATATCACCAGTTTCAATGATGAAGTGTGTGTGTGTGTGTGTGTGAGGAAGTTTTGATAGTATGAAGCTTGGCTCTGACCTTAATTATACACAAGATGTCAGAATGACATACTCTCAATATTAGTTTGTAATTAGGAAGTCATATAATTATTAAAATGCCTAGTTTAATTGGTTGATGCACCTGAAATTGCCTTCTTTTAATGTTATCTATTAAATTTTCGTGTATCTTACCTGTCAGTACAAAAATGTGTGAATTCATTTAAAAAAAAAAAAAAAAAAAAGACGGAATTACTCTAAAAATTTGTCATGTATATCTTTGTCAAGATTATCTGCTGACAATGGTGAGATATATTTCAAATATATTTCTGAATGTACAATTTCATTTTATTCACTTGGAATAAATAAGGAAATATGTCTCTCAAGTAAATTCTAACCATTTCATCAGAACAGAAATTACGGTACATCACTCCGTTTCTATCTTGGCACTAGTTTTTCTACCAGTATTTAATAATGAAATCAGTCTGTACAAGACGGATGTCACGTTTCAAATTTTGACAGTTGAAATGCATATTTCCTATGGAAGCAGACAACACTCTCTGACATCTATTGCAAAAACCAATTTCATAATGGATAGAATTCAACATAAAGATGTCAGATTTCAAATGATGACAGTCAGAAACACACATTTTCCATCCTGAACTCAGACAGTCTGGTGGATACTTAAAACTTAAAGTATATACCACTTTTCTTTATTCAATTCCACTTACCGTCAAGTAGTACATTTAACTGCCAAATATCCAAGTCATAATTTCCATTGTTCTCTAAAGTAGCCAGCTTCACCCAGTTTCATTCACTCACAAGGAAACTATATATCCCACAAAAAAACCTGCATCACTTTCCTCATTCATAAAGAAACAAAATATTTCATGGACAAAGAAACGAAGATTCTGTTCAGCCTAACGCTAACTGGTCAAACTGATTACCGGTCAGTTTGTGGCGTTTTCATCCAGCATGGTTATCTTGGCTTTGAAGACAAACAAACACAGCATGTTTAGGGCACATGTGGAAAGCAGACAAGAATCAGTGGCAGAGATAGTATCCCACTGGACAAAGGCACTTCAAAAGTGGTCACTACCCGGCCTCCCCACAGACAGATAAGGTTACTGACAACAAAATTCTACAGTTATACACAGAAGTTAACAAAGATCAGCTCTGATCAACAAATTCTACAATTTTCCATAGAAGCTCAACAAAGACCAGGTCTGATCGCCTCTGATGCCATTATTTATCATTTAAACTGACCAGTGTAAACAGTAAATATATATGTATCATTACTTTGACGGCCACCAACGATTTGACCCCTGACCTCAGTTGTCCATTTCATGTGGTCATCATTGTATAGGTACTTAGAAACCAATCACTTGGTTTATGGGCCTGGATCAATAGGTGGACTGAATGACCTCTTGACCACCTGAAAATTAGAGTTAATTATAGGGTACTTACTGAATGGACATCAACTTGACTACCACATCTTCAGTTTATAGCCAGTAAAGGGTAGGAAAACCATAGCTTGGTAGATAGACAGTCACATGTCCAGTATCACACAAATGACCATGCTGTGGTCAGTTAGCAACTGATGAAATAACTAGCCTTTGTGGAGGAGAAGCTGACCTTAACATTTTCACCAGAAGTCATTTCAAATAAGTAGCGTCTCCAGGTTAGTCAAACACTGACCGGAGAAACTGACCACATGCATTCCAGTTGCTTGACCTGTGGACATGCAATGGTCAAGAACTTATTCAAACCAAATGTTCTTAATTGAATTATGTTAAGTTCTGGGGTCAACATGACACTGCACTGGTCAACAAGATCAGATTTACTGGGAGAAATGCTTTTAATTTAAATTTAAATTTAAATTTACTTAGAGTACAATCAACAGTGTCATTAAGTGGTTGGTCAAGCTGACCTTCAGGGTCACACATCACCATTTACAGATTAACGGCACAGTGTAACAAGTCACTTGAGACATTTTGTAAACAACTAAATCTTCACACTTGTTTTACATAAGACAGATTTCTACAACACCTGTACTCCTGACAAATCTAACTTTCTTTATGTATAAGATTTACTTCTGTACAGGTATTTCATACCTAATCCCTAGTTACACAGAACTTCCAAAAATCATCACTTTGTGAAAATTCTGAAAATTTCATAATTCTTGTCTTCTTTTAAAATCATTAAAAAAACATCTTTTTTCCCTCTGAAAATTACTTTTAAAAAGTTTTCCACAAGGTATTACATGTACCAAGACAAAGCCAAGCAGGATCA
Source organism: Mizuhopecten yessoensis (assembly GCF_002113885.1). Lineage (NCBI taxonomy): Eukaryota > Metazoa > Mollusca > Bivalvia > Pectinida > Pectinidae > Mizuhopecten > Mizuhopecten yessoensis. Next base: position 778,310 of record NW_018405338.1, on the reverse strand, counting down.
GGTTTACGTGAAGCAGTTGTCCACTCCGAAGGATTACAGAAACCTTTAAACTTAACTGAAGCCAGTATGAATGTTTCTAAACAGGATTGACTTTTAATTGGTCCAGGTGTAAACAGGGATTTATCTGCTAAGCTGATAACACACATTCTCTTTGAACAGGCCATTAGTCAGGCCACTGGTCAAGATGGACAAGGATGGACATAGGTATTGGTCCGACTATCCGACTTATACCACTAATCATATATATAATCCAAGTCAACAGGAAAACAAACAAAGGGTCAAAGGGGGGTCATATATAACTGGATGACACATGTTGACTAGATATGACACACGCTGACTAAATATGACAGGATATGACATGTTGACTGGATATGACAAAATGACATATGACAAAATGACAACATATGAAACATGTTGACAGGATATGACACACGTTGACTAAATATGACAGGATATGATATGTTGACTGGATAAGACATAATGACTGGATATGATACATGTTGACTTGATAAGACTGGGTAAGACATAATGACAGTATATGACACATGTTGACTAGATATGACACATGTTGACAGGATATTAGACATTTTGACTTGATATGATATAATGACTGGATATAATACATTCAGCCAGTAAAAAGCCAGACCATATTTTTACAATGTTGTGATCAATAAGGCCGTGTTGAAGGGCCACCTAGCTATCTTCACACTGACCAGTATCTGGTCATTTTCATGCTGTGTTCATATGTTCCACCTGACTTGGTAGTAAGAAATGTAACCCATTGATTTCTTAGAACAGGTCAACCCAGTTATTATGTATCAATATTATAGACAGATAGTCAACATAGACAGGTAACTGTTTAAGACTAATTGTCACTATAGACAGGTGGTGGTCAATGTAGACAGGTTACTTTTACAAACTGTCATTTAAGACAGGTCACCACTGTAGTCAGGTGATCAATATTGACAGGTGGAAACTATACACATGTGGTCATTACAGAAAGGTGGTCACTATAGTCTGGTCAATTTAGACAGATGATCACAGGTGGTTATTATAAACAGTTGGCCACAATATACAGGTGGGCACTAAGGGAGACAACTGTTGTAAACAGACAGGGACATTGAACACGTCTTGCCCCTCCGACGGGGCAATGTCCTACTCTCTGAAGAGGTGATGTCTAGCCCCCAGGCGGAGCGTCATCATGTCCTACCTCTGGTGACGGTAAAGCATTATACCCCAAACCGAAAACAAAAAAAATACCTGTTTTTCTAGTTATTATTGCTCATACAACAACTGTTCACATCGTGATATATAAAAGTGGACGAAAGATCAATATCACTGTATCAAGAACGCAGTCCCTATAAATAACTCTCCCCTTTCATCTTACAGATCATCTCCTCCGTCTGATTGTACTGTCAAGATACACAGATTGGGAGATCAATAGAAAGCTACAGGTAGGATCAATATACAAACGCCGTCAGTGACGGAGGTGAGAAAAGGTGTGAAAGACTCAGAGATGGACCAGCAACCTGCAATATTCCTGGGCCCAGTTGTTCAAAAGCGTTGTCAACTTAACACAAATTTAACTCAAACATTCAATCTTAAATCATTCAGAAAAAAATATTGATATTTAAAACTAACGCGACATATCTGAGATTCCGGATAATTTATCTGAAATACAAGCAACCCAAACATATCTTAAAAATTTCCAGATATTTCTCAAAATTTATATTTTGAAAATTCACATTGCTGATTTGTTAAGCTGACCAGGATATAATAGAACTGCACACGATTATACCATAACATCAACTAAAACATCAGCTGACAGACTGTCAAATTTGATAGTACATTACATGACATTAATCAAAAGTTATTTTTATCAATGGTTTGTGGTTATAAATTGAACACACAATTTACATAAGATGACAAATCATGTATTTAGCATTAAGCAGTATTTTCAAAGCACACCTGTAGAGTATATAATTTCCTATACAAAGTGACCTTGACTATTATTTGATTGAGAATTGAGCAAATTAAGTATAAAATGATAATTCTGGTCTATTTTGCATATTATTTTGATTAAGAAAGAGTTCGCATAATGTTTAAAAAAACATTATCATGTATAAAATCGTTTGTAACGACTAACCTTAACACAAATGATTTCTTCCAAATCCAGTTATAATGTGAAGTATAGTGAACTTGAGTGAGAGCCCCTGGTAACTGTGAAGAATAGTGAACTTGATTTAGAGCGCCTGGTAGCTGTGAAGAATAGTGAACTTGAGTGAGAGCCCCTGATAACTGTGAAGGATAGTGAACTTGGATGAGAGTCCCTGGTAACTGTGAAGTATAGTGAATTGAGTGATAGCCCCTGGTAACTTTGAAGAATAATGAACTTGATTGAGACCTCCTGGTAACTGTGAAGGATAATGAACTTGAGTGAGAGCACCTGGTAATTGTGAAAGATAGTGAACTTGAGCGATAACCGCTGGTAACTGTGAAGTATAGGGAACTTGAGTGAGAGCCCCTGGTAACTGTGAAGTACAGTGAACTTGAGTGATAGCCCCTGGCAACTGTGAAGGATAATGAACTTGGTAATTGTGAAGGATAATAAACTTGTGTGATAGCCCCTGGTAAATGTGAAGGATAGTAAACATGTGTGATAGCCCCTGGTACCTGTGAAGTATAGTGAACTTGAGTGAGAGCCCTGATAAAGGTGAAGGATAGTAAACTTTAGTGAGAGCCCTGGTAAATGTGAAGGCTAGTAAACTTGAGTGAGAGCTCTGATAAATTTGAAGGATAGGAAACTTGTGTGATAGCCCCTAGTAACTGTGAAGTACAGTTAACTTGAGTGATAGCCCCTGATAACTGTGAAGGATAGTAAACTTGTGTGATAGCCCCTGGTAACTGTGAAGGATAGTAAACTTGAGTGAGAGCCCTGGTAACTGTGAAGTACAGTGAACTTGAGTGATAGCCCCTGGTAACTGTGAAGGATAATGAACTTGGTAATTGTGAAGGATAGTAAACTTGAGAGCCCTGGTAAATGTGAAGGATAGTAAACTTGTGTGATAGCCCCTGGTAACTGTGAAGGATAGTAAACTTGTGTAATAGTCCCTGGTAACTGTGAAGGATAGTAAACTTGAGTGAGAGCACTGGTAAATGTGAAGGAAAGTGAACAAAAATAAGGGCAACTGGTGACTGTAGAAGATACAGCCCTAATTGGTCACATGATAGATTGATACCAACACAAAAACTGTTCGGTGAGAGTGCCTGATCTTGTACAGGATAACTGACAATGTGTGTAACCTGTAGCTGTGAAATGAACAACGATGACACCTGTGTTCCATATTGCATGTGAGTGACAGGATGACATTTACATGTAAATTACGATCAACACAACTAGTGCAGCTAGTTCCCAAGTCGCTGAAATGTACATGTGTACATACATATACATACATTATATATCTATATCGTAAACATCACAGTCCAGCTATTGTCTTTTCTTTCTTGATATTTTTCATATCTAATATCTACAAGTATAGGATAATAAACTACCAATACACAAAGCGACAACACAACTTCAATCCGTAAATCAACTGCAAGCTGCACAAAAAAAAATGAAGGGAAGCCTAATTATATATCAAGATGACAAATATACCAAGTGCATGACTCATTCTACTATAATTGACACATTTTGATATCAACACATTTAACAGACCTTTGCTCTAGGATAGTATACTTGGTAAGCTTGAGACAACACATCAAGTTACCAATTGTTCCCGCCTTACAAAAATCCATTTTCCTCGTGTACTAAATTTACAAAAAACATCAAACCTAATTTTGAAGATATTCAAATGATACTGTATCGAATAAATTGTTGTGAAAATACTTGTACTAAGATAAATTAGGTAGATGTTACTACTTGAACTGTTTTTGTCCCCAGAATCAATTTCAAATCACACGTAACTTTGAAATATACATGATGATGAATGATATACAGTAACACAATGAAAGGGACGTCAGTACTACCAGACAGTCAGCTGTTTATATTTCAACATGTGTTTGTAGTCTTCCAGCATGTAACTTGTAACTAACACACAAATACGACATACGTACCTCAAACGAGACCGGGCACCATCACATAAAATCCATTCTGTCGATATTTATGAATAGATCTTCATTTTTGAGAAAGAGATGTACATCCCAAACACTATGAAAATCTGGAGTTTGGTCCAACGGCACTAAACGACAAACTCTGTATAGATCAAACACGATTGTTTATATTTATCCTACATCATCAACAATCGCATGACCTTAGCATGTTTCTCTGGTAGCCTCTACGTCAACACTGAGATTCCTACTCCCCAGTACAATGTGTACACACATGCCCGGTGGAGCGTCAACCTAACACCCCATCATTAGCTTGCAGTCTCAATGGGAGTCCTATAAATGATCCGCGAGCCAATATAGAAAAAACAAAAATAAAAAAAACAAACATTGATTTTCAAATTGACACAACAGTTACCAGACCCTATATATACAGAAGTAGTTGCTAGCAGGCCCAGCTGACTGAACAGTAGTTTCACCACCGACAGCTGAGCGACAAGACACGATCTAAGCCCAATACAGCTGGCACGATTCAATTGTTACACTCTCAGAGGTTTAGTCCAGCAGAAAAAACAGGTCACTTTCGACTCAACTCCTGTGGGAGGGTCATGTCCATTTCCAATTATCTGTTTGGACATTGTAGCTGATACATGTGTGCTCAATATGATGGTCGCCCAGGTCCATGAGAAATAAACATCGCCTCTAAATTCCTTTTAAGACTGTGTGCAATTACACACGAATAATATTATATTCCACTCCACGTTCAAACAGTAGATTGAATTGAGGAACTTGACCCCACACGGGATCTAAGGATAGATTTTGAGTGGATATTGGCATAAAATGTTACATTTCATTAAACATGTCGACTTGTTACGAGTGGCAGGTACATGCTGAATTCATTACCTTTAATAGAAATACACATTAAATATCCACAAAGATTTCTTCAGTATTTCAAATCAGACTTCCCATCATGTCGATCAGGACAGAAAACTTGTTGTTTGCGGCTGACCAGCAATGTATATCCCACTTCCATCAGAAATCCAAAGTGATGTTGCTGATAATGATGTACAACTCTGGCTGGGTCTAACTTTGTTTTAAATCTACTCCCTCCGATATTAATGTTAAAAATAAACCTAGATCTTGCTATCCATCAATTTAGCCCTGTAGGGGGTGTAATTTGTTAAATGCAATCTTCTCGAAATACTTAAATGTTATTAATAGGTGGTGAAGTAAATAATCCCCCGGCACTACATATACACACAATGGTACTTCTGTTTCTGTCAGTTGCGTATAACTTACTAGCCTATAAAATTATACATTTCTTCGTAACCATCAGATGAAGCCTATATTTTTCTGGACTAATGGTGTGAAATTTAATCGGCAGTGTTATAGGGTACTTAGCAGTCACTGGTACCGCTACAAAATCAGTTTAATTTCCCACACAATGGACCCTACCAAAGTGTATCATACCCAAGTGTAATTCTGATAACAGATTTAGATATGAGGATAACATCAGAATCCTTTTCTCCGATACTTGTCGATTTTAACCTGGTCAAAACTCTCCGGGGTTTATTCCATTGTCATCTTCCCTGAATGTTGTCGGAGAGGAATTAAAATCCAGAATTAAATCTGTCTCTTGTCTTTTCAGGCCTGTTTTCGAATTACACGGCTGAACGGCAGTCCCTTACACAATAGCTATGACTACAGAAGGCCCCGATCAGTTCAGGTGAAATTTTTCATTTGATCAGACCAACAAATTACTGAGTGTTTTCCCTCAGGGAAACTGTCAGATTTTCTACAGGAGTTTTACCTCAACGAGAACATATTCACACGACCACAGCACAAGACCACATAGCTTCTCGGAGTATACATCGCTGCACGATGAAAAGATTGTCAATTAATTGTTTGGGGAGAAATATTATTAAGTTAATGAAAGTTTAATTAAAAACATAGAATCTGATTGGAGAAAATCTTGTGGTAAAGAGTTTTATTTATACCTATTTAATATTTTTTCTTTTTCTTCATTTCTTTTATATCCCCATTAATCAAGTTACGTAACATCCATTATGACACATCATGTAAGCGTTCTCATGACCCCGACTTTTGAGGTCACGTCTTAACCGATCAGTCTTCATTTCTGTTATATTGAAGTTCATTAATCATATAAACATCCAATTTTTTTTTTTTAAACAATCTTAACATNGCCAGGAGGGTAGAATTGTGAGTATACCATTAATAACCTAACAGTATTGGAATCATATTACCATACATTACATAGTAAATGTATATTAACATACCTTACATAGTAGATATACATTACCATATATGACACAGTAAATGTACAGTATTAAGTTCAAGTAGAGGTCAACTGATCTTGTGTCAACTATGCCAAATTTATTCTGGTAAATGCCCCTGGCACTCAGGTCTTTTTCTAAAACACAGTGCTTCTTGTATATATATGTACCGCATTTACTGCCGGTAAACCCTTAAGTTCAATATGAAAGCATATCCCCTTGATTAAATGTACATTTTTTTTTGGATTTTATCCTGCCCTTCTTGCTTGACATAGCTTCAAATTTGAGTACCACCATACCGGACATCTCACCTGCATTCTCATTGGTCAATCAGAAGATGACCTGTCTATGACCTGTGCAGATTCTGGTAAAAAAATTGAATCTCCTGCATTCTGACTGCTTAGCTCATCATGGGAAATGATTAAAAATCTGCCTTTTTAAAAAGTTTAAATATTAAGTACTCCTTAAACATTAGGACACACTAGTTTATTAAAAAGGCAAACATACACAGTATTTATAAATGCTACTTACACTGATTTTGATGAAATTGAAATGTTTACATACTGAAATAACATGCAATTAGCAGACTTGAAGTTTATTTTGACCACCCATGACCCTTGAAATTCATTGCTGCAAACTTTGAACTTCCCCTCTATGAAACACTTTCTTTCAGCACACATCTATACTCTGCCAAAATTCCTGAAGAACTCGACCACCTGAGTTACGGAACATTGGGCTAGCAGATATATCAATTTTATAGATCTGTATGTTCATTAAATATGAACTCATACACCAGGATAATTTAAGTCAAGTTTTTGTGAAATCGGAATGTACATTTTCAAGCAAGTTGTCCGTAGAGATGTTCACCAAACAGACACATTGGTAGCCATCTTGGATTCTAATGAACCCAAAAAAGTTGATATTTGTAATGACTATGGGATCAGAAACGCATCGGAATAGTTGTTCATCAGGAGAAATTGTTGGTAAGGAGGACGACGGGTGCCAAGACACGGGATCACTGTTGTGATAGTAACAATTTGTGTGTATAAAATTTAATTATTTTAGTCGGGGACCCGAGGATTATTTCCAATATCAACCATTTCAAAAATGATTACATCAAAGGAAAAAAATAAATGTTATAATGGTAATTCATTGAAATCTATTTAGTTCCAGAATTCAGATTTGACAATCTGGCCTTGATATGTAGGTTTAAAATAGAGATTTCGTTTAATTTCAGTAACCACATCAAGCTTCACTGAGTCTCTCTAGGGAGGAATACTCCCAGGCAAAGCTGTGTAGGGTTAGTGATCGTATTGACATATAGCCTTAAGCTGTTACAAACAGACACTCCATCAAACTTTTTTTAATCCCTAGTAAAGTTGCAATGTGAAAAGTTTTTTCTTATTGATTTCTTTTAAAGCCAATCCTCTTACTGAAAAAAACCCTTTACAAACTGTAACATAAAATACAAGAAACTGGCATCAGCTTGATTATATAATACTGTTGACCTATTAAGGTTTGTTAAATCAGCAGATTCTAAGATTGAAACATCTAATGTATTAACTGAATGTATAGATGTAGAAAAATATTTAATGGAAGATAACTCAGCACCATATATCTGAGATACACCAGGAGGATCTAATACATGTACATTTTGAGACCTTGTAAAGGGAGATAACTGAGACGTTTGGCATGTTCCTTGGTATAAAGTAAGGGGAGATAGCAAGGGTTGAATACATTAAGGGGAGATAACAAAAATATCTCATATGTCATATAACTCATCCCATCATTTAAAATGTATCAAGGGGAGGTAATAAAGAGTTGAACCAACTTATAAACATTTAATTACATACAAGAAATTAACAATGTTAAGGCCTTTGTAGGGAAAAAAAAGTTTTTGTTTTTAATTTTTGGGCTTTATTGGGGACTAAAGAGGAGACAACACAAATCATTGGTAGCGGAGATAACTCAGAAGTATTTCTACACAATCACATTGGTAGGGGAGATAACCCAGAAGTATTTCTACACCATCGCATTGGTAGGGGAGATAACTCAGAAGTGTTTTGACACCATTAAATTGGTAGGGGAGATATCTCAGAAGTGTTTTGACACCATTACATTGGTAGGGGAGATAACTCAGAAGTGGTTTGACACCAAAACATGCGTAGGGGAGATAACTCAGACGTGTATTGACACCATTACATTTGTCAATTCAACTTCAAACAAAATAATGGTAAAAATATTAAGTGATTCTTGACCTAGATAATACAAATACAGTATGACAATGGATGATTCCAGATGTCTCGGGTACTCCATCATGTGACCTACCTGATGATGAGGATGATGAGATGTTGTTATTTTGTTGATTGAGCTGTGAGCGTGTCACTTTGTCGTTGGAGTGGTTCTGAGACTTGGAGTTTCGGCTGTTGTTGATGGAGGTAGAAGTTAGGGCCTGGCCGTCTTTGGACGATGGGTTGGTTATAGTGGGACATTTACTGCTAGACTTAAATGGAGACGGCAACCTGTAACAGAATTAATTAAATGTCATATTAATATCAAAACACACTGTTCCAGCCAGGAATCAGGAACTAAGTTATGTAAAATAAATACGACCCTGCTTGTAAAAGGTTCCAAAATATATCAAGAAGAATAAGTCTTATGTACCTGAGAATTACAAGTTGTATATAGTAAAATGTGAGTATGTCCGTTTGACCTACTTTTACTTCTTTTAGTCTCTCTTTGATATCTTCAGGACTCAATTTATAATATGAGGCCATTTGTGTAAACCATTTGTGACAATGAGCTATGAAGATATCTCATCAATAAAGCGAATCCTCAATCTGAAAACTTTGCTTTTTAACATGTTTTCAACAGAAACTGAAGTGCCTGAATTGACACTCAATAAAATTTCTTCAGATGTCAGTTTAATTTTGACCGTTCTGAAAATTAAACTTTGTTTAATTTCAGAATCAAGTCTATTAATATCTATAAATCATTCTTGTTGGCCAAGATGGTAATTTGCAGGGGTTTTTACTGTGGGGGGGGGGGAACTGGATTACCCCCACAAAACCCTCCTCATCAGGCAGGTGACAAGCTCATACATTTTCACATTCAATTAGGGAATCGAACCCCGGCCAGTTTAATGGAAGGTGAGAGTTCTATCGCCTGGGGCACCCGACCATCCCCGGAGTGGTTAATTCGATATTGAAAAGTGTTCTCACAAGACCAGTCTTATGACTATAAATAGAAATCAATTATTGAACAAAATGTCTGGTTTTGCAATGTATGCTAGACACATGACTTTCTAGAAGTGAAATTGACATCATGTTTGACCTCACTACTGAACAATATTTACAAAAGACAAGACAGTTGACAAGCTTAATCGAACTTTGTGTGCACCGTCCGCTGATTGGTGATCTGAACTTACCAGCGGACCTATCCGATACCCTTTGATATATAAATACAACACTGATACATTAGTCACAAATCGTGTCTGCGATAGAAAATGTCTGCCAAGAACCTTATGAATTTGCCGAAAAACACAATCATCAAAAAAGCACAACCCAATTATTTCTTTTTTTGAACCTTTTGAGCTACATTTACAGACAGCTGATCAATTAATGATCTTGAAATCACTCATGGGACAGATTTGGTCTGAAGGCCAGACTGTGATCCATTTGTAGATGGTTACAATCTATAGTGTATATTCGTTTTTTATTTGACTGTCCTTTTCGCGTTGACCATCACTGCCATTTGGCTATCTCTCTGGTAAATACTGCGCGGACATCATGTCTACTCTCATGATTAAATAAACAGTAAAACAATAATTACGCGTAATTATATGCGTCGCCTGTCCTGCTTTGTCAATATAAGAAGCATTTGACATAGTACATAAGGAAACGGACCTAAACGCAAAACATAACATTAATGTTTTTTAAAGTCCAGATTTTTTTTTTTTTTTCCGAAAAAGTGCAGAAATCCATAAAATGTTTTTAGAGTAGTAGGCTATACATCCCATGATACACCTATGACCCAAGTTTGGTTGTTCTAGCATTTATACTTTTTCAGAAACAGCCTAAATATGTAAGAGCTAAACGCAAAACCTTAACGTTGAGGTTTTTTCTAAGTCCAGAAATTTGAGGTTTTTACCAAAAAAATGCAGAAATCAATGAAATGCTTTTAGTGCAGTAGGCTCCACTACCCATGCTTCATCTATGATCGAGGTTTTGTTGGTGCAGCTTTGTCAGAAACAGAGCTAAACGCAAATCCTTAACATTGTTGACGCCGTCGCCGTCGGAAAAGCAACGCCTATGTGTCTTTCCGACATCCGTCGTAGGCGACACAAAAACAGAAAAAGATCAGTCAAGTTTAAAGATCCCTGTCCCACTGTACGGTGTTTTTTTCGTATATACGGTAACCTCCCCTTTATTTCATTTTGGATACCACTGTAGCTCAGATGAGTCAGAACGTTTCTGTTTACTGGGTAGCTGAGTCGGTTAGAAGGATTGTGAAACAACCTGAAATTCAGGGTTCGAATCCTGCTTAACTTTTTACATCCAGAACCTTGTTGTTGACTATATTTGTTTATATCATCTGCATTGTTGTTTCATTAAAATCCTGCAAAGTATGTTTTTCTTTTCAGAAATTATTTATCAATTAAGGTACAGTTATGCCAGAAATAACAGTTTCCTATGCAGGTTATGGCTGTGGTATGGGGATCCTTAAAAATTTCTGTAATAATTTAAGAACTGAATGCACGTCCTGAGGCCACTTTGTCTGGAGCCATTCCGAGAATACTTTTTCCCATGTTTATAAGAGTACATGACATGACAAAGGCTAATTGCTGTATCGGAAATGGACAGAACAAATTCAAAGACACGTTGCTCTGAATTTTACAATGATTACGTTAGGAGATTGACACCGTTTCTGCTCAGAGGAAGTCGGGGATATATCTAGGTCGTGATCATCTGTCATCTAGAAGGATAAATTGGTCATGGCACAATGGGGAGGGAGGGAGGTGGGGAGCGGGGACCAAGGTGACAGGAGAGAGGGGAGGGGGAAAGGGGACATGGGGATGACATCTAGACAGATAGTCTTCACTGTACTCCAAATATAGAATTTCTTAGTCTGTTCAAATTGAGTGGAATGTCTTCAGACTTGAATATGTGGTTCGTTGGCACAGTGGATAGAGCACTTGCCTTTCACCAAGGCGACCAGGGTTTGATTCCCCGATCGGAGGTTAAAAGGTTTGGGGTCACCTGCCCGACCAAGTGGGTTTTTCTCTGGGTAATCCGGTTTCCTCCTACACTAAGACCCCCGCCTGCTAACATCTTGGCCAACAAGAGTGATTTATATAAGTTGACATAACTTATTTCATAATTGTTGTAAAATAAATAAGTTTTTTTTTTAACTTGAATATGTAGATTCTTCACAAATAACACTAAAACTAGGATCCCTCTCCCTGCCACCACAACTCCTTCGGACTAAGCTTTGATCACACATCCTCAGGACTAAATTAGGAGAAGTATTCTCCACAAATATATGTCTTTATCAATATTTTAGATGAAATAGCTAACCTTATGTTTTGCTGCCATCAGAAGGGACTGAATCATTTTGTCAGTTATGACAGGGTGTCGTTAAAGCAAGGGTTAGATATGTCGGTGAAGTCTGGTAACAGGGATAGTAAGCTTGATCATGGATGATGGATCCTTCAAGCTTTGCAAGAATGAAGTTAAATGAGAAATCTAAATATATGTGTAGACTTTGTTTTTGTAAATTTATTAGCCAAAGCATTTTGTCATGTTTATCAAAGGTCTGATCACTAGAACGACTCGTGGAGAGTAAACGGCTAGGGTTACTCACACAAATGAAAATTGATGTGATTTTAAACAGAATTCCCTGGCTTTCATTACACGTCAAATATGTAGGAAACCGACCTAAAAATTCCACAGAGAAATTGTACCATTATCTGGTTTAAACTGTAAATCTATGTCAGACAATTAAATTCTATGTGGATGCCACCATGAACATTGGTTTCAAATATTTCTATATAACTTAGTATGAATATTACATATCATTAAGCCAGGAATTTGATATCTTTAGAAATCTACAACATTCTATCAGCAGATTTCTACGCCTGGGACCAATTATACTGCTGAAGATCGTAAATTTGTCTTATTATGACAAAAATAGCAAGGATTTTAGGAGAATGCAGAAAACTCGGAATTATATTTCAAGGTCGCAGCCAATTGCACTTAACTGATGCTGTAATTTTTGAAACTGTATTTTCCAATTTAGTGAAAGCTTGTAGCTAATTACCAAAAAACATTCTTCCATTTTCTTTATGAAACCTTAAATGATGACACAGTTTTATGACCAAATTAGAGGAATTTAGATCTGGCACTGTTTGCATATGAAAGTTGTTACCAGCAAAAACATTTCAATGAAAAAAATTCTTAAATAGTTGACGAAACATTGTGGATGGGAAAAACCAGCACAAAATGGCACAATGCCAAATATAATTAATGACATTTGCAAGGAATGTGTTTCAGAACTGGACATGAAAGTTATTGGAAAACCTCTATCACTTAAAAAAAACAAATGTTTAAGGGTCATATAACTCACCCAATTTAGCCTTTGCTATTGAAAAATAAAAAAAAATCTTAAAAATTTGATTTCTTGTTACCTTATGTAAATTAAATTAAAATAATGCCGTTTTAAGTTTTTATTTTTGTACATCTTTGTTCCAGATGAAATATTACTTATTTAAAATACCTAATGAATACCCACGCTTGTCTTTACACCAGGCTGTCTCTTGTTGAGCAAATAGGACAAATTTGATATTCTTCACGAAGCTTATGTTAAAATTAGATGTATGTATTAGGGAACTGTGAAGGATGTGGTCAGGCCGATTAAGACTGCTGGTCAGACTTCTCTTTAACAATTCAATGTTTGAATCTAATCAATAGTGAGGTCCTATCATGACTATTGTAATCCATACTTCTAAGGCAATTACAAATGGTCATTTGGTCAAATCAATCACTGACAGATGATTCATGTCCGAGTTCAGGCCGCGTTCTTCCCCTCCGAACAATGAATCGGGGGCCTTCCAGGATTGTAACATTTACAACATTACATTTATAATTCAATATCCCAGAGATTTGACTATAAATCCAGTTGCTGTGGTAACTGTCATAATTATGCATGTGTCCACATGTCCAGAAAATGACCGTCCCTGTGTTGTCACCATGAACAGCCATATAATTAGGTTACTGGACGTTATAAAAACGCCCCCGAGATACAAAAATCTGTCAAATTCTTTTGTGGACAGGAGGTTTGGAGAATTATGGATTTTTTATTAGTATAAATGGTCAGAAGAGATAAGGGTCAGTTGAGGGAAGGAGTTGGAAGTTAGGAGAGAAAGAGGAGGGGGAGGGGGAGGGGGAGTAGGAAGGCAAAGGAAGAAGAGTGCAGAAAAAAAGGAATCATGAAAGGAAGGAGGAAAGAATTTTAGATAAAAGGAGAAAGAAAGAAGACGGATTGGAGTGATAAAAGAAGGAGGGAAAAAGAAATTGAGGAAGGTAAAATTGGGAAAGGTAGAGAGGTAATGAGAATGAAATTAGAAGGAAAAGAAGTAATCACAAAAGTGAAGAAGGGAAAAAAGAATTGATAAAGGGAAATAAGTAGGACAAAAAAAAGACTGGTAAAGGGAAAGAAAGAATGGGCAAAAGAAGGAAGGAAAGAAGTATTTGGAGAAAGGGAAGGGGAGAAAGGTGGGGAAAGAGAAGGAGGGGTGGGATGGAAGAAAGCAAAAGAGGAAGAAAGGATGGAAAAAGAGGTCAGGAAGAGATAGGAAAAGGGAAAGAAAGAAAGAGAGATGGGAGAAAGAGAAAGATGGATGTCAGAAAGAGAAAGAAGAAGGGTATAATAAGAAGGAGGGAAGGGACAGAGATTAAAGGAGGGGGAGAGGGATTTTATTGGTCAGATGACGAGTTACACACCCAGTCAGCTTTGTATGATTAACTACCATGATTCACTCTTTGTTTGTGACAAACTTGCACCGAACCGGGGCCATTATACTTAATAAACTTAATTTCAGGCAAATAAACCCCCCAGTATAGCTTTCACAGTATCACCACACAGAAGTTAGGCCAAATTGAGATCTGAGGGCTTGTGTCTAACACACACACAGACAATGTAATAGATGACACACGTCGATCGCAGTCCGATAATGTCAATTCAGTTACATGATGCTGGTTTCTGTTCTATTTCTAACATATATTCCAACAAATAGCAACATTCCCATTCTCAGATATACATGATGTGGAATCTATTGCATGGAGCACAGTAGATGTTTTCAAGATCATTCAAAATTAGTAGTTTTGATTTGGCATATTAAACATTACCAAAACCAATATGTACACCAGAATTTAAAAACTTATATTAATAAACTTTGAATAGTACAATTATTTTTCAAAAACTGGTGTATTTTTGCATGGGTCTAATGTATGCATTTCAAAATAATTAATATTGTGCAAAGCAAAAACCTATTATGAGGTTTTTTGTTTTGTTTTTTCGTCCAAGTAGTGTTTGATTTAAAAGTTTTACTGGAATTGTAAATTGACTGGAACATTAGGCAAAATCGCCCCCGATCAATTGGCCAAAATCTCGTTCAGACTCGTACCAATTTCCTTAATCTATATACCAACCTAGATAGCATTTCACCTCCATTGAGCTGAGGGGTGTTTCTGCCGATGCTTGAATGTTGGTTATCGAGAGTGACCTCCCCTGCTTGGACCTTGGGTTGTGCGTGCTCCTTGTTGTGCTGGTGTAAGGACTTCTGCTGTTGTTTAAATCGGGATAAGCTAAAGAATAATCCTAGTATCGATTTCAAGTTCCCTTCTTTAATATCTGAAACGAGACAAAATGAAAATCGTGCATCGATGAGCAAACATAATGTAACAGATTAGCACCGATCATGCAGCCAGAATCAAGGTAAAATTTCATCTAAATAAAAGCTACAGGGCCCTAATCAATATAATCAAACTCCCCAACTCCCTACGCAATATCACAAGTGCAATGTGCTAAAAAATTCCCCTTTCCTCATTCTGTTCCAACTACCTGTTTCAAGATTCTACAATTGTTTTCTTCTTCTAATTTTGTGAAGCAAAAGTGCCTTTTAAAACATCACCAGGACCGAACGATAATGATTAGCTAAGCAGTAAATTCTTGTTTAAGTGTTTGGGGTGACAAGTTACATTCGACGTGACTCAGACAAACCTATCCATCGAGATATCTTTGGAGCTGTTGACACCGTATTTTACACGTTCTTAAAAAAAATATCCATGGAGGTAGTCACCGACAATTTATTTCACAACTAGGCAGTAAATTATCTAAAATTAATTACCGAAAGATATTTTCTGTAATCATTAGCTCACTGATCATACATGTTACATAATTATCTCGTCATATTTGAAATGATTATAGCAAGTTATTTTGAAATATATTTATTGATATTATACCGCACTAACTAACTACAGAAGGATCAATGTATTTTTTTATACATCGGTACACAAGCCAGACATTTGAGGTCTAAGAGAAGCCTCCTCCAGGTCCTTTAGATCTAAATTCTTAGATTGCCGGAGTCAACAAAAAAAACCATTGACTTCAATTTTTTAACCAAGTGCAGAATCTTCAGAGCAAATGGGAATTACAATGGATTTTATTGCAAATTGAATCAAACTCGGGAATAACATTGAGCCATAATCAATTGTATTTGATATTTGTAAAAAAAATGGTTACAATTTTTTTCGGATTAACGTTGAATTGTTTATTCAGTTTGACAAAATCGTGAGAAACTCAAGAGGCAAAGCTGGCCTGTCATGTTCAGTGGTCATCAAATGGTGTTGGCAAATATTTGACCTCTCTGACCTTAAAAGTCAGTCAAGGTAAAATTTATTTAAATTAACTTGATAGCAAGTAAAGTTTACACTACAGGTCAAAAATCGTTACTATTATTGATTTTTTTTAAACTGATTTATTTTACCCAAATGACCCTCAAAGTAAATGGGTGAAGGTCATTTCTTTGAACAAACTTGATAGCCAGTCGTCCCAGCATATTACAGGTGAAACTTCTGTATTGTATAGGCAGTATGGACCTTAAGGAGATTATATTGGAAGATTTTAAAAGATTTGACCCATGTTTCCTTTAAAGTGGGTCAAGGTCATTTATTTGTATCAAATTGATAGCACTTCAACAAAGGAAATTATAAAAGAAATATCATGAATCTAAGCTGAATTTGATCTAAAGGAGAAGTCGTTTAAGCTTTTAAACACGTTTGACCTGTGTGGCTAAGAAAGTATATTGAGGTCATTTATTTGGATGCATATACGCTCATCAACACTTCAAGTCAGGTGAGCTAAAAATGAAAAACAGCCAATCGGAGGAATCATGATATTTTTCAAAGAAACGTAGTTCTTGGAGATGTTGGGGAGCGTAGAGTTTGACCTTGCCATATCTGTGATTCATGACCTTGACAATGCAGTTGAACCTTTTTATACTGCATCCATTTGTCTAGCACACTTTTGGCATTGTAAACAGGTTTGGTGATTCAAGGAGGGAAACATAAATGGAATATCAAAGATTTATGAAAGCCGAAAAAGTTGCAGTTTCTGGCAGAGGTATGGGGATCCCTAAGGGACCACAATTCAGGATTCCCTTTGGTGGTCTCTTCATACAAATTTGACTGTACTATTATTTAACATCTGCTAACCATCAATACTGTCTGATCAGTAATCCTAGTCCCCACCCCGAGAGGTGTGCTAAATGACCTACCTTTAGCACTAAGTCCTTCAACGTTGACCCCCAAAGTCGCCAGGAATGTTAGGCACGTGTTGATGTTTTCAACCTGAAAAATACAAAAAATAAACATTTCATTAAGAAATATGTCACAAAATAGTACAGTTTTCAGCTGAAAACCAACTGTTTAAGGCTAACATAAATATACTCCTTCCGACCCTCGCCACCCCCAATCAGGATATCAAAAGAGTTCGAGTGTGACCTCTGACCCTTTAACCTTGATCTATGACAACCAAAATTTTATCAGATGTGGAACTCATTGTTACCATACCTTGGTGCAAATATAGACAGGATTTGTTATGGGGTTATGATAATTTAACCTTTGACCCTTTAACCTTGACCAATGACCACAATTTTTTGTAACGGATGAAGAACTCAATCTGTTGTGGGTTCATGAAATATCTTGTACACAGTTTTACTTCAAATGTGGTCAAGTTTAACCTTTGACCCTTTAACCTTGACTGATGACAACCAAAACTTAATCAGATGTAGAAGGCAATTAGAATGCTGTGTGTCGAAAAGTGAAAGCTCAATGAAACTCAAGGGGTTGAGAAAGTAAATCTTTCTTCCAAACTGAAGAGGATTTTATTATTTTGTAAATATTCTACAAATATTTTATGACCTGAATAACTGCAAAATAGTTGCTGTTATGGTGACTGAGTTTTTGTGAACAGTTCACATTCTTATCAATTTGTTCCCGGTAAATTATGCAGATATTACACCAACACATATAACATTCATTACAATGGCTAGGAAAAGACTCAACTTCAGATAAAATAAAACTCTTTCTCTCTCACACACCATATTTTCTGTATGAATTTGTGAATGTGCATCACCAATGAAGAGCCGTTTAACAGGCGATATGTCACATTCACACTTCTGCTGATGTCTAATAAATAATTCATATCACCTATCATATTTATACATTTGATATTGTTATGAAAATGGATGAAAGCTGCTCTATGAAATCTCAGTCAGACAGCTACCAGCTGTCTCGTTCATTTCAGCGGAAACAGATTAACACATAAATATATATACACAGTCTAACATGCAAGATTTAGAAATTGATATTTCAAATTGTGAAGACTGGTGCAAAATTGATCTGCAACATATTTTCTATTCATTGGGTTTGCCAGGGAAGTTACCTATGTGGCCGAGTATGGTTTCTGATTTATACCATTTTGTTGAATTAAAAAAACGAAATTATTGCTTTTTGTGTTTTCACCCCAAAAAGACCAAAATCACCAAAATCAACAAAAATTGATTCTCAATGTTTCGACTTCCCTCCCGCAGAGACACTAATCAATTAACACTAACTCTGACTGTACTGTCCTTTTGCCCCGTAAAGGCAAAAATTAACAAACCTTAATTCTCGTTCTTACATCTTATTGCAACAAATAGGCAAAACAACGAGAATTTGAAAATACTAAATCTCCTGTTATGGGGGCAAAAGGACGAAACAACGAAATTGCACAAAATCACCCACTGTAGCTGTGTTTTGAATTTAAATATATACATTGAAACTCTGATTGGAAAATTAAACGATACTAAAGATTAAATTGTATAGCACATTACATATTATATAAATATAATAAAAAAGTTGGTATATTTAAAAACATGGTCAAAATAAATCTTCAACATTACTCAATTCAGAAATATTTCTTCCTTGCAGCTGTTAAAAAAATCC
The DNA here is from genome assembly GCF_002113885.1 of Mizuhopecten yessoensis. Classification (NCBI taxonomy): domain Eukaryota; kingdom Metazoa; phylum Mollusca; class Bivalvia; order Pectinida; family Pectinidae; genus Mizuhopecten; species Mizuhopecten yessoensis. The sequence goes on along the minus strand of NW_018405338.1, from coordinate 759,367 downwards.
TTTTCCTCATTTAAAAACAGTTTCAAATGATCATTACACACAAAAATCACACGCCTGGGAAAATCTAATGAGACCCAAACCTTATCGTTTTCAGATTCTGGTAATTAATGTGAAAATCTTGCATTCATTAAATTATAAATACTGAAAGCTGTACATTTTTAAAATCATTTTGAAGGGTGTTGTATTTATCAATTAGGAAAAAGTACATAGGAATTGTCATGTTGTTTCAGTTAACGGGCGGAGCTCTATTTCATACTGTATAATTAAAATAATACAAACTGGATACGGATAAATCTGTACATTCCGAGCTGGGGATTTTTTTTAGAGAAAATATGTCAGTTATTGTGGATTAAATGAGCTCATTTCCTCGTCAAGCAGCCAGCTGTTAGTATTAATCTACTACAACAAATGACACCAAAGCAAGTCTGGATTTCAGAGGATTGTTTTGTGTTACATTTTCTGTCCCATTTTGCTTGCAGCTAGTTCATATGGAGTTAAGAAACGTTTTATAACATGGTTTCATTGAAACCAAGAAAGTGCAAAACGGTAATGGTTTTTTTCATTATAACGATCATTAGTCACAAAAGTTGACATGAGCCAGGAAAAAACTGGTTTTGAACACCCATTCTCAAAGGTTTTAAGGCGTCTTCGAGAATGTCATAATCATTTATATAACACTTAAAACATTCATTTAAATACATGAACAACGAGAAATCAATAGCATTCTGGAGTGTTCTACAAATTACTTTACAAAGTTTTGGTTTTATTAAATTGCCAAACAAGTTTCCACCTTAAGTTTTCTCCATTTCAAAGATATTAATTAACAATGAAGAAAAAAGAATTTAATTTCGGGCCTGAAACACACATTACCATTTTAGTGGATGTCCTATTTTACCTTCATAAGATTTGTCACAGATGAGCAGTCTAAAAACTATGAGTGTGCTAAAGTGTGTAGTCCTTCATATCTTTTTTCACCCATTTCGTGGTGCAAGAAAGCACTACATGGTATAGTTTTTCTATCAAAGCTATAGTCATGTCGGTAAAACAAGCTGTTGATGGACAGTTACAACCGTAGTCCTTGGTACAGGGAACCTTAACGTGTTTTTTGTTCTACACTGTAACCTGTACACAAAGAACTGTCTACAATCTGGAAACCTTCATAAATCAGACATGATTTCAACTGAATCCCTATGTATACTTTTACAGGGAAATTGAACCTGCACCTCTACAACTATTCCAGGTAGATATATAATGGTCTGGGCTTGTTTTAAATTTAGACAGTTTTCACAACCTACATGTCATTAACCTGCCTGAGAGACCACCTCTATGAAGAGGCCACCTATGTTAGGAGAACACTTTGATAACTCCCCATCATACTCATTTTCATTATTGACGAAACCTTCATGAAAAGGCCACCTGTGTTATTAGACCACTTTTAAATTCCCCATCATACTTATTTTCATTTCTAACCGAACCTTCATTAAAAGGCCACCTGTGTTAAGAGACCACTTTTTGAACTTCCAAACACAGTTTTCATCTAACTCAACCTGTTTTACAAGACCACTTGCAAAAGAAACCATTTCATGACTTTCCGAAGGTGGTTTCTGAATACAGGTGTGACTGCATATTATTCTGCGAAGATGAAGGTATCTCTTGCTGTTTGAAAGTGACCAGATAATTTTAATTACAAAACCATCATTAACCCTTTCACCACTATAGACCATAATGGACTCATCCCAATTAATGCATGAAAGAGTTTACTAAAGTTACATAGGGGTGAAAGGGTTAAAATATGTTTCAATGCATTAAAAAAGATAATTTGTTGACAATCACTGACTTCATACATACATACATACATACATACATGTCATCAATGTAAGACCAATACAAGCTTTCGTTGTTGGACCGACAACCATGATCATCTCGTCAAAAAACCAACAACATTTGACCAAGATTGACTTAGCGCTACGAAAGAAGTGCAAAACTAGTCTGCTGTGGTCTCGTTAAAACGACTTCCTTACATTATTGATGATGATGCTCTACCTCTGATAAACTGCGATGAAATAGACGAAGGACGAGGGTGTGACTCATCACTCTCACTATGATGTCGGCTGTTAATCACAAATAACGGGTTTTACTGCGAAAAATCAATATTGATACCTTGATCCCATTTGTTTATATTTAACTAGTTGAATAAACTCGTTGACGGATTTGTATTTTCATCAATTCAAATATCATTTTCTGGTTTTTCTTCATCATAACATAATTTTTTTCCCCGTTTGGCACAGATTTTCTGAACTGTACCAGATAATTCAGACACAAGTAAAGCACATGCCGTATTTTATTAATTCTGTTATTGAAATGTTTAGCCCAAAGCAGTTGCCATTATGTCCGTTGTTTTTTGTGTGTAAATTTCACTTCATTACATTAAAGAGAAGGTGACAAACAGTTAGTGACCCGGAGCAAAATTTTACGATGGACCAGATTTTTTTAATGGCCTTCACTTTGTGTTTACCAATTACTTGCGAAATATCAATGGACGAGGTTTTGATTAAAATCGATACATGGTCGTTTGTTATCACATTCTATTCAGAATTAAAGATCATTCCAGCGTCCATGCTGTCGTGAGATGTGAGCAGACGACAGTTGCTTCTCGAGCAGACGACAGTTTTTTATCAGAACCCCCTACAGAGTAAAGGTGATTAGAACTGTAGGCCCTCAATTCAAAAACTGTTGTGAGAGGCATGTGACACGCAAAAACAGCACATGTGGGGAGGAGGCTTAATCATTGCTTGTTTCCTCCTTTACGACCACATAGGGCATCATAACGAATGATCTTGAAACTCTTCAATAATGAACTGCACACAATGTCTGTGATATATATACAAAATTTGCATACCAGCTTCAAAATAACTTCTTCTTTTTAAAAAAAATAAAAGTACAAGAAACCTGACACGAAACATTCTTGGCCTTAGAAACAAATTCCTCGGTCTCTGTTAATAACAACCATTAGACACACAATACTATACATGTGAAAGTCATATAGATCTGACAATCAAAACATATATATTGTTTTCTGCATTAAAAGAAGGATTAAGAAGTTAAGCAGATCAATATAACATAAAAGCATTAATTCCACGGTCAATATATCCTTTGGGAGGTTTCCGTCACCTTTTGTGCGGATTCTGACCCCATTTACGGAGATTTTAACCCTTTTTGTAACAGTCTTCCACTGCCTAACCCTTATCCCTAAATCTGTGTTTGGGAGAAAATCATCAGATAAATGCATTTAAACCTCATTTATAAAGAATGTAACTCCTTTTCCAAAAGATTTACACCTCTTAACACAACTTCACTAAATCAATAAAAAAAATGCATCAAATTTCACCCAGAATTTATCAAGATTTTTAGCTTTTATCACTTTTTTTTAAGTTTCTTGATATCAAAAAGCGGTCAATACGATAAATAACAACATCATCTCCTAAATCCCCTTAGAGTATCCATAGCAACGGAGAATTAAAATGGCGCTAACTGACCAGCTTACATAGTAAAGAAGGTCATTTCCTTGATTGCTTCTAGGACCATACAAAATTTATCAATCTGACCACCAAAGGTGTCCGAAATCAATATTTCTCAGATCAGCTTTCGGATGATATTGAAAATCGCATGGCATGACTACGTCATTGACCTCCCCTGTTTAGTGAAGTCACACAGAGTCAAAGACAGACTTTGTTTGACGGAGAGTAGAGGAAGAATCAAGACTAACTTTTATAAGATCAACCTACTGTAATCATCAAACTGATGAGATTCGGTCAGTATTTTTAAAGATTGATCCAACGAGACTTGGGCCATCTTTGGCCAGACATAAATCTGATGAGAATATATCAACATTTGTGAGATTAAGCCGATGAGATTTGGCTATTGGAAGAATTATCCAATGAGACTAGGCTAGTATTTTTTTAGACTGCTCTGATGAAACTCGGCCATCATTTTCAAGTCAGTCTGGGAAATATTTGACTAGCATTATGAGACGTGATCTTTTGAGACCAGGCCAGATTAATGACAGATCAATTTGATGAGAAACCAGACTTTCTTTGATGGACTACACACTTTTAACGGTAAGTAATAAGAGTAAAACTCCACAAAAGACAATAATCTATAGAGAACACATGAACTTTAAGACAGCCTGGAGAAATAACGTGATTTGTACGTAGCAATTAGATCAGTTATCGGAGGACAGGAAGAGTTACCTTCACTAATAGCATTTCAGGTCTAGTCGTAATCGTAACATAATATTAACGTAATTGACAGCTTTTAAGTTCATACAGGGAAAATCAATTTCACCGGAAGTACAGATTCGCCAATAATGCTTTCTAGTTCAATCAAATCATCTATTTATGGTGTACTAAACATTAATTACGTACATTTTCATCCATTTTTGTGTGACATTTTTATTAACAGTTACTTAAAATGAACTAATTTAAGATTATACCACAAACTTATTTTCAATTTCCGTTTTTATTCAGAGGAAGCTATTGAAATGCCTACAACCTGGCGTTTGAAACTATAATTTTTGCACCAGTTCGGCTGACGGCAGCATTTTGAGTTCTCAGCAAGCCATTTTACTCTCATACAAGCAGACGCCATTTTTTCCCCAGGGTCATTACAAAACTGTAGCCACACCATTGTTGATTGCGACACTGGCGTTGTCTCCGTTTAACAAGTATGGCGAGTGTCATAATTCCACTTTCAGTGACAATATGACAGTCGTCCGTGCTCACCATTTGCTGGCTTCATTTGCATAATTGAACACATCACTTACTTGCAGCACCAGCGCTGACGTAATGCATGCTCACAATGCATCACAAATGAGCGATCAGGGTTTTTTTATTCAGTCTTACAGGTATTAAAATGTATTGACACTTCAGAGATACTTAATAAAACTTGTGTATTCATTTCTGAATTTGCGCTTTTTAATAGCATAGTGGTATAAGTCAATGTTCATGCCTCCCTTTCAGGACATATCTTTCGGTTATCCACTGTTTCTGCCCTTTTCCGCAATTTCCCCCTTTTGGCTTATGAACTTTCTGCCAAGCACATTTGGTTTGCAGATGCTGAATAAAAAAAGTGAACGTTTGAATTTTGAAGAAATCAAAATACTTTCAAGTGGGATCGATATTGTAAGCATTACAAGATTGTAAAGACAGAATAAGGCTCTGATGTAATTAACATATCTATTGTCTTTTGACTGTATGGCATTCTCACTATAGACACTGACGTCACTATATGTCTATTTTTATCACCAGCAGACCCAAAATACATTGCCATGGCAACGCCACCCTTGACACCACTAACCTCCAGACTAGGGCTAATTGCACGGCAATCTTTTCCTCAAAAATGTCAGTTTGTTTAATAAAATGTATCCATATGTTAAATTTCAGTAAGAACTTAAATCTCTTGGAGATTCAGTAAAACCTGTCTTAATGAACACTTGTCTTTAGTGACCTTATATAGAACAAAATTTTTTGGTCGCTTTGCAGTGGTTTCATTCAATATTGTTTCATGTAAATTGCAATCACATTTATAAACTAAACGTCTAACATTGAACAGTAAATAAGTTAATCATTATGCATAAAAATTTTCCTGAGAAACAATTTTTATTTTTCACTTCACGCCCCAACGTCCATCCTACCAAAAAGTCACTGAAATTTAGAGTAACTATGAAATGGCATTCTAACTCTGCAGTAAAAGATAATCTATTTTTAGATTATGCAATCAACGTTTGTTTCATGTAACCAATAAGATTCCCTTTACATGTCACATGACACCAGTCAGAAGAAGTGCTAATTTGATCGAGGAGTAAGATTATGGCAAAGACCGGTTAATCACGTTACCGTCTTAATTTGTGAGCATGCCCAGTGATCAGTGGTGTTGATGTAATTGACTTTTGTAAGGCGTAATGTAACGAACGTTGCCAAGGTATTCTGAAAGTTCTCCTTGCGAGCATCCATCTTGCAGACAGCTCGATATATTGAGAAATTACCCAGAAGCATTTGCTACATGTAACACAGTGGAGAAAGTTTCGGGAAAAGTGTGGACATCTGAAGACAGTGGATGACTTTTGTCAACATTGATTCTGCGTAGAGTGATGAGCGACACTTCACCACAGAAATCAAGTAGATTTTACGCCGAGTAATCTCCTGAAATGCATTTTTGTTTTTGTGGCATTTTACGAAAAGCCATTTTATGTAGCTCTGAGGATTCTAAAAAGCATACATTGACCTTTTCTTTTCAAGCACTGTTAACTTGGATTAATTGTGTTTGTGGTTCTACGAAAATGTCATACAAAGTCCACATGGTTTTCCCCGAATCAGCAGTTTCTACTATCTTGCAAGATCACTGCTCTAGGCATGCCCAGATCAGGGTCTTCCCAACCCTTTTTTTAACTCATCATTAAATATGCAGATACACCAATAGATTCAGGCAACATGTGAATACACAAATTTCACATAAAAAAACATTATATATCACAAATTTTACTATATATATTTTATTCTTATGGACAATACGACGTTTTCACTTGCTTATGTTATTTTTATAGCTCATAAATTTCGAATCTTTAAGATTAAAATAGGAAATGAATGAAAACTTCCAATATGTCATCAATCTTGACAACTATTCACAATTAGATAAGGTTGTAACTTTATCAAGTATTCACAGATTAATTTGAAACTTTTATTCAAAATCTGTTCATAGTGAACAAAGGTAGTTAAAATCAATATTTACAAATATCATTTCAATTTTCCTACTTGACAGGGATGCAAAAATATTGTACGAAATAATCTTTTCTATATTTCTACAGAAGGAAGGATAAGACGAGGATTCCTACTAAAACAACACAACTTTGCATCTTTGGCATAAAACCTACATATTTTTCTGCTGATGTGATTGCAAGATGTTGTCTGCATGAAAACCCTACTGTACATGATAGCTGAGCTCTTTTGCATTCAGAGGTCAAAGAGAGGTCATGACTTCAATGTACACCTACACCACAGAGCCTACTGTTGATGTTTAACCTTGTAGCAGAAAGGTAATCCAAAAAATAATTACGAGTCTTGTAGAGGCTAGACAGCTAGGACAGACACCCACTGACAACTACCAACTGAGCCAAGTGGTACACATCACCAGGATATACACAGGAATCTAATGCAAATGGCTATACCTTCATATTTCTGTCACCATGGTAACACAAATGTACAAATTTATGTTCTGGACAATAAAGTAAAACTTTTCAAAAAGTCTGGAAACTTTCGTTCCCGAGAAATCTCCCAAACCTGGAGTTATAAATATTTATTTCTGTAACCACGTGGTAACACAAATGTACGAAATTGATGTTCTGAACAATAAAGTAACATTTTTAATCAAGTCCGGAAACTTTTGTTCCCAAGAATTCTCCCAAATTTGGAGTTATCAATGGTGCATAATTTAGAAATCATCCAGATCTGAAGTTCAATCCATTTTGAAGTAGTCCAGATAATGGAAGAAGTTTCAGGACAGACCAATTGAGATATGATGTTATCTGATTGAGAAAGGGGTTCAGTTGTAAAACTCCAAGTTTACATAATCGTTTACAATATCAAATTACAATTATATAATAACCATCTATATTTGTGTACATCATCCATACTAGCTGGTACCTGCTTGTGTGCAATATCTATACTAAATACTGTGATCGTCATATCGAAGAGACAATATATGCTCGAACCCGACCCGGTTGACTTTGTCATTATTCAAGGACCCAACCCGGTTACAATTGGCCGCATTAAAGCCATTTTGGTCTCTGTGGAGTATAACATATAGAATAAATAAATGCAAAATGGTACATTTCAAATTGTTAGTAAAGACAATGAAAGTTTTTGAATTAAAATTTTCAATTTGTTAGTTATGTAATTCTCTCAAATTTTGTCTAATAATTCACAAAGCTTGGACAATTACACACAAATACATATCTGGTCTTAAATTTTGCTAAATCCATCTTGGCAATAATGTTAGCTAAGTACAGCTACAAACTACAACACAACAATTATATAATAAATATGGTATATAACACTATCAATATGCTGAGCTGATTATTTTGACATTGGCACTCCTTCCTGCTCAAAAGATTCCAGCCCTGATTCCAACTGTCACCAAAATGTACATCTAAATTGCCACTTTTCACCTAAGGAGTCATCTCTCAGCAAGAGCCTTAGGCCAAACAATCTTGGACATTTCTGAAAATCACCAACCAACATCTTTATTCATCTATCAATGACAAAGAGAAGATTGCAATTCCTGACTGTAATCCATCTCCTGTATCCATCTGACCACTGGCCAGACTCCTGATGACCTTAGATGACCAACAGATGACCAATGGCCTCAACAAGCTTAACTTCCTAACTCTATTACTGACCACCTACAAGCTTATTATCAAGTTAGAGATCTGGGTTGAAGTCTCTGTTGAATGCAGTGAGACTTTACATCTGTAATGAGTTATCCCTTTCTGAAGACCTATTTCCTATGGGGAAATGTTGTCATAATTAAATAGCATATATCCTTATGTGAAATTATAAGAAATATGTTCCAAATATAAAAATGTTGCTGATTTTAAGAGTTGAAGGACAGATAATCTGAAATTCTTAACAAATGATAAACTTGATCAGTGACCTTGAAAGTGGATCGAGGTCATTTATCTATATATTTTTGAATGTCCTCCAATCCAATTAACAACTGGAAAATATCATGAATCTAGGCCTCATAGTTCTGTATACGATGTTGCTTACGTTTAAAACATATTTGACCCCTGTGACCTTGAAAGTAGACTTAAAGTTTAGTTATAGCCCTTTACCTGATAAATATCTTGACTCTAGCCTTTATAGTTCTAAAGAAGAAATTGCTTAAAGTGAAAGCATATTTGACCCCCTATGAAAGAAATGTTAAACTTATTACAGTTATATGAAGATATCAAAAATGTATAAATAAATTAACTGCTAATATTTTTGAACATCCAATCACACAGGTAACCAATTATTGTTTGCAGCATTAAAAAATATACTCCGATACTCTTTCTTAACTTATTCACCCCTGAAATTTCATAATAAACTATCCCAACCTTTGAACTGGAAGAGTTCAATTGTGTCTTCAGGGGTGATTCAAGTTAAAGTTATTACAACTTTTGATAGTAACAATTAAGACTTATGAGGCCATTGGACATGTCCAAGTCTACCAGAAAAAAGATAATAGATTTTTTTTGAGTTCCATGATTGTTTCAAATATCTCCATACATTTTCTCAGCTACAGATTTTTTCTTGACTCAACCGACTCTGCTTGTCTGGAGAAGACAGTCTATGTTTCTTTTTAAAAATCATTTATTTTTCATAATTTTCAGAAATTTCTGGATACAAACCAAGCTCTGGCCAAACATACTACTCTACACTAGCCATACAGTAAGATAATACCAGTACGATTCAGACTGGTACAAACACTTGTTTATTTAGGTAACCAGACCAGTGAAATATATCCTATTTAACAAATGACTGCGATAACGTCCCTGATGAAAGTGTTGGCAATCTCTTCTATCTCTCCGTATCTCTCTCGTACTAGATTGAGGAACAGTGCAGTATGGGATACGTCACTATTATCACGAAAACAGGACGTTCTAGGTCTCGAAGGAAGTCAAAGAGGAAGCACAAGACTTGGCAAGGGAAGTAGAACAGGGCAGTATAGGATATGTTATACCATTGAGAGCTGTTACGAAAGACAGGTTACAAAGGGATGGTGGCAGAAACTGGTTTGGGTGGAGCTTGTTACAAATTACTGTTACCACTTTTTTATTTTCATTTTTTGTGTAACATCGTTGATGGATGAGGATGAGGAGGTGGGGGGGGGGAATGTAGGTCATTTTTTGATGCGTTAAATATCGGTAACATGAATACGGCTGTTCATTATGCATAAGCTGCAACATATTTTGCAATTTATGCATTTTTAAAATTTTGCATGCACCTGTTTTTTTCTAATAGAATGAGAATGTCAGTACCAGATTTGATAAAATCTGCATTTCATGCATTTTTCTCTCCGATTAAAAAACATTGAGCAGGTGAATATGTTAAACCAAACAAGTTATGAAAACACTCCATTGGCAATTTTTTCTTCCAAATATGAAACAAACTGGATTCATATTCATCTCTTGGAAACAAGAAACAGGAAAACAATAAGAAATATTCATTCGAAGCTTATGAAATCAGTTTTTATTGAGTGAATTTTGTGATCATGTTTGACTGAAATTAACATCTACTTGGCAGAAATCAGCATCCAAGAATGACACCTGTATCTTGTGTTCGTTTCAGTCGTCCATTTCACTGCCCGCATGATAAAAACCAGCAGCAGATGAATCATCAAAAGACGATACTTTACCCGCCACGGAAACATTTCCGTATCCAACACAAATTTGAATTCTGCCATAATGTTTTCTAATTTGAGCGTGGACCAGAGCTAATGGCCACCCGATGCTTAGGAGAAAAATGTCTCTCTGTGAAAAAATAATGTTGCATGATTCGATACCTGAGTAAATATACAAAAGTGTAGTTACATCGTGGAGGTTTTTATTGGAGGAACTGAACGCGAACACTTGGATATAATCAGCACCACACAGAGCTATTGTTGGGGCTGGACGCTGTGATCAAACGTGACTGAAGAAATGGAATGTCCGTATAGAATGTCAGCGCTTGCGTGTGGACTACAGGCGAGTCATTGATCAATCACAACACCGATCCGGAACACGCCTTTTCTCCGATATCCCGTTGATAGGGAAGATGTGTTAAATGAGATGATCAATTAATTTTTGTCTTTCAGCGAGATACTTATTGAATATCGAGTGACAGGGCCATCACGAATACAGCCTATTGATGACTTCCAGTGATTCCTGATTACTTGACTTACTCAGCAGGCATCGGTGACAGAGTACTAACACCAATATGCTTACAAAGGAATCATTTTAACTACACAACAATGTCAACTCATCATATTGACAATCAAAGTCTAACTTTCCTAAATTCTGTTTGACTAATCCTAGCTATCACATACAATTCAATTCTTTGGATAGATTCATTTGTTTCAGGAAGATATAATATTGTTGTACATTATGTATTAGAGATAAGACACATTTAAGCTGAATGTTCCAGTTTACCCAGCTGTACAATCATGCACAAGCATATAATGTGGAGTAATCTTGGAAAGGCTGACATGATTACACATTTTTTTCCAGGTATCTTAATTATGTATAATAAAGATGTTCTGTACTTAACAACAGAATTAAATATCATGAATATTCCAGACAACCTAGCTGCATAAATAGGTACCACCAGTATGATGGAAAGTAAACAAGATATGGACCAGCGTCCTCCAAGAAATGAGTCAATTCAACTTTCTATGAATTATTGATATGTCCCAAAAACAAAGATAAGCTACATGGCTTTAAAATATTTTAGACTCTGACATTAAAGTTGTTAATTTGTTAATTAGCTTTCCCTGATTTTTTGGATTTTTTTAAAAATATTTGAGTAAGATGTAGAGAACCATATATAAACCCATTTAAATAACGAAGACTGTAATTTAGCCGAGTTATAAACTAAGAAATAATGTGATGAGAATGTATTTAACTATCCAAAGATATTGTTTTTGTTCCCAGCTAAATATTGTGTGATAACGTAGCAGAATTTGAAACATGACTACATACAAATAAAAGGTACATTTAACATACAATCTGTTTTGTAATGCAAAGTTACAAAGATCCACAGATAACAGTTTTTAACAAATAATCAAAAGCTTTCGTTATATAAGTGCAATAAAATGTCATTATAATGTCCTTTGTTTTATATATGTCTTCCTCAACAAAACGTCAAACCTCTATTAAACGCCAAACTTGCTGGTCAACTCATGGCAATATACCGGTGTACCATCAAATGTAAAATATTGAAATAAAATCTCAGAAAACATGTATCAAAGTCAACTTTTAACCTGGTCAGAAGGAAATAAAGCATCAATATACCTTTCCAGCTACTATCAGCTTCCAAGACTGAAGTGAATTCGCACTTCTAACACAACGAGTGAGTGTAACAATATCAGTTTCTATCTTCATGCATTTTAACATCTTAAAAATACATAGTGTACTTATTAAACTACATAAACTACATATGTTCCTGTCATTTCTAATCTTACCACACACACCACCATCTGTGACCATCTTTTACTCTGCAACGTCTTAAATAAGGTCTTATCTAGTAACACATTGTAGCCTGGTTTTTATTTTTACAGTTCTGCAAAATAATAAAAGCCATTTTCCCCATCTACAATACCGCCAAGCTTTAAAATCCATATTCTATTTTTAATAACATAAACACATATTGTTTGCAGCCACATATTCCTGCGATAGCTTTTAACAACTTTTAATCTAGCTATGCTATTATACCATCTGATTTTGCTATCATCAGCAGCGCATTATATTGTACTATAGAAATGGTCTGCTCTCTGCCACAGCTATCATTCTACACATGCGTTCACCTAGTGCATTCTATTAAGTATTTAATGAGTCCTATACAATTTTCAGCTGCGTAGAGATATTGTTACATTCATTCTGGGTTTTTTTTTCCAGGTTGTTGTACATAATCTACATCTGTATACAGAGATTCACACTAACGGATTATATAGCTACCGGATTATAGCTACCAGTCTTTGTAATCATGTCTTGGGTAGAGAACTAAGGGGAGACAACTCCTGTTACACTGTCAACATTGTATTACTAGCTGTGTCTAGTTGAGAGTCGGCCAACATTTAGATTGTCTTAAAATATAACTTGGATACATGTACAGAGTATCAATAATGTGCAGGCACACAGTATCCATGGCAACTCAGTTACCATGGAAACTATTTACAAAATTATTTTTAATCATATCATTGCATTCTCAGACCCATTCGCAGTATTGAATAATTACTTTTTATATCTTTTGAAATTATTTTTTTTTCCCTCCTTTTGCTTTTTTAATTTTTCATAATTAGTATTTCACCTTTGTTGTGATAATTTATAATTCAAACATATCACATCAAATCCATACCCTTAAGCATTTATAGAGATTTATTCAATAAATTTCCTTTTTTTTCTTCTCCAAATCAGCCTTTTTTTTTACATGTTACCAATGCAAATAAGTTACAAATAAAGTTTGAATATGTTTATTTGGGGTACAGAAACAGCAAATTCTTACTATGATCGGTATAATCTTAAATTTTTACCACAATTAATTTGTTTTTAACTGGCATATAAAATGTCCTTTTTATGACTTGCAATGAAAAAACAGCGCAATAACAACCTTGCTTACATAATTTCTCAACTTGTTTTGAAGACCCCATAATGATCAGAAAAATGCATATTTTATCTCAAGCTGACAATTCTTTAAAAGATACCTTCAAGTTTTATATTTCTCCGAAAACAAAACGACTTCCTCTTGCGCGAAATTAGTAAAAACACAGAAGCCGGCTAATTACGAAATAAAAATGGTGAATCTTCCTTCTCTGTCAAGGTGTAATGGGGAACACAGAAGCTTACATCACTGCTGCGGACCCGACACTTTGACCCAGCAGATGGTAATGATAATAGATCTATGAACCATTCTTTCTACACTTCTGCAGAAAGGTCTCGTCTCGTATAACACTCGTAGGAAAATACTGGAGACGTGAAAAAGGTGGAGATTTATACCGCCTGGGAGCTGTGACTTCTGCATGCGGCGTAAATGTTGGGAGGGTAACTCTTAACGAAAAAATACCGACATATGTACATGTTTGTACGTAACGAATCCACTGAACGTTTATCAAACTCCACCAGAGTTACATTGTTGTGCCTTGCACACCGACTGCCCAGTGTTATTCAAAGCTAGATGCTGAAAAGCGGGAAGATGGAGATGTGACTCTTCCTCAAAAATATTTCGCAGATTGTTTTCCTTGAGTAGGGTATCTGTTATGAAAGTAGGGCCAGATGTGGTCTCCCACAAATATTAATTGTTTGCCCATTAATTAAATTCCCCCATCATGAGTAACGATTACCGATGGAAAAGATGTTTTCTAATAAAAGCCAGGTCGGCACCTGAAAACCTTATTAATTATCCCAAGGATAAAACACTATTATGTACTATGTAAATTTTAATGATATGTAGAGTGATTGGAGGGGGAGTTTAATGGGGAAGGGGGTTAAGAATAATGTGGGGAGGGNAAATGAAGGGGGACAGGTTAATTGAGGGTGATTATGAAAGCATAGATCTGGGTACGAGTGTCACAAACCTTCCTTACTTCCTTCCTTCACAGAACTGAATTTAACCCAGTGTTACAGTAAAATCATGAATAGCTCTTGGGTTATTGCCACGTCGATTTCCGCCAACATATCTCGCAATCCGTTGCCCCCACCCTATTTTGTTTTCTTAGTCCTTGTTACATCTTCCTTGATGACTGCAAAACCCCCCTTATAATGCCAAAACATGTTAGATCTTCCTTGATGATCATATATATATATAATCATCAACCCCGCCTTATAATGCCAAAACATGTTAGATCTTCCTTGATGATTATATATATATATAATCATCAAACCCGCCTTATAATGCCAAAACATGTTAGATCTACCTTGATGATTATCAAACCCGCCTTATAATGCCAAAACATGTTAGATCTTCCTCGATGATTATCAAACCCCCCTTATAATGCCAAAACATGTTGGATCCTCCTTGATGATTATCAAACCCGCCTTATAATGCCAAAACATGTTAGATCTACCTTGATGATTATCAAACCCGCCTTATAATGCCAAAACATGTCAGATCTTCCTTGATGATTATATATATATATAATCATAAAACCCGCCTTATAATGCCAAAACATGTTAGATCTACCTTGATGATTATCAAACCCGCCTTATAATGCCAAAACATGTTAGATCTTTCTTGATGATTATCAAACCCGCCTTATGCCAAAACATGTTAAGATCTTCCTTGATGATTATCAAACCCCCCCTTATAATGCCAAAACATGTTAGATCTTCCTTGATGATTATCTATATATAATCATCAAACCCCCCTTATGATGCCAAAACATGTGATGGCATAATAACAAGTTTTTACTGCAGTATTCAGTTTCCCAAACTAGAGAGTAATTTTAACTCTAAATGAAAGTGTTTCATGTCCTAAGATGACCGTTGTAAATCCAAATTATCTCCCTTTAAAATGGAATTCTGCCATCTTGAAATCAAATATGAAACAAGCCTTATGAATTACCCTTGTTGTCGTTTTCCAAACATTTACATCTCGGCATCATCTTTCTTCAATTTTTAAATCATGTGTGAACCCTGTAATGTTTCCAAACTTGAATCAATTCTTGAAAACACTGTACACTAGCATGTGCTGGGTCAAACCACCTCAAAAATTGGTAAAAATGTGGAATTGAAAAACATCTTTTATTACTACAGGAGTCCTGTTTTTCATTTTTCTGAAAATGGGAACTGAGGTAAACGTTGAACTGCACTTATATTAGGCAAACAAAAGTACTTTCTATTTCTTTTAGTGAGGTGTTATCTCCGCTGACAGTGGCTCAAAGTAATCTTCGACAGCAGGCAAAAAAGTATTAATAGTACCGCTACAGTTTTCTCATTTCGGACGGAAACACTGGGATGATAAGGCAAGTAATCTTCACTTAAATATTTCAAAACTATTGACACAAAATGACACCACACTAGAATGTATTTAATCCTGTTAAGAAAACACGTTTGATGAAAACCATTTTTGTCTCAAAAAAAATTACCCACATAAATCATTTTTTGAATTTGAAAACAGGTATTCCTAAAGGTACAGTAAAAGTCAGCCTGGCTTAAAGCTTCACTTCAAAATACTGGTTTAAATATATTGATTTCAGCCATACTTCAATTGAAATAGTGTTCAAATATTCTTCAATATAAAACAGAAAGTTGAGCATCAAATTAACGCTTGGAGTCTTCCAAGAACATATCCTTTTCAATCTAAAACTCTGATGTATACAAATCTCGCACGCACAATCTCTATATTTTGTTTAAAATTTCATTAAAAAACTATACATTGCTAAAGAAACAGATATTAATTTCCATTCCATGAATAATTTTCAGGTTCCATTCAAATACGGTCTCTTATACACAAAATTTGATATGTCTATAGCAATTTAAATGGAAATGTTTCGCTATTTTTCAAATTGAAACATTCCTGTATTTCCACATCGACAGGGACTTCAATTGAGAAAACAATGCAGAAATAATTGAAATTTGGAAACTGGATCCTCCGTGGATGTCGACTACGAATCAATATTTACTGTCATTTTGGAGGAATGACGTCACTATGTCCTGGTTTGGACATTCCACTAACGTAATTTTGTCGTCTGCTGTCTGAAATCCTGCCAAAGTTTTCTGAGTAACAGAACAAGATCTTGAGGAATTATTAAATTATTTAACATTAAAACGGCATGGCAATCATATTTTTTCCAAATTATATTGACCCCTATGATTTCGAGGGATTCATTTCTTAATTACTAAAGCAATGCGAATATGGTTGCTATAGTAACCATTTTGTATTTGATATTTGGCTATCAGAAAATGATAAAGATTAGCTTGTACTTCTTTTTGCAAGTAGAAATAATGAAATTCCAGGAAATATTTTCCATCATTTAAATAAATGCAAGTCATATTTTTAAATGAGGATGAAAAATTTAAATATATGGTTTGTCCTCAGCAGGTACAGAGTATAATGTTGTCCTATTCTAGTTCTGAATCTCAGATTCAAGGAATACGTAAGTACAATGAAACCTGTCTTGTCCATCATCCTGTAGGACGAAATACCTGTCTAATCTGACACCAAGAGGGTGACATCATATTGGTCATCAGATTAGACAGGACGTCAGAATATACAGGTGTTATTTGATAGTTTTCGTAAGAAATAGGAGTACTTCATCATGTTGGATTAGACAGTGTGCCGCAATACTCGTGGGTTGGATTAGACAGGGTGCCGCAATACTCGTGGGTTGGATTAGACAGGGTGCCACAATACTCGTGGGTTGGATTAGACAGGGTGCCACAATACTCGTGGGTTGGATTAGACAGTAATATCAAATAGAAAATCAAATGAGCATCCTGCACTTATAACTTAAAAGCTCTCCACGGCATAAAATCAAAGACATGGTTTAACAGGCTGTTAATAACTTTGCTAAAACTGCTGAATTAAATGCGAGTAAAATACATGAAATACATAAACATTATACTAGATTCTTCTGAAGATATTTTGCCTGTTAAAGGGAAACAACTCAATGCAAAATTGAATAAACTGGGCCAAGGTTAAAATCAGGACTCCTGTTCTTTTCTACCAGGTCAGCTTAAAAGCAGGTTAACACAACTCTTACCTCAAAACATTTTCTTACCAAATTCAAATCCACGACTTCTCAAATTCTTCGTTCCAGGGTTTATTGGACTTAACACAGTAAACAAAACAGAACCTATAATTGTATATGCAAGCTGTTTTTTAAATTGGAAAGATTTTAATTTTTTAAGCTCACAATACTATCGAGAACTAGTTCCGACTGTGTCTTGTGACATTGATGCATACAAGACGTCTGTAATCCCCCGTACCCAAGCAAGCTCCCTCCACTTGATGGGGCTGAAACAGATCCCTGGAGGTCAGTTTGTGATATGGTGAGGGTCTCTGACCCCAAGATCACCAGGGGGACACACCACCAAGGGAAGAAAACCAGGAAGTGCTGTCATTAAGGCTCCTGCCAGACTTGAAATAAATGTTTATTTTAATTTGTGTACTGATAACTGCAAAAGTCAACAACCCTGATAAAGACTATTATTAGTGATTTTAAGAAAATGCTGACAAAGATTTAGTGCCAAAGTCCATGTTGTCAAAGATTTATTATTTCAAAGATAATGATCTTTTATATTTTTTATATTGATATTCATGAGTGAATATCATTTTAGCATTTGGGGAACAAATATGCATATATATATATATATATACAGGAATATACTAGAAAAACAAAATATAGGAATATATGTATTTTTTTTGCTCTGGACAATATACCACAACGCAATCGAAATAAGTCATGAATAGTTTGCTTGAGAATGAACTGGCCAGCTTGCAGTATAGATCTGTCTGGCCTAACCTTGTGTTCAGTTGTAAAGGGGTGATATGATATATGATCCCTCTCTGTGGGGATGAGGGGCATCCATTCAACAATAAGCCATAGTGAACGTTAAAAAACCAGGAGAAAATGTCTTTCCTGTATTGACTGAAATTGGAGTACTCGTTAAGGTGCTGTCGTGATGAAATGGATAGAAGTTGAATCACAGTGGCACATATATCACGTTAGGACTGCAATATTCCAGGGTCTTCCTTTGTAGAATGGGCAGGGAAGACATACTGTAAATGACCAGAAAAAAATATCGAAGCAGAATTGATTTGAAATAAAACCCCTGAAAGGTTGCGTAAGTATTGGGTTGGTGAAGAAAATTACAGTGCTTGGAAATTGCTGATATTATCGGATACCTACACCAGTTGCCAACGTCTTCCAAACTATTTATATATCTGCACACAAAAGCAGAAATAGAACATTTGTCATGAAATTGACGAGAAATCCTTCAGCTGTCAGTGTAGCCACGACCAAGGCTGCAATAGAGAGCTCAGGTAATATTCAGAAAACGGGAATACAATTGGTTGGACACCTTTTTAATATACAAATTTAACGGGAACAATAAAACCGACGATTTGAAATGCATGCTCAGTGACAAATGACTTTGCAGAAGCATTGAACACAAATTTACAACCTTGCTCCTCCCTTCCTGCTACCACAACCCCCCCCCCAAAAAAAAATAAAAAATAAAAATAAAAAAATGCCGATACACAGACAGAGACTCAATGTATATATAACTAATAAAAAAAAGAAAAGGAAAATGGTTCTTGAATTTTGTTGGGGGAAGTTGATATAATGAACCTTATTTCAAGGTTTTACTGTAATTTGTAGAATTATAATTTTTGTATTATCTTTTTGTTCCAAAGAAACCATCAAGCAAGGATACCCTATAA
Organism: Mizuhopecten yessoensis; assembly: GCF_002113885.1. Lineage (NCBI taxonomy): Eukaryota > Metazoa > Mollusca > Bivalvia > Pectinida > Pectinidae > Mizuhopecten > Mizuhopecten yessoensis. The sequence continues at coordinate 740,195 of NW_018405338.1, read as the reverse complement.
AATCTTGTCACATGAATAATATCATGACCCAGGGTAGAACAGAACTTGACAGGTTTACTTTTAACGAAATTAAATCGTAGAAAGTCCTTGATGTTTTTTAATTTGGTGCAGTAATGAGGTAAAAGTAAGTTAAATGAAACCATATGACCGTAATTAAGACAGAAAACTTCTACATCAGAAGAGACGGAGAGCTCAAATGTAACAGAAACTGCAGACATTTATGCAAAGAGAATATGTGAATTGAGCCGCATACATGCATCTTACATGCTTATCAAGAAGGTTGTCTATATTCCGTCTTTGCCTATTGCAGAGTTATCTTCTCTTGTGAGCAGGTATTGATTGTTACGTCATTTGTTTGTGAGAGTAACGTCATAAATTTTTGAGAAAACAACTTAATTTTCTCACACAAACCAATGACGTTGCTCACAAGAGAAGATAACTCTGCAATTCGGTAAGACGGAATAGGCATTACACCTATCCTCCAAGCACAGGAGAGCTACTCCTCTATAATTCGTAACAGACATATCACTAACAAACGTACAATTACGTTACAGTTTTTACTACCTCACCTCCACATTCTCTCACGACAAATTTAGCCATGCAACCAAAAGCGATTGCACTTTTATCTTCTCGCATTTCACAGAATTACCAATCGACAAACTTCCGAAATTGAACTAGAAAAACCTACAGATTTCTTGATTGAATTTTGCATCAACCATACCCAGATAAGTGCCCAGGGTTTCACAGCTGTGTTTTCATTGAGCGGATTGTATAAAAAACGTATCGACAATCATTGTAGAAAAAGTAACTAAATTCCGTTGGGTGGCATAAACGTTTGAATGTCTGCTTGTACATGAGGGTATCAAGACACTGCCCTGGACCCCTTAGGTATCCAGTTATAAATAAATCCCATGATCCTCTCTGGAGAACCATGTGACCCCTATATACCCAATGGACAACCCTGATACACAACTGACACTAAAACATTGACTCAAAAATGGCCCACGCACTTTCAAACTATGTGTCATATACCCTTATATGGCCATGTGACATGTACCTCAGCTGTTGCTATGGTGATTCTAAGTCTCCATGGGTATTTGTTTGGACTTTACTTAAGACATTCATACTGCAGGTTCACGCCGATTGCACTGCCTCCCTGAATGCCTCCCTGAATGCTTGTTGAAGTGTGTAGAAACATACTTATCAGCTATAACCAAGCTCTTTCACGACACTGATGTCACTGTAAAATTTAAATATATATCTCAAACAGTGTTAATGAAGAAAAGAAATCAATAAATATTTTTACACTGAGAAAATTTCACAACTTCTGAAACTAGCTATGATTATCTATATATTGTAGTTGCAGCCAGTAAATATAAATGAAGATGCCGTTAATACAACAATGTGTGTTAAGGGTTATTACTCCCAATGACTGTTTACATTGTCTGATAAAAAACAAGCCGCCATATGTGGGATCTTGCTTTCATTGAAATTGGGACCACCCTTTCATCATTATGTGACCATCAAGATTATGTTCATGATTTTCTAAAACACCCTGCTGAGGAACTTTCTGTCAGGGTTTGCACCTACAAATATTAACTGAAGTCAAAAATAAAGAATTTAAATCCTTTTGAACAAAAGAAAAGAAGCCCAAAAATGTGGTAAATTGGTCAAAGTGGAAAAGAAATTTATGAAAAAATATATGATTCTGAATCAAATTCAATGTGTGCTTTTTCGGAAAGAAGCAAATCAGACGGCAGAAACATGACCTACTGCGTGTCACGGGAATCTGTAAATCCATTTCTATGTATGATGACATGTGTATGTTGTGTTTAAATCAGGCTTACTGCCAGGGCAGGTCACATCTACATAGGCATGACTAAAAAGCCTGGTTAGCTTTGTCCAATCAATAATGTAAAAATATTCCTTAAAGACAACAACTTCATAGAAATTGATATTAAGAATTATTTACACCACAGAGTTTTTCACAATGAGGTAGGAGTGAAAAATAACAAGCATCAAGGTATATTACATTTCAACCCCAAAAACTCTATGGTCTCCATGAAACTCATTAAGCTGACAATACTATGGATGGGTAACTACAACTGTCATGTGTATAGACCTACTGGTTCACTAACATACTTTTGGGATCAAAATATAAACACATATTTATTTAGGATGCAATTCAATTAATTTCCTTTCCGTGAAGTGGACACTACATATCAGATGGCCTTTCACGATTGAAGACTCAACACTTTTTTGAAAACCAGGGAAAGGACCTATACTGCAATCTGATTTTTGCGAGTCATGACAATGGTTTCCAAATTCACCAACAAAGCAACAAGAATGACCATTGACAAGAATAACATATTATCACCTACATAGTCTTCTTGACAATTCGTGCTGAAATTCATGAGAGTATTTACAATGACATCAATTCCTCGACCCATTTTACTTCATAACCCCACCTGTTGTCTGTTTCAGTCGTAAAATACATGAGTTACTTAGGTTAATGCACCTCCTATTAGGTTAATATCACATTTCTTTTGGTCTATGAAACCTTATATACCCCTCTCAACAATGTTGCAGGTCATTAACGCATTTAAAATGCATTTGTCCAATCAAATGATCCTTGAATAAATAAACAAGTAGTTCTCATCACATAAAACCAGCATATTTTCACAGAAACTCAACACCAATGAAAAATTGCTACATGGTAATTGTATTTTTGTTATGCAATAATTTATCACCGTGAAATGTGGCTTGCATCGTTGCATTTACGAGACCAGTAAATGCATTATTGAAAAAAAATCATTTCTATGTAGGGACCTTATAGTCTTACCCATATGTGTTAAATTTGAAGTTACAACATCATTTTAAACGAGTTAATGGCAAAATATGTAATGCCTGGATGGCACAGCATTCCAACAGAAACAAGAATTTTGCCACATGTCCCTGATAGGACATCGGAATCCAGCCTTGTCATTCCCAATCACCTACACCCAGTTCTTTCCCCCTGGTATCCGAGTCAGAAATGCTGGTTTTTATTCGAGTCAGGGAAATAGCAAACCATATAAATTCTACGGTTACCGCATTACAACGACATGATATGGTACTATCTACTGGTGTTTGCCTTCGACTCCATTTAATTCAAATTCCTTTAGGGGTTTACATGGCTGATTTTATTGACAAGAGATTAAATTGAATCCGGTTAGACTTTTCTGTTAATTCAGTTTTCTCAAAAATTTCCTGGGAAAGCTTGACCATGTGGATCAGATAGGTTTCCAAATAAATGGCTGCCATAGGAGGCCTTCAAAGGGGAATTCTTTTATCCTTTCCAAATGTACATTAAAATTTAAATACATGTATGTGAAAAAAAATTGCTTCATATGTATTTCTGAAGTACTCGATTCATTAGGAATGCTTGTATCTTGTACCTGTGGAGTTCTTTCGGCTTTAGAAGATATTATTTCGAAGTTGCCCTTATTGGATTCGCAAAATATAATTGAAAGATGCACGGGGCACCAGAGGGGTTCTGTCATAACAAATTTGACAACAGATATCTAGCCTATCCTTATCATTGAGGATTCCAGCAAGATGTCAATCAAGTAGGGTGCAATAACGATTATAATCTTATGAAGTGCTACATGGACATAACAGGAAGCAGAAGGGAGACCACTCTAACAGTATAATCTCCAGGCATGTCAATGTGAGGTATTGTCATTGACAGAAACCAGAGATGGTGGTGAAAAAAAATATCTCTGAAAGCAAGAAAAATATCATTGGATTTGCCTTTCAGTTACGGTAGTAGTAACTTGATATAACTTAATTGTGATCATTCGAACTACAAATGCACTTTTCAAGAAGTCATATTTGATGTTAATTCTATTCAAAACTACAAAAGTTTTTTCATCGAAAGCATTTGATAGCATTTTGCCCTTAATTCTGATTGCCGGTTTTGCCTGCCGGTTTTGTTGTCAAAAGCAATTTGCTCACAGCCGTCAGCTATTGAAATCCTTTGTTAAATTAATTTTAGATGACACTAAACTCCTCTGACATCTTTGGTGACACAAGCAAAATTAAATATCGTTAATTCAATTTTCCGACACTGCTGATGAACTTTGAGAATTTGAAGACTGGGGAGTTACGATGTGTTTGTCGTCGTACGGTAACGATTGCAGTCCTTATAAAGTGAACAATGTCTCTTTGTTATGTAATGAATAAATTTCCATTTTGTTAAATATATGTTAAACTCTGAAAAATCTTGAAATTTGAATTACAGCAATTCACTTTTTAATGTTTGAGCTTCAGGTAAAATAAAAACAGATTTGACTGTTTTATCAGATGCAGCATTCGTATGTCCTTCCCAGTCACACAAATATCATTGTAACCCAATTTGAATGAAAACTAAACTGACCTGGAATGACATTTGCAGTACAAAAAGAATGAGCAGTTAAGTACATGCAAGAAATATCACAGCCCAAATATATTGCATTCCTAGATTGTCACACGAAATGCAATATAAATAAAATTACACCTTCATTCCCATCGAGTGATGTGAAGATATAATTTTAATTAGATTGCATGAAATTAGGATTTTTTTTATTTCTGGGATACAAACACTCTATTAACGAACTGTTTACAAAGAAACGTGTATAATCTGGAATACTCTATTATAGACAAGCTCTTCAGCTAAAATCATACATTTCAGTTGTAAGCCAAGGCTGTGTAATGTAAACCTTGTGTACTCTGAAACTTTTCTATTCAAACCAATCAGAATGAAACCTTTCTATTCCAACCAATCAGAATGACACCTTTCTATTCCAACCAATCAGAATGAAACCTTTCTATTCCAACCAATCAGAATGTTCCTGCTTGTGTCGAGCTGTGGTACCCAGCTACACTTCATTTAGTGAACAAATCTTGCTCATTGATAACTGTTATTTCTTTAAAAACCCAAAACATTTTGAAATCAAACTTCATTTATAGCAAGAAAATTAAAATTTCCAAGCTAACTTCAAGGTTATAATTACGTTAAAACCCTGATATGATATCCCTTGTTTATTTTGTCACCTCGCTTATCACCAATTCAATGTTTTCTTTTCATATTTTTTAAACTGTTCTCGTGCATGATCTTTCTCAATGTAACGCCAAACCCCCTTAAAACACAAATATCTTGCTGAAGAAATTTTTGGCAATATAACAAGGTTTTACTGTATTTGCTTTTGCAAATCAAGGAAATGTCATTAGGAGGTTTGTTTGGGTGGGCAGGGGAATTAGAGTTAAGTGACCTTTGATGTCGTGTAGAAATGTCTAGACTTGGAGTGGGTGACATATGACGAAGTGGTTAAATATACATAAACATATATACAGAAAATAGGACGGAATGAGAATGACCTCAGTGACCTTTGATGTCTTGTAGAAATGTCTAGACTCGGAGTGGGAGACATATGACGAAGAGGTTAAACATACATAAACATATATATGGAAAATAGGACGGAATGAGAATGACCTCAGTGACCTTTACAGTCCAGACTCTCGGAGCAGACAACAATACCACTAAATCCTGATGTATCGGAAGTACTAGAGCAAAACGCTGTACATAGAAGTGGAGGGAAACCATTTTACCGACCATAAAGCACCAGCTACCACGACAGACACGTGGCCAACGAAAGGGGCAATGTACACTTGGTTATGTGGTGCTCAGTGACTCCCATGGGGGCCATATGTCTGTGACGCCCTATCTGATGTGCTGGCAAAAGGGTCTGACCTTATGCAGTGTCTAGATGAGAATGTGTCTCTTGTGTCCTTGAGTCATCTTTCTACTTCCCTGCCTTTCCAATCACCCCCTCCTACTTCCCCACCCCAACCCTTATCACAAACCTCCCTTTTGGTTCTTCATCTTTCCAATATTCTGATTGCTCATAGCGTAAACCCATACATCATTCAAACAGAAAATATTATTTACATTTTCTGTCTGGAAATTATTAACAAAATCAACAACCATTTTCGTCATGTTACGATGATTTGCGATACTTCTGTGTGCATGTTGTCATGGAAACTTCACACGACTACAAAAGAACGTATCTGTTTTTATGTCGTACATCTCGCATGAACAAAGCAGATCGTAATTGTTCACTTGCATGGTTACTGTCCGTGGAACTCAATCTGAGCAAATCACAAAAACATCCGACATGAAAACGAAGGAAATATGGATCGTTAAAGTATGACGCCTGATCTACAAGATGTTTCTAACACTGAGGGCAATACGTCCATTGGTGACAAGACTTTTTATGCCAGTCTTTGTAAAGTTAAAAAAATGTTTTTGATGAGCTCAGTTTTAGACACAGTAAAAATTTAGGACAAGAAATGGGTGAAATGGATGTCATATGACACCTATAGTTAAAGTGGGGTGGGGTGGGGGGGTGGGGTGGAGATTTCACGGAAATGCTTTTCAAGATCAGATTCACAACTAAAGACACCTGCCAGTACCCAACGAGGATTCCACAAGAGATAGTACAGTGAACACAAACGCCGTGGAAGGAATGTCAAGTCACCCAACCTCCCCACCATTACAAACTTTACAGAACTCTCTGAACCGGCACGCTAAAACTTCCCACAATGCAATCACATACCATTGGTTTTAGTAGTTGTAGTGTAACACTGATTTAACTAAAAGTTTTGCATGCTGAGTGACAGCAAAGCATGTTCTGCCCTCATCATCCAACTCAAAATTTCGTAAATTAAAGTACTGCTTTAAATAAGTTTAAAGCTAAAGAACACATGCTTACACATGTCCGTTGGTTTAGAATATAAACAATATCCCAAAATCATGAGATATCTCCATTTCCATGTAACGTTAATGCTCTTTCTCCTTCATCAAATGACTCCCCCCCCCCCCCCCCCCCCACCTAAAATATCATACTACACTGCAAACACCATGTGACAACCCCCCTAAATATCATGTGACTACACTCTCAACACCATGTGACAACCCCCCCTAAATAGCATGTGACTGACTATACCCTCAATACCATGTGACAACTCCCTTAAATATCATGTGACTACACTCTCAACACCATGTGACAACCCCCCCTAAATATCATGTGACTACACTCCCAACACCACATGACAACTCCCTAAATATCATGTGACTACACCCTCAACACCATGTGACAACCCCCCTAAATATCATGTGACTACACCCTCAACACCATGTGACAACCCCCCTAAATATCATGTGACTACACCCTCAACACCACATGACAACTCCCTGAATATCATGTGACTACACCCTCAACACCATGTGACTACACTCCCAACACCACATGACAACCACCCCCCCTAAATATCATGTGACTACACTCCCAACACCACATGACAACCACCCCCCCTAAATATCATGTGACTACATCCTCAACACCATATGACAACTCCCCTAAATATCATGTGACTACACCCTCAACAACATGTGACAACCTCCCTAAATATCATGTGACTATACCCTCAATGCCATGTGACAATCCCCATAAATATCATGTGACTACACCCTCAAAACCAAGTGACAATCCCTCCCTCCACCCAATGTGAATACTTTCCCAACACCCAACCGATAACAACCCCCTCCCCCCTTCCAATATCATGTGACAACCCCTCCCTACTAAATCATGTACATTCAAAGCACTAGACTGTACCCCAGGGTTGTGTAGGCTACTTGTGACATACAGAGCCAGAAGTACCCATTAAGTACAGACATGTGCAGACCTAGGTTTCTGTATGATTCACCTCCTCATCCATTTGTTCCATCCCCTTCCCCACTGGAGAAAAATAAATGACAAAAGGTCTAAAGCCTGGTTAGCATACAATACACAAACAGAATCATTATGTCTATAGTTCATCAATGCAAATATTGAAACACATAATTTAAATCACAAGTGCTGTGATTTTACATGACCTAAAACTGCTATATAGCAAACAGATTTAATGATACATAATGCATATATATATAGAGTTTAGAAATTTGTTTTTATTAAAGCTAACAGCATTTTTTTTCCAGCTGGTATAACTACCCTACCTTGATCTGCCTATACAGGTAACTTATATCTAATGGGTATATCATACACTTCACAGACGATTAATCATCACATAAAATCATCTAATTAATGGAAAAACAATATATTCCCATCCCCATATTCCTACTGCTTCAGTATTTGATAAATCTAACATTTGTTACAGAGGACCAAACTAACCCCAACTATGTGAACGGAGTAAGTTTCGAGTCCAGGTCACAGTGAATCACGAACAATCCATCCCACAACTATACGGCAACTGTACAGGGAAACCTGTAATATCTTTATCGGACCATTTGGAAAATAATTCAACGGATACTAATAGTTTTCACATATTGGATGAAAATCCATCAACTTTAAATTTGTCTGAAACATATCTACCTTTGTTCCAGTATACTTTCAAACCTAGCAACAACAGAAATTTCGCCATTTATAAACGTATTTTGAACTTTTCCCCCATGCCATGTATCATTACAAATTGACCTATATTTGACATTCGTATTCTCAGGATAAATGTTTACAAACATACGTTAATTGACTTGTAGAGTATAAGTGGAATAAAGGCCATTATAAGAAACTGTTGCACTTAAAAGCACACTTATGGGTTCTAGATTCAGGCCTGTTCGCTGCAGATATCAGAGTCCACTAATTACTCAGGTCCCTTTCTACCATTTTTAGTTATAATGTTACATAGATACGTTAATTTCAGGAAAAGTTGTACACTTTTTATAACGAATTATCTGAATATTAAGGCAGGATTGAATTTGAGACATCTGATATCGAAATTGACTTCAAAATATAACCTTGTTTTGAGATGTATGTGAAAAATCAGGGACTTGTGCAAGTCTAGATTAACCTATGTTGTAAGCTTACCAATTTAGTCCAGTGGCCAAAATCCTAACAAGCATGGATGTAATTTGACGTGATATGCTTAGTTTTTTATCCTGTACTGTGTGACCATTTTAATTCAATATATTTTAAAAAGGGGATGGGCTTAGTAGTGAACATTGGCTATCCAAGAGTGAACTATATTGCTATAAGTCTGTTTCTTCAACATGAACATAACTATGACAAATACCACCTAACATTTTTACAAACATTTCATTATGGGTAGATCAAATCAAAAACCTTCTGTTATTAAGTGACCATATAACTTATGTTCCATTTGAAATACTCTTTCAGGAGCACTAAACCAGCCATAATCTGACACAAGAGGCCAATTACCCTACAAATAGGGCTGACTTCTGAAAGCATTGTTAGCTTTGCAATGTTTTGTTGAAAATAATTGTGGTTTTTTTCCCCTCTACGCTACTTTTTATATTCATCACTTTGACATATTCCTTAGAACATCTAATAGATAATATTAAAAAAAAAACACTTTTAATTAAACATATTTACGATATTTGTTTATGTTTATTAATGCGTGAACCTGGAATAAAGCAGACTAAACACTGTTCAAAGTTACCCATCAATGTATCTGAAGACTGGTCTGGGAGGCTGACATCTCTGTGAGGGAGGGGGAAGAGTTGGGAGGGAGCATATGGACAATGTACCTACCATTTATTATACAGATCCTGTCAGTCCAACCAAGGGTAGTTACATGTTTTACATTAAACCATGTTTAACACTAATTTGACCCCAGAACATAATATGCCCGGTGCCACGTGCATCGTATTAGAGTCAGGGCCGGTAGGACTAATAGTACAACAGGCCATTTAACGCTACCCATGGAATTTAGAGTGAGAAAAAAAATCTGTGTATACAACGCCATTATAATTATCTTTACTTAGAAAATATTGTCACATTGAGCTAAATTTCACTTACTCAAAAAACCCATCACTCAATCTAATTACACAAGTAAACATTCAAAGAAAGGAATTTGAAAAATGAACATTGTCTTCCAACAACGGACACTATTTTTTGACAATACAACATGTAAAGAGTATTACCCATCTTTCTTGAACTATCAAACATTTCTGATGGTGTCTATAGCAAATTCCTCTATCCCTCTCAACTGTGTATGGTTTGCTATTTGATTTCCAACAGAAAATTCCAAACAACCATCATCTTTGTCTTGTATTCTGAATAAGTCAGGCTGCATCATGTTGCGAAGCCTGTTTCTCGCTAAGACCAAGCCTGATACTGCAGCACTTACCTTACTAATTCAATAAAACACATGTGCAGAAGAGCAAGGCGCCAGGACCTGTTACAATATTGATGTGATGTCCATCTGTAAGTGTCCAGTCAACATAAAATCCTGGTCCTAAGGATCCAAATCTGTTGTAGTGGTCATCTTGCCAAAGCTGATAAAACACTGATTCTTTGACCGATAGCAGAAAACAACCACACTAAAAGGGGATTGATGACCAAAGGGATGCACATGCAGCCACCATGACAGAATCAGACCCAGCCATCTACAGGTCTGTGGATGAAGTCTGGCTTGTAAAAGTATTGTTAGCTTTAATGAACTTGTTTTAGATTGAATGCAGCATCTTAATGTGAGCAGGGCTCTACCCTAAGTTCAAAAGGAGAGGAGAAATGCATTGCCAGACTGGATTCGAACCTACGACCCTCTGAAATCTAGACAGACACACTACTAGCTGAGCTACCCGGTAGCCGCCATTAGACCCAGTCAAGTTCCGCTACATTCCTCCCCCCTCAATCAACGGCCTCACTGTATCAGGAAAAAGAAATGCACGGCCATACCAGGATTTGAACTTGGGGCCCCCACCAAACTCTTGAAAGATGCTCTCTACCAATTGTGCTACCTGGTCAACGGTGAACAACCCAGTCCAATTCCTACACAAGTATCTCTGTGTGTGCACGTACTGAGAGGTACCACTGAAGGGTACCAGCCATGTATATCGTACAGGAGACTTACACTAACAGGTGGGAATGTATCTGATAACACCTCAACACCACTTCAGATGTTATAAGATAAAACATAACCTCGAATTAAACACTGATACCCCCAGGCTGTGAACTGGGAGGGGAGGACATGATATACTGCCAAACAGCTCCGACCCCTCCTCTCCAGAGGGGGGACAATTTCCTCGGGCTATCTAGCGATTTAGGAGAGAAATTTGCAATTCAACACCCCAAATGGCAAGGAATTGTTAAATTTTAAATGCTTTCTAAAAGACTTCATCAGACAGTTAAAAGATGAAGTTGCATGCATCTGTCGATAGCGTTATCAGTATTGGATTTTAAATGTCTGTATTAGGAGGAGGTCAATTTAGCTCGGAGGCAAACGTGTTTATAAAGAGCCTTAATCAGCAGTTCCTTGGCTGCAAAGTAGTATTACATAGTGGAAATCAAAATAAAAAATTCAGCAGCTAAAATATCAGACTAAAAACAAAACTATTAGATATATAGATAAATCTGTATGTATTTTTTTTACCTTGATCTAATTTTGGCAAACATTTGTACACATTTGCCAGGATGATAGGACTGTTTGGCAAATTACTTCTTTCTTAAACATAGCTTGATAATCATTGAGAGGTCTACACAGATCAGTTCATCTGTAGTACAATAGCTTCTAGTTTACGAAATGGAGAAAGTTGTCAGATTTTTATCTAAGCAGACAGTCAATTAGATGTTGATTTCGATCCCTAGCTTTTGTTACCTGGATGTGATAATAACGTAGCTTAGAGTGATTTATGTGTAAATAAACCGCGGGTGTTCCACTGGTATCATTGTACAGGGATCTGAGACAGCTTTTTGTGACTTGTTTGGACTTTAATACAAAACGGCCACACTCATCATCAAAGAAGATTATGGAAAATCGATGAACTCTGATTTTTAATCACACAATATGTCTCGTAAGCAGATGTTCGTTTTTTTTGTAAGCGGATGAAGTCATTCTGAGGACTGTTTTTGTGTGTTGATGACACCAGTGCTTACAACAGATTAAACAGACCCTTATAACTTCAGGACAAATTTCGCGATCATTCTTCTGATCAAAGTCAACACTATGTTTAACTTTAAGGAGCTTAAGCATTGGAACAACTCTGATTCTGTGAGACGATTTAAATCAAAGAAGTAAATTCAGAAGACATCAAACGCTCCTGGTCACAAGGGTTGTCCGTTGCTCTGTGTTACAAGGGTTACATTGTAACATCTGCAATTAATCCTACTCAAGGTTTAATTTAGCTGATATTACTACCAAAACAATCCACATCAAAATCTATCAGGAAACTCAAAAACAAAATGTGATTTTAACTACACATTGATATAAGTGGTCTCAAAATTATTTTTAGTTCCAAATTAGGACTTTTTTTTTTTGCAACAAATTTCTGAATTTTTATTGTTCATACTCAACAGAGAATTATTTCAGATAAAATGTGGTAATTAGATTTTCAAATTCGATGTTTCAACCTTTTTTTTTGGCTGAGAGTTCAGATTGAATTGTAAATTGATCACATTAAAAAAACATTTTTTTTTCTTAAATTTCATAAAGGCCATATTATCTTGAAATGAAATTTGAGGACCCGCCATTCATAATGAAATCATCATGCCATTGCCTTAAATCTTAATGTTATCAACCAAACAAAACAAATAAAATATAAGGAAAACTGATGAACTTTATACATGCACATCACAGTGCTATGATGTAAAATCTCACAGCATGGTATTAAATGTCATATCCAAACGATGTTTTAGAAGTTTAACGGCCATCTTGACTTTTTGAAGGTTTCCTCACAACATGTGTTCTGAATTATAAGCTTTTTTTCTTTTTATAATTTATTACCAGAAAGTCAACCATGTCTGGAAATAAAAAACATCCTTCAAACCTTCCATGCTTTTAATATTCCTCCTATTTTTATATTAGGTAGACGGGGAGGGGTGAGAGGGTGTGGGGGTAGGATAAACAAGGGCAGTGGGTGCGTTGGAGCCTTCATACTTTGGATTATTAAGGTAAAATTGCACCACACTTATATTTCAGCAATCCACGAAAAAGAGTTTCTTTAAAATGTTTGAGTTTGGTTCGGTTAGTCTTTTACGTCCTATTAACAGCTATGGTCATTTAAGGATGTGCCAGTTTTGGTGGTGAAGGTAAACCGGAGTTCCAGGAGAAAACCGACCGACCTACGGCCAGTACTTGGCGACTGCCTCACGTAGGTCTCGAACACGCGACCCAGTGGTGGAGGGCTAGTGGTAGCAGAATGTCAGACCCCTTGACCACTTGGCCATCGCGGCCCCTCAAAATGTTTCGGACTCCAGAAAAATGCAACAAGACGCAAATCATTCAGACTGAGGAACAAGTCCTCTAACTTGTGTTAAAAGTAAAAAAAAATAAGAATTTGTTTACATCAAGACATATACTTTTATCAATATTAAGATGAAATTTAGCATAAGACTGGTAAAATAATACGGAAAAAGTCAAATGATGTTTTATGAAATTACATTGTAAAGTTGTAGTTGCTACTTTCCACTGATTCACAGCCATTTAAATAATGATTTCAAGTTTAAAATAAATATCTGACTCACTGAAGCCAAACACTGTTAAAAACTGTTAAAACAGAGCAAGTCATAATGGCAACGAAAGCGAATTACGTTTTAAAGTAATTCAACTTGTTCAGTAACACTAAACTCTAACGAAATTGACATCGCCTACATAGTGAAATGTACAAGATAATAGGACAAGTTGCGTTGTGTTGGAACTAATTACGAAATCCCACATTACATTAAATGCTAAATATCTCAAAATAGTCTGTTAAGTATAAAGTGTATCACATACGCCTGTGTCTTATGAATTTAACTGTTTCTTGAAATGTCTTAAATACTTGAAAATGAAATTAGGTTTTGCCAACCACAAATTAACTAGAATCACTTTGGACTTGATCAAGAAGATAGCAGCATGCCACGAGCTCTTCTGTGGGCTACAGCAGAAAGTGCAAAATCTGTATTAAAACTAAAGCAAAATCTGTATCCTCTATATCTATCATAGGTATCTACAGGAGTTCTAGAATGAAATCAACATTTCAATATGTACATATTTCTGTCCAGATGAAGGAGGGCGTGTCAAATTAGATTTCTCCCTTATTATTTCAATCTTATTGAAACTGGACTATATTTGTTAAAATTGGTTAGAATTGGGTCTATTTGTCAAAATAAAACTGGTCAATTTGATCCAGTAAATTTTTACTCTTTTATCGTAAAATTTGAAATATTTCTCTGAATGCAATCATATGTTGGAATAAATACATTGTTATCTTGTGACCATTTTTCAGTGTTTAAATGTGAATCACAGGTAACCCATATCTGTATCACAGGTAACATCTATGTGTCCCACAGGTAACCTCTATACGTATCACAGGTAACCTCTAAATGTATCACTGGTAACCTCTATATCTATCACAGGTAACCGCTATGTGTATCATAGGTAACCTCTATATCTATCATAGGTTACCTCTACATGTACCACAGGTAAGCTCTACATGTACCACAGGTAACCTCTATATGTATCACAGGTAACCTCTATATGGATCACATGTGACCTCTATATGTATCACAAGTGACCTCTATATGTATCACAGGTAGCCTCTATATGTATCACAGGTAACCTTTATATGAATCATAGGTAACCTCTATGTGTATCATAGTTATCACATGTAACCTCTATATGTATCACAGGTAACCTCTATATGTATCACATGTGACCTCTATATGTATCACAGGTGACCTCTATATGTATCACAGGTAGCCTCTATATGTATCACAGGTAACCTTTATATGAATCATAGGTAACCTCTATGTGTATCATAGTTATCACATGTAACCTTTATATGAATCATAGGTAACCTCTATATGTATCACAGGTGACCTCTATATGTATCACAGGTAGACTCTATATCTATCACAGGTAACCGCTATGTGTATCATAGGTAACCTCTATATCTATCATAGGTTACCTCTATATGTACCACAGGTAAGCTCTACATGTACCACAGGTAACCTCTATATGTATCACAGGTAACCTTTATATGAATCATAGGTAACCTCTATGTGTATCATAGTTATCACATGTAACCTCTATATGTATCACAGGTAACCTCTATATGTATCACATGTGACCTCTATATGTATCACAAGTGACCTCTATATGTATCACAGGTAGCCTCTATATGTATCACAGGTAACCTTTATATGAATCATAGGTAACCCCCCATAGTTATTACAGGTAACCTCTACATGTATCACAGGTAACCTCTTTATGTACCACAGGAAACCAATATATGTACCACAGGTAACCTCTATATGTATCACAGGTAACCTCTATATGTATCATAGGTAACCTCTAAATGTACCACAGGTAACCTATATATGTACCACAGGTAACCTCTATATGTATCAAGGGTATTCTCTATATGTATCACAGGTAACCTCTAGATGTATCACAGGTAACCTCGACATGTACCACAGATAACCTCTATATGTATCACAGGTAACCTATATATGTATCACAGGTCTCACAGGTAACTTCTATATGTATCACTGGTAACCTCTATATGTATCACAGGTAACCTTTATATGTATCACTGGTAACCTTCATATGTATCACAGGTAACCTCTATGTGTATCATAGGTATCACAGGTAACCTCTATATGTACCACAGGTAACCAATATATGTATCACAGGTAACCTCTATATGTTTCACATGTAACCTCTATGTGTATCACAGGTAACCTCTATATGTATCACAGGTAAACTCTATTTGTACCACAGGTAACCTCTATATGTATCACAGGTAACCTCTAGATGTATCACAGGTATTATCTATATGTATCACAGGTAACCTCTATATGTACCTCAGGTAACCTCTATATGTATCACAGGTATCACAGGTAACCTCTATATGTACCACAGGTAACCAATATATGTATCACAGGTAACCTCTATATGTTTCACATGTAACCTCTATATGTATCACAAGTAACCTCTATATGTATCACAGGTAAACTCTATTTGTACCACAGGTAACCTCTATATGTTTCACATGTAACCTCTATATGTATCACACGTAACCTCTATATGTATCACAGGGAACCTTTATATGAATCATAGGTAACCTCTATATGTATCACATGTAACCTCTATATGTATCACAAATAACCTCTATATGTATCACAGGTATCACAGGTAACCTCTATATGTCCCACAGGTAACCTCTATATGTTTCACACGTAACCTCTATATGTATCACAGGTATCACAGGTAACCGCTATATGTACCACAGGTAACCAATATATGTATCACAGGAAACCTCTATATGTTTCACATGTAACGTCTATATGTATCACAAGTAACCTCTATATGTATCACAGGTAACCTCTATATGTACCACAGGTAACCTCTATAGTTATCACAGGTAACCTCTACATGTACCACAGGTAACCTCTATTTGTATCACAGGTAACCTCTATTTGTATCACAGGTAACCTATATATGTACCACAGATAACCTCTATAGTTATCACAGGTAACCTCTAAATGTACCACAGGTAACCTATATTTGTATCACAGGTAACCTCTACATGTACCACAGGTAACCCATATAGGTATCACTGGTTACCTCTAAGAATCCAAGTATCATAGTTAACCACTTTACGAGTTATCAAAATTAACCTCAATGTGTGTCACAAGAAGCATCTATCCAGAAGTGAAGGGGTTTCTTATCTGGTGACCTGCACAATGAATAATATATATAGATAAAATCATGTTATGGCCAAGTTTCTCTGTTTGGACATTGTGGGGTTTGGAGCGTCGAGTATCGATGGTGTTTTGCTGCACAAACAAACGCTCTCTACTGCAGAGGTTTATTGAAAATCAATAGCGTGTAGTGATGGCTATATCATAACCTAGAAACATTCTACCATATATACAGTACTTATCGTAAAAGCTGCGGTAATATAATTTGTTAGATACCCACTGGTCATGCTACCAGTTGTCGTAAAGCGTGAGCTTCTAAAGTGTAAGCCTACTCGCTCTGTCGGCTTGTTTTGCTGAATGATTTGTGATGCTTTTAGGAAATGTATAACGGTATGATATGAAAATTATTGATACATCGTCATGTATCATATTTCATAACATGAAATTG
This sequence comes from Mizuhopecten yessoensis, assembly GCF_002113885.1. Classification (NCBI taxonomy): domain Eukaryota; kingdom Metazoa; phylum Mollusca; class Bivalvia; order Pectinida; family Pectinidae; genus Mizuhopecten; species Mizuhopecten yessoensis. The sequence goes on along the minus strand of NW_018405338.1, from coordinate 723,026 downwards.
TTTAAATGCTTTCAAGAAGTATAGGTAACCCAAATGAATAAGCATTTTCATTATATTATATTTCAAAAAACAAAAATTTGAAAGAAATTTATTTGATTTGGTTTGATAATTATGAAATCATATGATTGGACATTCAAATGACCAAGATAGTCTAATGAAATTAATAATCTTTGAAACAACAATTTTGCACAGCCTTCAGAAACTGACCCGAGATTACCAAATCATATCCCTACAGTAACCATCCTATAATATCGAAACAGGATTAAACCATAGAAAAATATTGTCTTACCTAATGGTCACTGGATGGTCAATCGGTCAAGTAATCTCTATGACAAGTGGAGAGTATGGACAGTCGTTTAAACTGGACAGTGTCGGCTAGTAATTATCCCAAAATCAGAACAAGTACTTCCCAAAGATTGAAAATTATCTAGATGGTGTTTTGAGCATGTAACAACACACTGTTTACTGACTGTAGATACACTAGGGCAGTCAGCCACATGTACTAACTCAATCTAGGGTCTGCTTCTGGGATGCCAGATTTGAATTTCCTACCCCAAACAATACTGAACCTATCTCATCATCCAGACATGGAATGGTCCATTCTTCAGACAGCTGTGTGCACTGCAGCACCTGCTATCCCCTGGTTGCTGGGGCAGTCCATGTGAGGGAGGCCTTTGGTTACAGCTGGTGCGATTTTCATGCAGAGCCAACAAATTTAGTTTCGTAACTTTCTACTGGGGAGATTTGACAATCAATTTTAATGTCATTATCAATATTTATGGGTCTAGCAGGAGACCAACAAAGGGGGAAGAGGCCGTTATATGTCCTACCCCATCAAAACATTATTGATTAAGTTTTAAAGTTGAGGATGAATAATTCAGGCCACCAAACCAGTTGATATTCGAGAGTATGCGACACCAGTATCTATGATCTTATCTTCATTGTATTTACATATCAACACGGATCAGTTTATTCATTAATAATTATTTCAAATGACATGTATTCACCTGGGATTACAATATTTATTCAAATTTCAAGTCTACATGTACCTGAAACATCATCCCATATCAAAAGATGGATTAGGATTTCTACATAAATGTATGTTGTCATTTCCCCATCTTCCTCCCCCACCTCGAAAAAATGAAAAAAAATCGTGGAAATATGAAATTTATTTTGTATTGAGCTCTTTTGCAGTGTAAACTTTTCTGCAAAGATTTATATGTTAGAGTTTGTCTCTGATGATAATTTATGGCTCTTGATTGTTACAATCTACCTAGCTGTACAAATGAGTACCAATATATGTAAGTAAGTCTGCAATACTCTGGTGCGCATTTCATGACAGTCTTGAATACTTCTTTCACACAATAAGAACAACTGAATAAAAATTAGGAAAAGAATGATATCGAAAATTGATTATTCCATTTATTCAAAAACTTATCTATTTTTCCATTTCTTCTCGCTTAAAGCAGTGGGTCATGTCAAAACTGAATTAGCAACGACACATGTATGTAATATGATGATTTTTCAAGTAGCGGAGGAAGTATTGATTAAATCTATTTATTTAAGAAATTTTAAAAAAATCTAAGAACATGCCATTCCAATAAATATCAAAGTTACCGTTACCTATCCATTTATCTCCTAGAATAGTTAATTTTGATGGTTTTGTCATGTAAAGTAATATTATGTAACCAAAAGCTACACCGCTGAACTGGACTTCCTTTCCCTAGGAGAACAGACATAGCGCATATTAGTTATGAAATGCCCTAAGTATCATCTCTAAGGTCTATTTTTACAACAAAAGTGCTCCCGACAGACATAGAAAATATGCAAAGGTGATATTTCATTGCTGAAGGTATGATAGATTTATCTGTTCTACCTCCCATATTCTAGTCGTATGGAAACGCAACATTCCTCCAAAATTATTCTTGATAACATTTCAAACAGCAGAAATTGTTCCGATGGCCTTTCTAAGTGCAAGGAGTTTCTGGCTTTTGGAAGACATATACTGCACGGATTCTAAAATTAAACTGCAGACCTACTTGGGTGTTTATTGGTACCAGACAGCTATAGTGTTGATACAGGTCTGATGAAATCAACATCTAAACCTGTTGCTCCCTGAAATAGCAATCAACAAATGTAGATTTCACCTCTATATATACACATACACACACCTACTGAAAGCTGTTACATTCTTACAAGTCTAAAATCAATATTTAGAATCTAATTGCTCCTACACTATTTTACTTAATAAACGTCCCTATACATTCTACTGCCCCAATCTTTCTTTATAAGCTCTCAAATATTGAAAATAATAAACAATTTCAAAGATTTTGTAGATAAAATGAATTCCACCGGCAGAAAAATACAGTTAATAATTATATTCTTGTATTAAAAAGTCCGGATTTGCTTTTGTTTCATTTGCTTATTCAGCTAAGATTTAACAAGTTACTTATGTTGTAATCAGGCATTTTTTATTAATTTTTTTAATTTTCATTTTGCAAGAAAGATTTGACTTCATGAAGACCTTAATTAAAGGAATCTCTACACACATTTTTGCATTCAGGATAATGAAGACAAAATTAAAATGAGTATTTATTGAAACAGATCTGAACTGAAAATAAGACACATTAATGAATATCATTTATATTTCAGAAAGTGAAGCGAATATTTGATAATTTTCCAAAAGTGTGAAATTGTACGTAAACGCGTTAGATTATTGATACAAAATGTACTTCATTCGAAAATTCATTCTTAAATATTTTATTAACCCAAGAGAAATGTCGAATTTTAAAATTTATATCCTCCCAAGAAACCAGGCAGTGTAAACAATGTCACGGTAAAAACGGTATCTGAAGACTTGTTCATATTATCAGAACAACTTTCTCAAAACAACAAGAAGAGTTCAGCCAAGGGCCAGTACTCTGAATGAAATTGTGTGTGGTATTTAAGGCAGAAAGATTGAGAAGACTGAAATCTACTGATGATGATGCGTGTCACAGTTAATGGATTTTCTGGGGGATCCCCTAAGCATGATAAACAATTTCATTGACCTCAGTCAGTAAATTACTGATAGTGGAGTAATCCCTAACAATAAACAGAATTTTCCAACTTGATAAAGAAAACCCAGCAGGGAGCATCCAAAATTTTCCAAATCAATTATGCAAAATCTTTGTACAAGCTTAAAATCCTAGTATTGAACACTCTGTTTTTATTTTTTTATCTTAAAAGATTCGGAGCCGCGATTGATAACAGGGCTTTTATCAGTTGACGCCCCCGGCCTGTTTACCGACATGGAAAACTTTTTCCGAGTGAAAGGACTACTGGGCTAAATACACTGCTTAAATGGAACAGATTTTAAATAACTATGATTAGCACATACTTGAACAATTTACAGGCCCTTCCTTTGACTCCGAGATAGAAAAAAGACAACTACAGTCATGGATTCAATTTTCAAATGAAACCCGATCACCATACAATAAAACTGACCTACTAAAATCTTTCCTAGATATCAAAGTCGAAACTGTGTTTCAATACATGAGGACTTATTCAGTTGGCGTTGTGATTTAAAGCTCTAGAAGTTAATTGGGATGGTAGGAATGATCACCCGGGATTGCTAATAATAGGACTGCAGGATAGCGACGAAGAGTCCACAACATCTTGACCTTTAGAATCCAGACGTTTATCTGTCTACACAAAGAATACTTGGAAGATGAATCGATGGATCCATCTCAATTCCCCAGAATTGGAAGTTGATTATTTTGCTGAATATCATTTCCATACAATTGAAATGTTCTCTTGGGTTGTGCTAGTTATTTTTGTCTTTGCACAGAAATTGCTCTCAAACTGCACTAATGTTAAACCATCAAAGATGATGCCAATTAAATATCAATGTCGAAATCCGCAAACTCAGCATCATCGTGGAAATATCACCAGACGCTATGGTGTCTTGGAAAATGAGAAATAATGAAAGATTTTTTTTTTTTTCGATTGCATCGCAACTTCTTATAAATATTCAGTCTACTAAAGAACAAAAGTGAGGTTTCTTTGTCTTTCAATATCTAGCTGTAAATGTGAAGCTTGCTCATTTTAATTTTCAGATTTGGGAAGAAGTTATGGAGAACCATTGGTATGGCGGATGTCTATGCCAATATATCGACGGTTTTGTTTAGTTTGTTTGGTGGTGGAGGCATCCAGAGTACCTGAAAAAAACCACCGACCTGCGACCATTGCCTGGTAACTGCCCCACGTAGGGCATCCTTCATTAGTAACATTCTTCATTAATTTTATCATTATCCAGTTATTATTTATGTTCATTATTCAACTTAAGTTTTTTCTTTTCTTTTCTCTCTCATAAAATTGGCACAATTATTTTGTGTTGTCAATTTTTAACAAAATCATTAATTTTGGTTGCATGTTGGCAACCCATCTTACTAGAAGATCTGATCTGTGGCAGTCTAACCACGAGATGATCATACAAATTAACGACCAGGTCGTCTGCTGTGCATACAATGTACAAATTCTGTCAACCGATGAACCAAAAACTTGTTCTCATTTGTGAAATTCATCACTTTTAACATGCAATGTGAACACATGTCCAAGTATTTAGATTAGAAAAAAAATACTGGTTGAACGTCTGCCTTGAAATTGAACAAGAGTTCAAAGAGTGTTGATTTAAAAAGAAACAAACTGTTTCTCATATCTATTGCAAAAATCAGGTACAATTCTGAAAAAAGTTAAAATTGAATGAAATATACTGACTCGGTTATGAAATCGCTTTGATTTTACCGTTATGACCGGAATTCTGAATAACACAGGTTTTTAATTTGTTTAAACACAGCTATTATTCATTTGTTAATTCATTTTTTTTCTCTTTTTAAAATTTATTTGACAATAAAATAGTCTCCGACCTTTGATCAAAAAGTAGCTTCATCAAGCAACACGCTCCACATGGATGCGTTTCATAAAATCTGTCGACAAAATTCGTTCATGCGAGTACAGATCTATTCATAGGTAATGCCAAGGACAGTATGGCTAATGGTCCGTGAAGTTTAAATCTGTAAAGAAACAATATGACTTACCATCTGTGCGGAGTTCTTGGGTTTGCTCTTAATGTCTTTCACTTTCTCGTTAGCTGCAAAATAAAGCAAGAAATGTTTAGAAATGTTGAAAACTTGGTCTAAAATAATTATGGCTTTAACGCTCCACCTTGTTTTACACCAGAAAAAAAATAAAAAAATTAGAAGAAAATAATTAATTTTGACTTCAGAAATACTAAGACGTCAGACATGTTCAGACAAATATTGAGCAATAAAAATATTTTCTCAAACATGCAACACCTTCATGAAACATGATCTTTGTGATCAGAAAGACGATGTCTGTTTAGCAATAAATATTTGTGACAGAAAACACAAAATTGCACATACGTGTACATCTGCAAATAGAAGAAATTCTGGCAAAAACATTTCACAACATATTCTGGCAATCCCCAATGAGTGACCATCACTTAGTAATTTCTTCTTCTATCGTTGTTTCACGAGATACAAGACATTTTTTTTTATTTAACATTGTGTTTTAAACAAAGCAATGTTCATTGCAAACAATCAACTTTTAGGAGTTATATTTTTATTTGAACTGTACAATACACTAAACAAAATATGCATTTACTTATGATAACTGTAACACTCAACTGAAATAAAACCATCTCTGTTCCTAACCAACCAACGGAAACGAAAAAGTAACCTTAATGGGACACAATTCCACAATGTACTGAACCTATGTACATAGTTTCATCGAAATTTGAATAATGGTGGTGTAGATGTTCTGTAGACAATATTTTTATGTTACCAAAATGTTGAAGGCAAATTCTCTTAAAAAATAACCTTCTACTCACCACCATCCACCCCCTAAACAAAGTCTAAGTCAATTGGTGTTCAAAAAAAAAACCTCACTTTTCAAATTTTCTACACTCAGCAACTTTCTCCAAGGCCTCTAAACTGAACAATATTGTGCCCCTAACCCTAACACTGATGCACTTCACCCCCTATTACAAATCCTTGATCTGCTCCTAACTTCATTGTAGAAAGTTAAAAGCTGCTTGTTTCCAAAAACCATGCACAGATTGCAAGACTCCAATTATTGCTGCCAACTGGTTAGATTTTGATATGAAAAGTCACGAAAAATAAGACGAAATGACCTCAACACACTTGATTTGTCTTGCGTCTGACAAGTATCCTCTACAGTGCACAGGACCTGGGGCAAAGCCAAACAAAGTGAACTCAAGAGCTGTTGTCAAGGATTCTATTGGGAACAACTGCTTTCGTCAGTATTTCGAATAATCGTTTACCTCCAAAAAGGACTCTTGGCTATTCAGTATAAAATTCTCATGAAATCTTGTGAGGTCAGGCCTACTCCTGTAAGGTGACATATCCAACCGGGACTAATTTAGGCATTCCTAGAATGTCTCAAAAATGGCTGTCACCAGATTATGTGGAATTTTACAATTCAGCAGTTTTATAAGAGCAGCCATTCAGACTACAGTAAAATCTTGATATAATGCCCCTCTTTAAATTGCCACCTTGCTATCACTAAGATTTTTCAAGGTTACTTTTTCCTTTTTTTCCCCTTATCAATTCCAAAACTCTGCTGCACAAATAGTCATGAATGATTGTGTTATATATAGCGTGAAATAGGGTTTAGTTCTAGAAACTTATCAGATTTTGTATTTCCATATTTGATTTGAGCTGAGGCTAATATGATCACATTTCTAGGACCAGACTTATAAAACATGACACAAAACTGAAAGAATCATGCAGCCCTGGTTGACTTTGAGGTCAAAAGTGTTTGACGTGGTTTGAAGACCAATGTGCAGGTGGGTGCAGTTTTCGCTTTCGGCATCAAAGGCCATTCGAGTTGGACAGAGACTTTGAATAACTGCACACATACAGTTCATTCTGTGTTTGCAGTTATTGCAATGTATTCAAGGCCAGGGAGCACTTGTCAAACTAAGTACTGAATGGGAAATAAAATATCATTGTCCTACAAAGCGCTACCTCAAATGATTACATCGCTCAATTTTTTAACATCCTATTTTTTTTAATAATGTCATAATTAGCATAACATACCTTCCAGAATAATTAGACAGGATATAAAAAAACAAGACAATTTTTTTGTCTTCTCTTTTATTACAGCGAGCCGTGTTTGATAGTTGGGCTAAATTGTCATATTATTGCAGAAATGAAATAAAAGTGCCATTAAAAACTGTTTTACACGACAGGCATACGGTTTCCACGGCGACAGGTATTCATCGTTTATTGTAATACAACATTGTACAGTTGTGATGCAGGCTTTCATTTCGATTTCTGTGACTCATTCACATGCTTTGTTTCCTTCAAACAAATACTCTCACCTGACATAATATTTACAATTTGTATCCGCTACAATTGAACACCTGTGAGTTTGATTACAGAGCTTTCCAACACGCCAGGTAACACACACAGGTATACGTAACACACACAGGTAACTCACAGGTAATACAGGTAAAAACTGAAAGCCCTTTGTCAGAACAGATCAATTACTTCTCCATCAATCTGATTTAATTACCGATATCAGTAATGATCAGGTATGTGTTAAAGCTACTTGGTCTATTTAAACACGAAATTCTTCAGATAAGGTATATTTGTGAGAATGTGTCAGACACTTTGAATTCATTTTTCTGTTTTTCCTTACATTATACTTTGTACTTCTTATATAATGTATTTGTTCTTCTTATATAATGTAAACATTGAAATTCTTGCATGTCGACATATGTTTGCGTTGTGGCACTTAAAACTGGTTGCAGAGTGGAAATGTTCGTGTCGGCAATGGTTTTTTGAAAACGCGCTTATTTACTCAATGCAAAATCACAAATGTTTTCACACAGCAAAAATTTCCATTTTACTACACACTATCAATTGAATTATTTCCATTATTTTAAATGTTTTTTCAGTTTTTCCTTCAAAATTCAAGTTAAATAGATGACATTTTAGGCCATTGAATCTTCATCAGGGTAGGGAATAAAAACTTCTCTTTTAAAATCATAACAACTTTCATACAATTGATCATTATTATTTACAAAGAACTGCAGCCATGAAAATATAGAATAAATAGGCCAGGCATTGGAAAAATCCTTTAACTTGACAGAAAAATATGCAAGTGTCCAAGAAATTGATTTTAAGTAAATTCAGTTCATTAGAAAATTAATGACATATTTTTATACAATACACAAGAATAAGATACATTACAAAACTTGCCCAATACTCTGTGTTAACATATAATGAATAATAAGCTGGGCACATCGGTTCAGGTAAACATTACCAGTAGCTAACATTGCATCGTAATCATTAGGCCATTCAAGTGTCATCAAGATAATTTTTCATCAATAAAAAATGTCGTTGGTACAACATCTGTTACTTGATAATTATATACAAGAGTCAGGATGACCATAATCACGCCTTTGATCTTAATTGCATAACTGCTTCCGACTGGTTGGGAAAGCAGGGGAGGTAATTAAAAGCCAATTTCTCCATATGGCAGCAAAAATACAAAACTAGCGATAATGTGGGTAATTAACGAGCGCGACGGATACGGACAGATACTCTTTACGGGAAATATAAGACTGATAAAATGGTTCAGAAAAATCTGTAATAATCGTAATATTTGTTTTCAATCAATATTACCTCCGTCACTATGACATCATCACTTCCACAACCATAAAATTATTTTAATTCAATTATGTTTTTTCACTCTATCAAAGTGAAGTTTATCTTCATCAACATTCTATCTGTTTGTTAAAGATAATCGTGAATATACCCTTTATATCAAATTACCAATCTAAACAATAATCAGCAATTGTTTACCTTGGTCTAATATTTCTTTACGCTAACAAAGCCTTGATTCAATACAACAAATGTAAACAAAATTCATAGCCTGCTAATGTGTTATACTAAAACAAACACTCGGTCATCCATTGAGGAATAGGGGCAATAATACTTAAAGTAAGATACCAGTTTTCTAATTGAATTATTTCACGAAAACAGTTTGTAGTATTTGCTCAGAACATCAATATATTATCTTAAATTACCTGTTTGGAGATCCAAGCAAAGCTATCTGACGCTATAATCAATACCTCAGGCTTTGATCTTGACGTTGCACATCACAATCATTTGTAAACAAATACCTTTCATCCTATCTGAAGCTTCACCGAGATATTAAATAGCCACTGATAAACGTGTTAGGGACCCCCTATACATCCACCGATATCAAAAAACGTATCCATTAAGGTTTTTTTTTGTGGGGGGAAAGGAAAGGATGGGGGAGAGGGGTAATAATTTTCCTAATAAAATACATATTTTCATGAACACCATTGTTTAACAACATGTTAGATATATTTAACCATGGATTTTGAACTTTAAACAAACCATTGGACTATTTAAAATGCTTGCAAAAATTAAGCTTTTGTTTCAAATTCATAACTTGTATAGTGGTAGATACATGAATTGAATCTGAAAGGGGCAGATAAAGGATGGACTGAGGGCGAGGAATTGGGAAGGGGCTAGCCTGGGATAGAGGCTAGAGGCTAGTGGATGGGGGGATGGGGGGGGTGGTCATGATGTTAGGGGTGAGGGATATGGGGTGGGGGTTGAGAGTGGGGATTAGGAATGGATGAGTGGGAGCAGTGGTGGTCTGAGAGTGGGGAATATGGGGAATAGGGGGTATAGGGGGTATAGGGGGTTGGGATAAATATTGATCAACAAGGGCTGGAGACTTTTGGTGGTAACCAGCAGAGAGGGGAGTGACAGTTTAGGTTGGGGTTACCAAATATTCTATAAAATATGAAAGGAACAGAGGTTTCATAATTTCTTTTACATATAGTGATGGTCTCCAACTAGAATTTGGACACACAGAACATGATTCCTAAGGTTTCTCCTTTCCACCAGTCTATTTAATGCTTCATAATTTGATCACTTTGAAAAGGTACTTATTCAATTTATTTGACTGTTACACTCCTAAATGCTATGCATATTGCCACTTATTTCAACAAATGTTATGGAATCGCGTGCGGACTCTGTGTATCTGCCACCAGTACTAGGATATTGATGTTTACAAAATGTCAGAATATTTATAACTCACAGACAGGAAATGAAATGGTACACATTCCCAGTTGCTTGAGTCAGATGTTTGATTTCAATCAACATTGTTCCGACAAACTTTAAAATCCTCTTCAAGGAGAAAGATTCCATAACGTCTGATGAAGGTAACCGGCACACATGTGTCCGTCTGCTACCAGAAAATGTCTGTTTCTTGCCAGGTGTTAACGTTAGCCTTAATATTGTCAAGCTCGTTGCCAAAATCGCATCAGGACTTATGATAACAGAACAAAGTTGTATTAAGATCTGTCAGCTTCATTTGCCTTTCATGAACATTTTTCTTTAATCATGAACTCTTTCAAAATTTCGTTTTTTTTTCAAATATTTGTAAACAAAATTTATACTGGATTAATGCATCACTCATTAATTTATTTTCTTGAGAGAATTCTTATGTTATATATGGCTAAATAATAAAATATATAAAGATACCAAATAACCTAACATCAATACTGTAGATCTGAGATTCTAAATTTGCCAAATTGTGGGAGTGAGCATTATAGATCCAAGTATAATAGTGAGTAATGACTTAGAAAATTATCAAGAAATATAAATGAAACTAAACGATTTGATCAAATTTAGAAATTATATATAACTATCTCTCTGCCAAGAAAAAATAATTCACTGCATGAAAACAGACCTGCAGAGGTTTGAAGGCCAAAACATATTGGCAATAAACATAATTTTACCAAATGTTGGTCTAAAACTAGGGGGGGAAATTGACATATCACAGTTCTAGAATAAATACTGCAGGACACTATACCTTAAAATTTGTTTGTGATTTACATCCATTTAACAGCTATGGTCATTTAAGGACGAGCCAGGTTTTTGTGGTGGAGGAAAACTGGAGTGCCCGGAGAAATACCACCGACCTGCGGAAAGTACCTAGTGGCTACCGTCCCACGTAGGCCTCGAACCCGCAACCCAGTGGTGATTAGGGCTAGAGATTTGTGACGGTCAGATGCCTTAACCACTCAGCCACTGTGGCCCATAGATTTAAAAAAAAAAAAAAAAAAATCCTTTCATTTAAAAAAAACTCATATTTCTTAGGAATTAATTTACATAAAGGTGATTTACTGGTATCATGTTTTTTATCATCAGCTCCTTTGAAAACAAGTTCTCAACTGGCATGCCACCAAATGTCCTATTTCTTACTAGACAATCAAAAATCCATCCCTTCCCAATCCCTCAAATTTAGAAAAAAACAGACACACCAGAGTAGGGAAATGACTGTCGGAAATATCAAATTGTTACGGAAAACATCAAACAGTTGGAAAATACCTGACCTGATTTTAAGTAAGGTGTGTATATTTTGACCCCATTAGATTTCATTTTCAAATTCCAATTTCAAAATTCTTTTCTTTTGACAAAATATGCACAACTTTCATCTGAGTTCATTCATATCATTAAATCTGAACTCAAATTGTTATAGTTTAATAAAACAATTAAGTGTATTAATGGACAAAATGCATTCAGAGCTTAACAAATATGAAGAAAAGTATGTCAAGATTCTTTATTTATAAATGTCTTGGAACAAAATCATCATTTAAAGCATAAAGACACTGTTTTTAATTTCATATATTGAAACACAAAAAAAAAATCAACTCTTTTACTAGATAGTTGTTATCATATAATAAATTTCCACTTAAAGAACACAACTTATATGTAGTTCATAAACAAAGAAAGGGTACGGTAAATGGTTCGATAATTTCTGTCGGGCAAATCCATTTCTTCCTCGGTATGCAATACGGAACAAATAAGAACTGCACTGTTTGGAAGTAAATTGCATCCGAGCTAATGGTATACCTTCTCCATGCATCTGAGCAGGGATGCTGAGCTACCCAGGATGTCAAAGAATGGTATGATTTATGAAGACAGACTCGAGACAGAAAATTCAGACAATTCAGATAAACAAAAACATCCATGCAACAGTAGTTGAAGATGGTCTTCAGCATCAGTTGCCGGATCATTATTTGGACCGTTAAAACAGTAAAGCTCATAGCAAGACACTTTACAGCGCATTTGTTGACGGTAATTATCATTAGGGTTGTAGGTTTCGAGTGCAGCATGCACAATAAAATGCAGTCTTGGGGCCTTTTCCTCCCTCCAATAGAGAAGAATTCCTGGAGCCTTGCCAACAGACAGTTACTAGTAGGTATAGTGCCCAGGTGAAAAGTCCCTTCTACAATCGTACAGCAGCCGTCTCTAAACGGAGAAACATGATCTAATAAAGGCTCGTGGAAACAACAAAATGCTAACTGACAGTCAAGCAGCCATTTTTATATAAGTTTCAGAGAAAAAAACCAGGAAAATGTCATGGGAATGATCATACACAGCACCCAGCAGTAAAATCGCCTGTGATAATACATGCATTATTTACGGTACAGAATCTTTATGTATGTACAGAGAATTGAGGGCAAAAGAGCAGTAGGCCGTTTATTTGATTTCCTATGAAAGCACAGACAGAAACATTAGTATCACAGAACGATTATTCACAGATTAACAAAATATGTTTGTATCAAGTTGCAGAAAAAATGCTCTTCCGGCAAATTCTGTAGGTAATCCACTAGTTGCGTGTTCTGAGGTCACGAAGTCTGTAACACAATATGGTAATACAGGACTGTGATAGAACACACTGAATACCTACACATTTCTGCTAAAAATGGAAAACTTATCTGTAAAACTGCTCTAACCTCAACAAATTAATTCTTACCGAAATTCTTAATTCATGCACCCATGCACATAGAAAGTATCGAGTACGAAACCAGGGTTGTCGGTGAGGGACTTTCACGTCATATTTCCTTTCAAACAATGTATCAGATTTCTGTGTGGAGACAGACAACATTTTAGAACTGCACCTCTTCCTGTTTTGCGGTACTTGTAATAATAAAAGTCTGTCAATCCAATTATTGTTTGTCGTTTCCCGGCTAGACTTACCAAAATATGAAGCCAATCCATTTGGACGTCTATTATTTTTTTCTGGGAAAGAAAATTGACGAAGCATGCACAAGCATTTACAGTACCGATGATGTAAGTTTCAACTGCTGCAACTAGACCTGTTTATCAAAGTGCAGTAAATGACCTAGCTGATAAAGTCTTTAATTCATTTATACAATGTTTTGAATTGTATCTGTTCAAGGATGAAATCTTAATTTCTAAGGTAGGCAGGTAAGATTACAAGATTCTATTTCTCATTCCATACAGTTACAAGTTCAATAATATTAGTGGATAGTCTAGCATTGCCTTACTTACATCATATCAATGTTCTGAGGGTGTGGCTTGTCCCCCTACTGATGACCTTTGACCTAGCTATGAAATGTATCTTAATTATAACCTTGACATATACATGACCTTTGCTTTTCAGATTACTGATAAACTCTGGTTTGTGACCTTGACCTTGACATTTATCTGATCCAAACTGATATCCAGTAGGTTCAGTCTGACCTTTGACCTTTGAAAACAATATTAAGGCTATATATATGCATTCTTGACAGTAACTTTTGAACTTGAGTTGTGATATTAAAATTAACATTGTTTATAAAGATTCACCATTAAGCTATGCCAAAATATGATCTCCAATGCTAATAACTGTATAATTTTACATTGAAGCCAAATCCCTCAGTCTGCAGGTATACAGCACTGCAATCATGTCCTTGCAGACAGAGGGGAGGTGACTGTTGAAAACAGACAAATATGGCTACGATTAACATCTTGCTTACTAGAGCTGCATCTTGGTTAATCATTATTTTAACAAATAGTTGGTGATTCTTAACATTAAATATCAGTATTTAAGTAATGTTAATACATTTTGTCTTCATGAAATGCTAGATTTTATGTATACAATCACAACAGTCAATAAAATGAAACGGCTGCTCAGAAGTTTTTTATGAATCTTTCACCATCCTTTTTAAAAGTTTTGATATGGTAATCGCTTGTCTTATTTTTTCTCTCATTCTGATTAAATGCTATACACATCGTGCATATGCATAGAGTGGAAAATACATACAGAAACATTACAATCTGAATAAATCTAAGTCAAATGGAACTACATAAAAACACTGCAGAGCTCCTTATCTGTCAAACACTCAAGGGAAGCAGACTATCAGCAAGCATTTAAGTGATACTGACTATCGGAACTGTTATAGTCTATTAAAATCTTACAGATATAGACAGATAGCAATGCAGATTGATATTAAGATAATTTTTTCCCAATATAAAACGACTTTCTTTTCAAGTAGGTGGAAAATGGAGCAATTATTGCTATTTTCAAAAAGATTTCTGTTTAGAGAAAATATTATCTGTGACCCTTAAAGTCAATCTAGGATCATCAGTGTCTTTATTAACGGTTATCTTTGTGAGCACTTTCTCATAAAATCTTGTTCATGTACAAATTAAATCAAACAGATATTGAAAAGTGACACCAACTGCTTCTTCTTCTCAAGTACATGTGTACCAGCAAATAACCTAACCAGACTTCATTTCATCAGCTCATCAAGATTATATATAAACGCTTAAGTGGCCTCCTCAGTTTAACTCATTCACCACTGAAATTTCATAATGAACTATCCCAACCTTTGAATTGGAAGAGCTCAAATGTGTCTTCAGGGGTGAATGAGTTAAGCTGAGATACAAATCTTAGTGTTTCTTGAAACCACTCTGTATTTTTAAAATCATTCTGACTGTTTTCAACTCAATCATGAAATCATAAAACAGAAATGCATTTTTCATGTGAAATATTTTATATGTACCAGTAGTACTGTTTTGTTTGTAAAAGATGGCTTGTGTTGCATATCAAAATAATGAACACGATAATTCTTTATGTATCTTTACGAATATGAATCATTTTTGGACTCCTACACTTGGGTGTAATTGCTTATGTCAAAAAAGATTGTTCCAGACCTCGGAACAAGTACCGTATGCCTAAACGAGGTCTGACTCATCCCTTGATCTAATACACAGACTCTAATTAAAAAATTATGGCCGAAACATTTTCCAGGTGCCTTCATCTTGTTTGAAAAGAATTGGAATCTGGAATGCTACAATCCACGGAGATTCCGCTAAAAAACTGAAAATCTTACAAATGACGAAAAACTGTAAACAGAGCAGGAACGTAACAAATTAGCGCTATAGACGACTTCAAACAAGCTTCTACACAAATCGTTTAAAGATGGGCCCATCACCCAGGTGTGGTAGACAAATGTTTCCAATTAGGTTGATACACAACATATCTTCGTTGAGAAAACACACATACCCCCCTCCCTACTTCTGTGTGAGTAATAATTGCTATTAGCCCGGCTGGTGTGTGGGGCTGGTTTTGATCTGGACGTAACATGTTTCATGCGAGACATTCACTATCGACTGATAGATCCGACTGTTTACTATATCGGTGAATGATGTGGGTACTTGTCGTTAGCTGTATTGATCATCAATAAAAGTAACATGGGTCAAAGCAACTCGTCTGCTATAAAGTCAATAAGAGTTACCTCCCCTTCTCCTGATAAATGCTATATGCAAGAGAAAATAATCCATAAGTAAACCCCATTTGTTTGTTTATTTCTGTTTTACAATTAAAATGAATTTTGAAGATAATTCATGTTAGCTAGTAAGCCTAATTGCTGTTAAGAAAGAAAATCTTTTTTCTGAATATAGTTCCACATCAACAAGATTTCCTATCATTAGTGGGTGACATTTTACTAAATGCAGCATTGGTTTTTTACCCCCAATTCATGCTATCACATTTTCACAGCTAAATGTCACATAAGTATCTTCAAACAACTCCTGGATCCCTTCCAGTTAAATCACTTGATAAATTTATCACACATACACAGCATAATCTAGAATTATGTGGAAATGGAATCCTTTTAAATCTTTTAACATATAGAAACAGATGCCTGTTTTATCCTCAAACCTGTAGAAACAGAACTCTATAATATCTGGAAAACCTGTAGAAACAGAACTCTATATAATCTGGAAAACCTGTAGAACCAGAACTCTATTTAATCTGGAAAACCTGTAGAACCTGTAGAAACAGAATTCTATTTAAATTCTAGAAACATGTGGGAACAGAAACCTGTCTAATCTAAAAACCTGTGAAAACAGGATTCTGTTTAATCATTGAACCTGTAGAAACACTGTAGAAACATATGAGAACAGAACCCCTTTTTATCTTAAAACCTGTGGAAACTGAACCCTGTTTAATCTAAAAAAAAAATGTGAACAGAGGCCTGTTTCTGCAATAATTGATCAATAATTGAGAATTATTAATCCAAGAACCTGTCTATATTGACCCCTGTGGCATTCAGTTTAGACAGGTTTACTGGATATATATCAGATGTATTCTTTTCTCTCATTTTTTCACTAATGTCAACAAATTCTTCCTAAATTTTCTGGTCAAGGTCCTTTTAAAAATAGCTAAAAAGCCCCGAGGACCAGACGAGAATGCTCAGTCTGTCAGAGTCTGAAACCAAGCCAGTCAGTCCTTGATCTACCTTCTCACTGCTGGGTCAAAGGATTTCAGAAAGCAATCAGGAGCGGCCAGTCTGGAGCTGTACCTTCTAACCTTCCAAACACACACAGCCAACAATTATACAACCCTCAATACTGGGGAACCAGACAGACATTTGTTTCAAAGGTCAGCAAGTTTTTCCTTCATAATAGTCTTGAATAATATATATAAATATTCTTACATGATCATTTTGGCTGAACAAGGTATCTTATTATTACCAGAAATATTAGACATCATTAATTTTTTCAATAAATTACGCTTGTCAGAGGGGGGGAAAAGGGATAATAATTGTATCTGTCGACGAGAGATACTAATTTTGACAGACAATTATTTGAAAGGTCAGCGAGTTTTTCCTTCATCATTATTGAATAATATATATAAATATAGTGTCATGATTATTTAAAACGTTTGGGCTGAACAAGGTATATTATTAATACCAGAAATATTGGATATCATCAACTTTTTTCAAAAATTAACTATATACTTGTCACAGGAAAAAAAAAAGAGAATGTCACAGGAAAAAAAAAAGAGAATCATCTTTATCTGTCCAGGAGCGATACCAATTTATCTTGGCTGGGGGGGCGATAATCTTTGAAAAATCTACTTTATCTCTAGACTAAAACAAATCAGAAGTAATCACTAAAAGTGTTATGCATAACTTTCTATTGACTTCAATGACAAATGACAAAAATATGGCATGGCGTGATGGCTTACAGGCAAACTAAACTAAGTTGAGCTGTTGGTTTGGGTAAGGTTTTTATGAAAGGTTTAATAATCTCCATGCTCTTATTTATTATCACAATTATAAATATCCCTGAGAGAAGCTGTTTTAAAGTGATTGACTTAACTCATCCACCCCGTAAATTTCATAATGAACTATTCCAGGCTTTGAATTGGAAGAGTTTAAATGTGTCTACAGGGATGAATGAGCTAATTAGTGTGAGCTATCTAACAAAATAGTTATTGTATTAAAGTAACTGTCTACTAGAGAGCTCGCTTAACATCAAGTAATGATAATGCAAACATTTGTTTTTGCCGATTGGATCCAGTGTCGGGAATAAATCATGTGATTTAAACTTTTCCTACTTGTCGAGTACACACAACCTTTCTACCCATTTTT
Organism: Mizuhopecten yessoensis; assembly: GCF_002113885.1. Lineage (NCBI taxonomy): Eukaryota > Metazoa > Mollusca > Bivalvia > Pectinida > Pectinidae > Mizuhopecten > Mizuhopecten yessoensis. Next base: position 705,220 of record NW_018405338.1, on the reverse strand, counting down.
ATAGTTCCGAAAAGACAAAATACACCTGTCCTCTTTCCACCGATCAAGCTCCATTTGGTGATCCTGGGAGAAAATATTTTTATGTCTTGATTAAACTTGGGAGAAGACAAGAAATATACTGCTGAGTCTGCATTTATTGACCTTTTTACGAGACTCCGCCTTCTATATCAGAGTGAGACTGGCTTTCCAGTCGGTGTGGATTGATACAATAACCTTCCCACTGGAGACGAATACGAAATCTAAGAATATATACTCACTGACGGCCTCAATTACGTCGGCAAGAAGCACCCCGTCAGTGACATCTTGTTGGAGGTCGCTGATGAAACGTTTGTTACGAGCCTTCTCCAAATAATGGTTTGCCCAGTCTGTGTAGATCTGTGGATAAAAAGAGAAACGACAAATCGTTAGTTGTGAACACGACAATGCATATTGATTTTTGCTGAGTGTCTGTATATTACCTATGGTAAAAGACCCTATGTAATTTGGAGAAAATTCTGACTTTTTAGTATCTTGGCGCGTAATAAATACATTTCTCAGAAAGGTTAATAGTTGAAACTGTATTTGGAGACCACCCCTCGGGAAGGACATAAACTTGTTTTTCATTGCAGAAGGTCTCTTAATACAGGTTTCAGTTGATAGGAAAATCATTGCCATGGGGAGTTTTAAAAGTGGTTTCATAACAGAGGTGATCTCTATATCCAGGTAGTGTTTTAAAGAAGGTGGTCTCCTAACAGAGGTGGTCACTCAAGCACGTGTGTGACTTGTATTCAAAATGAAAAACATATTTGCCATCTAATATGTTCCTAATATATGTAACAAAGTCTGCAAAACAATTAAAGACACTTGTTATTTCTCAGATCTTTTTATAACCAATGATCCCCATAACCTTAGGTTAACACACCAAAAGTCTGACACCTATATATTTTTGCTTTCAGACATAACGTCGCCATGGTTACTTATTTCTGAGAAATTCTGCGACAAATCATAGTCTCCTTGCTGGATCCATTCTGTAATAACATTTATATACACATATAAATACACAGACCTCGGGAGTGTTATAAAACTTGTTCCAATTTAAACTACAAATGGAAAATTTTGAATGGCTAATCGGAGTTTGATTCTCTTGACAATTACAAGTTAACTTTTCCCCGACATTCTATTCCGTCAATAAAAGCACCGTTGGCAATATTGATAAAAGTTTGTAACAAGAACTCAACTTGGTAAAAATATCTTGGGGAAAATTTTAATGTATTTTTCTTAAACAATGCTGCTTTCATAATCAATAAAGTTTTCTGTTTGCATACTAAAAAACATCAGTTTGGGTGTTTGATGAAACTATATTAGGTGTAGTTTTGAAAGTTTTGTTAGCCTACACTCATATTACACAAAAAGTTATCATTTGTAATAATGTCACAAATATTCATAAAAACAATTATACTGTACAAATGTTGAAATTAAAATATATCCTAATAAAAAAATGATACAGCATATCAAATAAAAAAACAACATTTTAAATAAAAAACAACAACATTTTAATATCATTATAAAATTTGAGATTATATTTGTGAAGCTAACAATGCTTTTAAAACAGCAACGTGGATTTAATTAAACTAAGAAGTAATTTCAGCAGTGAATAAAGTACCTTAACATCAATAACCAAATTGAAAGGCAAAAAGAAATAAGAAAACCTAGTTGATTTAAAGGATACTGCAAGTACAATCAACCTCCAATTTATTTATTTTTTCTTTTGCAAACTTAGCATTAAACAGTTTGGTATCCATTTTTTACAAATGAAATTTATTTCCAGTGTTTTTTTGCAATCCTAGATACTTCATGATAATTCAATTTAACAAATTATAAAAAAAAGGTTTTAATTAAGATTATCGTACAGTTGAACCTGCTCAGCCCTCAGAAATCTTGAAATATATATATAATACTATACACACAAACTAAAGTGTCCAGACTGACAAGGTTCCACTGTATACACAAACCAAAGTGTCCAGATTAACAAGGTTCCAATGTACACACAAACCAAAGTGTCCAGACTGACAAGGTTCCACTGTATACACAAACCAAAGTGTCCAGACTAACAAGGTTCCACTGTACACACAAACCAAAGTATTTAGACTAACAAGGTTCCACTACACACAAACCAAAGTGTCCAGACTAACAAGGTTCCACTGTATACACAAACCAAAGTGTCCAGACTGTCAAGGTTCCACTGTACACTCAAACCAAAGTGTCCAGACTAACAATGTTCCACTGTACATACAAGTCTTACTAGAATCAGCTGTACCCAAAACCACTGTTTGATGACTAAACATCTCATTTCCAGTGAATTGGATTTGAAACAGAATTACAAATTGATCTTTCCTCCTTTAAATTGGATATCAAATTCAATGCTAAATTACATTAAAAGGAGAGGGAAAAGGTTTTTAAACATTTCACTTCCTGAAAGATTGATTCCTGGGCAGTTATATTGTAGGACAAAGCTCTACTTTGATGACGGTAAATTGATTTACTCTATCAAAGCTTCGGGCCAAATAAAGCGAAATTCTTATAATCATCAACAGAGTTATCTGTCCTTCTCAAAATATATATATTTATTTGCAATGTCAATGTTTACTGTTTAATTAATTCTAATTATATCTGTTAATCATTAGTGTGTCAATGCATGCATAAAAACCAGAATATATTTTGCTTTATTAGATCGGAACAGGCAAGAATAATAAAAGGTCAGTTATTGTTTTTCATTAAACATCATGAATAGTAATGACACAAACCTGTTGAAACAATTTAATATTAACCTTTATTTTACCCCGAATGTCAAGTGATTGGTCGATGGTGTATTAATTAATTGTACCACGACTATAGTTATTGGTTCATTGTTTGGCTCGACAATTATAATTTATTTAAGAGAATTTATATAGCCTTTTAGCCTGCTGTTCAACCCTATTGTTTAAACAACACTCCACAATGAAATGAAATGTTCGTCCATTAGTCAAATGCTGTATCTCTGTAAAAAATTGACAGTAAACATTTATGTCATCCTTAATCATATTTTTACATCAAACTCATACCAATACCTTTCAACTTTTTTTTTAAAGACTGACGACAGAAAATACATGTTTGGACTAAAAATGGCCGCTGTCATGCAAAACGAACGAAACGTTGTTTTAGGGACACTTTAAAACAATGTTTTTAACATTTTCCGTACATATGTCTTTATGGTAATGAAACTGGACGTATCCGGGTCCAAGCGGAATGATTTATCACAGTTCCGTCCCTATCCGTGTGGGGTTTGCTGATCAGGGGATGATAAGGGTCATGAATATTTCATTGACCATAAATCATGAATTTTCGTAAAAACAAGTCTACACCGAACAGGCAATCGGGATGAAGTTGTTTTATGTATGTTTATATTTTAAAATAAATAAATAATCTTTATTTAACGTGGTGCACATTGTTTACGATAAATCTAAGCTCTGTAGAGCTTTTATTACGAGGCCACTAAGGGAACAAATGTTGTTTTTTCGTGTTGGAGGGAAACCTACGAGGGAAAACCACCATGCCATCGGAGGGATAACAACTAACCCTATCAGACATCACTCTCTTTTTCCGCCACCACTGGGGATCAAACCAAAATTCTTGGGAGAGAGAGTGGTCTGAAGCTCACTCTTGATTGCACACAATCAAAATGACTGCGCGTTGGCGATCATGGCTATCGAAATATTGGTAATACTTTTAATAACTATAGATTAATATGTAAAGAAATAAAATGGTGAGGTTTTTGTTTCATTTTTAAGATAAATCCTTACACAAATTTTGTAAATGATCGAAAGTAAAGCAAAAGTCGATCTCCCACGATACATGATACTAAAATAAAACATCCCTGACCAATACAAGAATCCTTACATCTTAAAACTTTGAAATATACATCTTTAAATCAAATTTCTGACAAAATCCCTAGACTTCCGTTATGGCACTTTATAGTGTCAACTTTTTTTTGAACATAAATCAAATTTGGTTCTATATTTCTTCCAGACAATTTTGGACCAATTTGCTGCCATTCTTTCTGGTTGTAGGGCAGACTGCATCTTTCAAGACAAATTTTCCTTCTTTTTCAAAAGATTTCCCGTCAAACTTCAGACAATTTCGACACCCTGCCAGACCAATCACCTATCCTCTGGAATCAAAACAGGAAATGGTGGCCATCTTTAATTGTCAAACTCGTCCCCCGATTTTGGTAATTATTGGCACAGGGAATATAAAACTATTGAAACTGACAGAAATAATTCTGCCAAGCATTAATGTAAAAGATGCTGCCTTTTACTGTCCGTCATGAATATTTTGTTGATGCCGATTAATCATTTATGTATGTTCTCTTGATGCCAAAGTACTGTTCTAAAGCCGTGCCTGGGACCATCAGACATTATTACAGTTTATGGGCCTCCAAAGTGTTCCTATTGATTTCGACAGAATTACCATCTTGGACAGCGGGATAAGTTTTTCTTCCAACTTGTCCCTTCACGCCACAACAATTTGCAGGATTAATTATTCACATCCATTAACTCATTCAATGCTAGCCACTTCTAATGCAGACAAAAAATATATATAATGTTTCTCGCTCCGATAGCTCTAGTAAATACAAGCAACCAAATGTGTTGACTAGGAGCCATTTTCAGGGCTGTTAGCAAACACATTTATTATTTCTGCAGACAAAGTAAGAACCATAACTCTGTTTTAACTATAGCGTTTAACTAAAAAACCATATTCCCTAAACTATCCTTCGGAAAATCTGTCTGATAAATAGCGCTCTTCAGGAGAATCGTGTACTACACGAAAAAAGATATTGCTGACAATACACAATTTGACAGCTTTTTAGGTGAAAGGTCAAATTGGTATGTTCCTGTGCTTATTTGATTCATTTGATGTACAGTCGTGCACTCTGTACTACACTGGACACCCTAGCCCTCCTGTGACAACAGGGTTTGGCTCCTCCCACGATCACAGGATTTGGCCCCTCCCACGATTATTTGAATTGGAAGAGTTCAAGACCACAGGATTTGGCCCCTTCGACGACCATAGGATTTGGCCCCTCCTGTGATCACAGGACTTGGCCCCTCCAGTGACCACAGGATGTGGCCAATTTGCAGATTTTTCCATTGATTTACACCAATCCTGCTTTTTACCAGATAAAGAACAAATATTTTGAGTGAATATTCACAACTTTTCCAGGTAGAAATGTGTGGGTATTGATGTGGGAGTGGAATCTTTTGGCTCAACCAAAAGAAGCTATAAAAATATGAAGATTCTATACCTTTCTGTTCTTCAGAAGAAGTTGTTTGAAACGTTTTACATATATTCGACTCCTGTGACCTTGAAAGAAGGTCAATGAGTTGCATTCTCACAAACAGAAGCTTCTTGAATTTTTGTTCTTGTCTGAAAATTATTCATAAACACTCCTCTCTGTCATGATGGCATATGCACTCTGTAATACTTCGTACCTGCTTGTCCTTGCTTTTATTGAAGACAAATATTATTCTCAGTAAAGTGCTGTTTACTGGTCGTCTACAGGCCTATTGGGGCTCTTGTATTGCCTTGTAGCTTCTGTATAGAGCTTATATCAATGGTCCATCATATAACTGAAATTTCATAATGAACTATTCCAATATTTGAATTGGAAGAGTTCAAATGTGTCTTCAGGGGTGAACAAGTTAAACTAAAATGGCAGTCCTGTGTTCTTCAACCAGGCACACTTACATTCCATAGGGGTTTCAGCAACATTTTAACCCCCAAATCAATCCTTGATTTGTGTGCTGAGAAAGTTGTATATATATGTATATATCTACTTTATTTTAAAAGCAGTGCTACTATATATGAATCAATAACAGTATTCCGGATGATATTACCACCCTCTTCGTTCCTACACTCTGTTATTACCGGGGAAACATCAGTGACAATGTTGGTGAAGTACACAGGTTTTCACATAGGTACCAAAGCCTCCGTTTTGTACTCCGTAGAGAGATCAATTTTGAAGTTAAATTCCTTGCTCAGCTTTCTGATATCTGTCTGATACATGTGCTTGTCAGAGAATTAGTCTAATTGGTCCCAACTTCTCGATCTAAATCTGATTAGTCCGGCATGTTTCACCTGTGATTTGATCAGGCCTAATTCGGCCTATACACATTCCTGTCTAATTGACAAGCTTACAGAGTGAGCATATCATCCTTTCAGTCAATGATCCTCCATGCCAGAAAGTCAACATCGCAAGCCCAGGTATTGCAATAGGAATTCCTCGTTTTACTGTTACGCACCTCAATACTAGGTCAAACATCAAAGACTTCTTAAAGAACTCTGCTTGTCATCATTGAAATATTTCTGGATCTGTCTTATGGTAATCCAATGGCCTTCAATTCAGAACGCTGGGATTTGATTCTCGGAGAGGGAGTGGAATTTTCAGATTTCATCTCTTGTCCACAATGAACTCTTCAGTGTGGAAATGTTTTATTTTATTTCATTTTGTTTTATTTTATTTTTAATTCAATTTCAGAAATCACCAATATGAAACTTAAGCATCTCTGTCCCACTGCAAGCAAAAACACTGAAGATTGCCACTGTAGTTTTTTATACACAGATTTGGGCAAGGACATTTCCATTAACTCATCACCCCACCCCTGAAGACACATTTGAACTCTTCCAATTCAATAGTTGGAATAGTTCATAAGGAAATTTGAGGGGTGAATGAGTTAACCAGGTAGCTAAGTCAGTAATAGCAATAGTGGAACAATCTGGAGTCTAGAGCTCCTATTCCAGCCTAACTAGCTTCTGCCAATTTTTTTTCACATATTCTTCTTAGAAATGATTGATCAAAGCTAAAACCAGGCCAGAAAACATGTCCAATGCCTAGTTGCAGTTTTTGGGTGTAGTATGATGTGATCCTTAATTGTTGAAACATGTATCATCTATTTCAAGCAGCAATATCACAAAATGGAATCGAAAAGAAAAACCGCATTCATGTTTTAGTGTTTGCTACCAGAGCGTCCCTGCAACAGGCTGTAGTTAGGTCTTATCTGTCAATACACAAAAGATGCCCCTGTTTTAAATTAAACTTTGTTTGTTTTACAAGATTTATAAAATAAGTTCCATCAACTCATATTAATCACTCTTGTTGGCTCAGATGGTAGCTTAAGGGGATCCTAACGTAGAAAGAAACCTGATTGGTTAGAATCAATTACATCAATCAGATTTCCATAAATATAATAAAATTAAGTTACATTTTAAAGATTTTTTCCCCAATACATTCCAAACAGACTGATCCTGCATGCAGACAGAAGTATGCATGCATGGTTACAAAACCCTCCCATTCAAAGTGATACCAGAAAGTTCCGGTGCCGACGGCACCAGAGCTACACCGTTAAGTGGAAATGACACCAGGGGTTTGACAGACATACACAGATATACAGATATACAGTATACCACTGGTAAGCTTCTGACACCCAAATGATCTAACACACACGAAAATCAATACAAACCAGCCCTACTAATGTTATTATTCACCTCGACTTCTTACTATTTGACCTGGAAAATCTCTCGACCTTTCCCAGTTTGACCTATATCAGTGAAATTTTATATGACCTTTGACTTTTAGCACTTATAGTTTTAACCTAAAAGATTATCAATTATTGTTTAATTTCTAACCGATATGAAAATATTCATATTCGATTCATATTAATCATATCCCAAAATATATCTGCTTTAATTGGAGCTATAGGCAAAACTAAATCCAGTGAAAAGGAGAATGCAGGTCACAGTGACCTATATTTGTTGTACTCCCCAAAATGTATTGTTACATAAAGTTTTATCACCTCTAGACTTCTACATTTAAATCAATGGAGCTTAAGATGCTGTGAAATCTAACCCAATATGTCATACAGACGGACCAAAAGTTTAGGCAAAACACTTAATTCCCCCGCCACTAAGATGTGGGGGCATAAACATTGGTGTCAGTGCAACGTACATTATTTGCAGATCGCATGTACCTATACTCTCAAAAGTATGCAGAAACTAGAATTGCAAATGCCAGCAATAGCGGAAGTCACCCCTCCCCTGCAAAGTACACAGCCATTTTGTTTTTTCACAAAACGAATATTGCAGGTGTGTTCGTAGTGCCATACTATACCTATGCATACCAAATTTCATAAAAATTGGACGGTACTTCAGTGCAAGGTACATTATTTGCAGATCGCATGTACCCATACTCTCAAAAGTATGTAGAAATGAAATGCACAACTGTAAGACGTTAACAATAGCAGTGCTATGAGAGCTGTTAGAATCTCCTAATAGGTTCAATTTGTTTTATAATTCAGGTTTTAACTTATGGAGAATTGTTTTTCTTTATAATAATGGATATCAAACAAAACACAAATTTTAACCAATTATTTTACATAAAAAATCTTCAGCCTTTGATAATCACAGCTTAAATTCACTGTATGTGTAGGTTGCAGAACACCCCCACCGCCCACCCCCATAAAACAAAAACAATAATCTGTATTTAGTTTTTACCTCTGCAACCTTAAGTGTTTCCATCACTCAAAATATGCCATGCAAACTAATCCAGGCAATCTGTGTGATGTCATATTTCCACCTGGACAGAAACATCAATTACCGGTAGTAACTTACACCTGTATTTAACGATGCCAATCATTACAAACAGAATCAGATTACAGTAAATTTCATTCATCACTGATCATTAGCTAATGAAAGAACTAACCACATCATGGTGTACTATAAACTGTCCAACATTAATGAATAAACAACCAATCAAAAATCAGTGTCCCATTTACTGCTTTTTAAAATCATCACTATAACCATTCAAAACACAGTATGCATTCTCACTGGAGAATATCAGGAACAATTTTCATAAATAAAAATAAAATCTAATTCTTACCTCCAAGTTTAAATTAACTATGCACAAATGAATACAAAGCTCAAGAAATGTTGTTCATGGTCGTATGAACTCTACTTCTCGTTGGGTTCATCAGGACTAGTCTAACAAGTAATAACGTAATTGGGGTGTTTTAGATCAACAACATTGACAAGTAAACAGGTTCTAGCTAATTACATCAAACTTCAAATGTTTTTTGCCATAATGTTGACTATTACTATAATGTTAATTATTGCTGTAATAATTAGCTAATGGCACGTGATAAGTATCCCCATATTAAGATACGATATTACGTTATAATGTAATACACATGAACTACATACAATAGGTCATGTGGAACATTATTACGGACAAACGCATTACGGCAGATATGCTGAAGTTTTGATGGTAATCAATTTTCCATATTCTATGGACATTATGACAAATGTGCTTTAGATTTATTTGATAATGAATATAAATATAAACTTTATTTTACAACAATCATGAAACAAGTTATTTCAACTTATATTAATCACTCTTGTTGGCCCGGATGTTAGCGCGCGCACCCAGGGTATTAGTGTGGGAGGAAACCTGGGTACCCAGAGAAAACCAACGTGATCGGGCAGGTGACCCCAACCTTTTCACATCCGATCGGGGAACCCCAGCCACCTTGGTGAAAGGCAAGTGTGCTATCCACTGCACCAGCCGACCTGATGATATAGTTTAACTTGTTGGTGTCTTTTACTTTAATTTGACCTTTTACACACAGGTTCAGGTTGGCTAACAATCCTACTACTGTTACTGAACTTTATGACCCTGGTCAGTGACAGGTAATGTGATATCATATATACTGCCTGGATGAACAGATGAGTTATTACAGCATCTTTATCATAAATAACAGAAAATAAACAACAGGAAGCTGCATTTCCTGATTCAATGAGAAAGTAAATAAAAAACCAATCCACTGTTTGCCAAATTATTTTAATCAAAGGACACTTATCTTTAAAACGCAAATATATTTAAAATTATCAAAACGCTTTGACATTTACCATACACATAATTTAAATGTACAATTCACACAAAACTGTTTTCTCTAGTTGGATAAAATGAGATTTGAATATTTTGTCATGATAGCCATCATATGATATCAAATACGTTCAAACCAAACTATAGAACAGCAGCTGTTTAAATTCTTAAAACCTCAAATTTGGATGTTTTGGTGTTTTTTTTTGTCGTATTGGGAGTCTTTGTGTTAATTATGTCACCAAGACAACTGCCTTTTTGCGATGACTTCAGATCCACCCCATTTATCAGACGCCAACTCTTGTTTGTAATCTTGACGTGATTGACAGCTTCGTTACGCGATAATTGAACTTCGGTTCAATCTCGGCTAACATGGTCAGCAGTGAAAAAAAAGTTGAAACAAAACCCTAGGGAAAGCGGGCCATTGATTTTTTTCCGCCCTCCCCTTCATCATGGTCTTTTTTTGTCTCATCAAGCGGGAGAGTTCGACCTTACAGAGTCAAATTAAGAAATTGCTAGAACAAAGAACTGTAATCACTCTCTGATACTACGAGACGATTTCGTTACTGAAGGATCTATCAAATATGTCCTTTTCTAGAGGAGAAACACCACCTTCTCAATTCAGAAATTCTTGTTTCTGTGTGCACACAGCTTTAGAATTTATCTTTTTTTTGGTGAAAATATTTCAACGAGCCAAAATTAAGACCTGTTAATTATCTAGAACCCTTATCAATCAAACACGAAAAATCTCCAGAAATTCACACCAAGTGAGAAAAGAATGAAGATTGTCTTTTGAGAGCAAAAGAAAATATAGGGGTTGACATAAAAAAGGTACTCAATCAGCTGAATTAAATAAACTATTCATCGTCAATTAACCTTCCCATCAATTACAAAATTGAACTCGACAAGGCACAGTGAAATATTGGTAGATATTAATGATCGAGTATTCAATTCCATCGACATTTGTCATAAACATTATCTCATCAAATCTTAATATACATTGTTTTTCCTATATTCATTTACTTAACCATCCCTCTCTGAAACTGTACCCATTGTATCTTCATCATAATAATAACAATGATAAAATCTTTAACAAGAAACTTGCATCGGCGTTAAAAATAGAAAATGTTCTTTTTTTTCTTCTTACCTTTATTTTGAACTGGTCGTTAAATGTGTTTTGTATGTCAACAAACTCCGTCGGAGATTCAACCATGCCGTTACTGTTTGAATTACCCATTGTTTTGTATACACAAACGTTTTTCACACCATCAGAGTCTCACATCAATGTAAGAAAAAAATATCGGAATAATAGCACAGCAAAATAATTCTACACAACACATTTCCATAAGGAACTGTAGCAATTAATTCCTTGTAGCAGAACTCAGGGCTGATTCACCGGAATGGCTACACTGTCAGCCTGTTAGCTCCACACAGCACCCGAGCTAGCTAAACCTATTGCATTATAATCCGGCAGCACCTTAGCTATTTACTTATAATTCCCAACTTATGTTTTTCTGCCATTTTCATATTAACATTGTCACATGACTACATTTAAACTCCGGGAACACATGTGATTCCAGTTGTCATGTGACCAAACTCTCCGTCACTTTTCTGGGTTTCCAATTCTTCGACACCTTCTATTCTCTTCAGCATTCTCTGTTATACTGGAAACAATTTTTTTTCTGTCATCTGCTAACGACTCTGAAACACCAAATTTCCTAAAAATCTAGCAAGGTCTCTCTGACACAGACATCTCAGTGAAAAAAACGTGTCGTCTGCTTCTCGCGCAACATCCCATCAAGTAATGACTATGTCCGAATTGTCCCAGAATTTCCAACAACTGTTCCGCAACAAAATGTCACCTTGCACTTAAGGGACTTGTCCGTAATTATACTAAGCAGGCGAGAGTATTTCTTTGTTAAATTACAAGAGCATATAGAATTGTGTTAATGATAGCGATAAGAACGTACTACCAGATTGGCATCCCCCAACCAATCAATACTCTGGGAGTCCCGAGGCAAACGGCCCTGTCATAATGTCCGTTCATATTTACATGGGGTGACCTGGTCCCGGAGTTATCCGCGTCACATACACAAATATTTAATGCATTAATAATCCAAAACTATTGATCCACCGATTCTAATCAGTAATGGGTAAACTCGGTTTCTTCCTTGTATCAAGATACAATCGCAGAATGTAAATGTCAACTTGCTGTTTCAGTAATTTCCAAACTGTTAACTAGTACAGCTATATGTGAGATGTATTCGGGCCGTTTCCATCTTATTATTTACTTAGCTCGTTTATTGACTCACTTGTAGTGTAGCAAACCCTATCATCTACTTTGTATGCATATGAATGGATCGAATATTAAATCCATCACTTCGTTTGTCTATTTATATATACATTTATTCATCACTTCCTTCCAGAAACATATCGGGCAAACATATTCACAAAGAAGATCTATAATATTCTATTCGTCTCCAACTCAAGAGGAGGCTATTTTTCTTGTTAGTGTTTTGACATGCTTAATTGATTGAGTCAGTTGAAGTTTGTAGCACACGCTACAGTGTGCGGTTTTATCAACTTAAATCTCTGCCACAGATGTCCACAACAAATGTTTATCTTCAATTATAAATGAAGTGCAATGTTTGTTGAATGTCAAACATAATGGGCTTTTAACTCGTCAATATCATCAAGATAGGCAAACAGGGGAGACAACTCTTACCAAAAATTGTGACTTTTTCTACACAGGTCGTTGATCTTGACTTGTTTCATACTTAACTCATTCACCCCTGAAATGTCATAATGAACTATTTCATCCATTGAATTGGAAGAGTTCAAATGTGCCTTCGGGGGTGAATGAGTTAAAATCCAATATCTGTATATCATTAAGGAATATTTCAATCAAGATGAAGTTGTATTTATAGGAGACAATTTTTTTCTTTACCACAATATATGTCATGTTTTTTAAATTTAAGTACCATCCAAATTTTTGGCATGAAATGAAAATAAACACCATACACAGTAGTTGCAATTTTTGTTCAACACAAAACATCCATCAAAGGAGAAGTAATATTTCAAAATCAAACAATTTTAAGATTGCCATTTATAAACTCAGAAAACTAAATTTCAATCAAACTTAATGCTATTAGATACAAAGATTTCCATTTTTATAAATCTTTTAATTCATCATTTTTTTTCTTTATTTTTTTTTGTGTTTTAAAATTTATAAAAAGGTTCATTAATTTCAATTATACAATATTCATATTTTTCTTCAATGTTTTTTATCTGAAATTATTTGAATGAATACAAAAAAAAAACAAAAAACAACACAATAGTGGTTTCTTCTCATTTTCCCCACATTTTTTTTATGTGCAATGAACACCATTGGGATGCTTTCATGCAAACATAATTAAATTATATCATGACAAAAAACTAGGAAATCAATTTCCGCCATTATTTGTCTGTGATAATACATTGATGAATATTACATGACAGTATTTTATCTGAGTTCTGCGACAATTCTACTTCACACCCTGAAGTTATTAACATCGATACCCAATATCTCGTAAAACTGTTCACATCAGAGGGCGTGGCGTGTACATGACAATGGAAACGTTATCAGTGTTACGATCACAGAGAGAGAAAAAATAATGATCACAGACAAAAAAGCGATCCCAGTCAAAACATAGCTTGTGACAGAGGAAAATATGGCATAGAAAGAATTGATGATGTCGGGCGGCCTTTAATGACATTCGACATGGCTGGTTTATGGGAGTATGAACAACGTTGTTGTGATAACAGACAGGAAAGATAGCTAGGCTAATCAAACTACCATTAAACTCTATCCAGACAAGTACTGAGGCCTGTGGTACAGAGGCTGAGACATTCCATGCATCACGACTGGAAGGGGGGAGGGGCAGCATTGTGCAAACTTTGTTTTTGAAAACAGTTATCAAAACCAAATTAATTTCATCCACAATGTAAATGAAGGAATCTCCATTAATAATTCAGTATCAAATTGTGAATTTATTTCATTCAGCATTGAAAAAATATTATAAAATGGCAAATGTTAAATAATTCATATTTTACGATTGACTTTTATAATGATAACCTTTGTGAGAAGGAAAAAAAAAATTAAAAAAAATCCATGGAACAAAGCCCAAGTTTTCTCGAAACAAAATCACCATTTTTATTAAAAATTACTGTTTTTTATTCAATCTTCATTCTGGTGACTTTAAAAGTAGAAATTGCAATTACTGCAAGTCTTGTCTAATTCAACCACCCAAAATAATCAAACATACTGTCACATACAACAGCAGCTGCAATCTGATTTTTATAAAGTCACTGTATATCTGACATTTTTCCAAATTCAATCATTTTGCTGGATTCCACATTTTGATAATCAAGACAACTTCACTATAGTTATGTAATATGCATTCCACAGTACGACGGTTTTGACAGGTTCAATGTAGTTATGAAGTTATGGATTCCACATTTTGACAGTTAAGACAGGTTCACTGTAGTTATGTAATTATGGATTCCACAGTAAGATGGTTTAGACAGGTTCACTGCAGTTATGTAATTATGGATTTCACAGTATGATGGTTTAGACAGGTTTACTGTAGTTATGAAATTATGGACTCCACATTATGACAATTCAGGCAGGTTCACATAGTTATGAAATTATGGATTCCACATTATGACGGTTTAGACAGGTTCACTGTAGTTATATAATTATGGATTCCACAGTACTACGGTTTAGACAGGTTCACTGTAGTTATGAAATTATGGATTCCACAGTATGACAGTTTAGACAGGTTCACGTCGTTATGAAATTATGGACTCCACATGTTGACAATTCAGACAGGTTCACTGTAGTTATGAAATTATGGACTCCACAGTATGACAGTTTAGACAGGTTCACATAGTTATGAAATCATGGACTCACCAGTATGACAGTTTAGACAGGTTCACTGTAGTTATGAAATTATGGACTCCACATTATGACAATTCAGACAGGTTCACGTAGTTATGAAATTATGAACTCCACATTATGACAGTTTAGACAGGTTCACATAGTTATGAAATTATGTGACTCAAATACCAACTGATTGACAAAATCCAGCTTCAAAGGAAACAATATAAATGATCCCCCTGGTAAAGGTAATAAGCAGTTAATTTTCAGAAATGGATTGACTCGTATTCTAATCACTTCATAACTTGTTTATTGGCTGATGAATAAATGATGGATTATTTAATTGATCAGAAAATCGACTTCTAGTAATCGTGCATTCCATTAACATTAAAAATAATCTTTTAACTGGAACACCAATAAAAAGTGCAGTACAATTATTTTCGTATAAGAATCAAGCCTAATGCATCTCTTATTCTCTGTGGATGAGGAGGCTGGATGATCAAAGGGAGGTAACTCCATCAGCCTTGTCACTATTTCAAGCAGTCCACCACTCTCCAAGTTTCACAGATATTCTGTTGTAACCTACTTCTGACACAAAATGAATAATTTCTCCAAAAATAACTTGTTTACTGTTTAAAACCTATGTTGATACATCTTGAAGGAACAATGCTCTAAAACTCTCATTAATTTTCAGGTAAAGGAAAAAAATATTATTGAAATTTTAAAATCAGCATTCCCTTGTAGAGAAATTTGTGCTGACATTAATAATATACTTGATATAGTAAAAGGTCAATCATAAAATAGCCGAGTATATACATTACAAAAAACAGAAAAAGTGAATGAGGAAAATAAAAAAAATTTAGAAATATTAGTCAATACATTAGGAGACAATATAGCTGTAAGAATGTAAAAAGAGGAGTGAAAAGGAGATTGGAGGAAGATTTGGAAGAGAGGAGTGAAAAGGAAATTGGAGGAAGAATTGGAAGGATGGAGCGAAAAAGGAAAATAGAAGAAGAATTAAATAGATGGAGTGAAAAGGGGACGGGAGAAACAATTGGAAGGGAGGAATGAAAAGGAGACTAGAGGAAGAATTAAATAGATGGAGCGAAAAAGGAGAATAGAAGAAGAATTAAATAGATGGAGTGAAAAGGGGATGGGAGAAACAATTGAAAGGGTGGAGTAAAAAGGGGATGGGAGAAACAATTGGAAGGATGGTATGAAAAGGAGAAGTATGAAGGTATAAAAAGGGGATTGAAGAATACAAGAGTAAAAAGGTGATACATGTTGGGCACTTAAGTGGAAGGTTGTTTAAAAGAAGGGGGTAGAGGCAGGAGGATTCACATAACCAGGTTATACAACAGGTATCTAGTTTATTAGACAGCCCCACTCTCTTACAGACAGCTAGCAATATCAGTAAACTGGTAATGGTCTCACCAGTTCCATACTTCATCAATGGCCCCAACTCACGTAGAACATGGTCAGAATAACTGTTCCATAATAATGTGTACATAAATCGAACAGTTGTTTCAGAAAAGTACTTTAGTTCAATGGTGTTTTCTCAAAAGTTATATAAAATTTAGTTTTTAAACAAGCTCAAAGGTAAAATTACACAGTAAATATAAAACTGAAAAAATGCCAGGGCAGGGTGGGATGATAAGGCCAGGATAGATCTGAGGATGGGTACAGGGCAAGATAAGGATGATGATAGTTACAGGGCAGGATAGATCTGAGGATAGGTACAGGGCAGGATAAGGCTGATGATAGTTACAGGGCGGGATAAGACTGATGATAGTTTAGGGCAGGATAGATCTGAGGATGGGTAAAGGGCAGGATAAGGCTGATGATAGTTAAGGGCAGGATAGATCTGAGGATGGGTACAGGGCCGGATAAGGCTGATGATAGTTAAGGCCAGGATAGATATGAGGATAGTTAAGGGCAGGATATATCTGAGGATGGGTACAGGGCAGGATAGATCTGATGATAGGTTAGGGCAGGATATATCTGAGGATGGGTACAGGGCAGGATAAGGCTGATAATAGTTAAGGGCAGGATAGATCTGAGGATAGGTACAGGGCAGGCTAAGGCTGATGATAGTTACAGGGCAGGATAGATCTGAGGATAGGTACAGGGCAGGATAGGCTGATGATAGTTATGGGCAGGATAGATCTGAGGATAGGTACAGGGCAGGATAGGCTGATGATAGATAAAGGCAGGATAGATCTGAGGATAGGTACAGGGCAGGCTAAGGCTGATGATAGTTACAGGGCAGGATAGATCTGAGGATAGGTACAGGGCAGGATAGGCTGATGATAGATAAAGGCAGGATAGATCTGAGGATAGGTACAGGGCAGGCTAAGGCTGATGATAGTTACAGGGCAGGATAGATCTGAGGATAGGTACAGGGCAGGATAGGCTGATGATAGTTATGGGCAGGATAGATCTGAGGATAGGTACAGGGCAGGCTAAGGCTGATGATAGTTACAGGGCAGGATAGATCTGAGGATAGGTACAGGGCAGGATAAGGCTGATGATAGTTAAGGCCGGGATAGATCTGAGGATGGGTACAGGGCAGGATAGGCTGATGATAGTTAAGGGCAGGATAGATCTGATGATAGGTTAGGGCAGGATATATCTGAGGATGGGTACAGGGCAGGATAGATCTGATGATAGTTTAGGGCAGGATAGATCTGAGGATGGGTACAGGGCAGAATAGATCTGATGATAGTTTAGGGCAGGATAGATCTGATGATAGGTACAGGGCCCCCAAAGGCTGATGATAGTTAAGGGCAGGATAGATCTGAGGATGGGTACAGGGCAGGATAAGGCTGATGATAGTTTAGAGCAGGAAATATCTGAGGATGGGAACAGGGCAGGATAAGGCTGATGATAGTTACAGGGCAGGATAGGCTGATGATAGTTAAGGGCAGGATAGATCTGATGATAGTTAAGGGCAGGATAGATCTGAGGATGGGTACAGGGCAGGATAAGGCTGATGATAGTTAAGGGCAGGATAGATCTGAGGATGGGTACAGGGCAGGATAGATCTGATGATAGTTTAGAGCAGGAAATATCTGAGGATGGGTACAGGGCAGGATAAGGCTGATAATAGTTAAGGGCAGGATAGATCTGAGGATAGGTACAGGGCAGGATAAGGCTGATGATAGTTAAGGCCAGGATAGATATGAGGATAGTTAAGGGCAGGATATATCTGAGGATGGGTACAGGGCAGGATAAGGCTGATGATAGTTTAGGGCAGGATAGATCTGATGATAGGTACAGGGCAGGAAAAGGCTGATGATAGTTAAGGGCAGGATAGATCTGAGGATGGGGACAGGGCAGAATAGATCTGATGATAGTTTAGGGCAGGATATATCTGAGGATGGGGACAGGGCAGGATAGATCTGATGATAGGTAAGGGCAGGATAGATCTGAGGATAGGTACAGGGCAGGAAAAGGCTGATGATAGTTAAGGGCAGGATAGATCTGATGATAGGTTAGGGCAGGATATATCTGAGGGTGGGTACAGGGCAGGATAAGGCTGATGATAGTTAAGGCCAGGATAGATCTGAGGATGGGTACAGGGCAGAATAGATCTGATGATAGTTTAGGGCAGGATAGATCTGATGATAGTTACAGGGCAGGAAAAGGCTGATGATAGTTAAGGGCAGGATAGATCTGAGGATGGGGACAGGGCAGAATAGATCTGATGATAGTTTAGGGCAGGATAGATCTGATGATAGTTAAGGGCAGGATAGATCGGAGGATTGGTACAGGGCAGGATAGATCTGAGGATGGGAACAGGGCAGGATAAGGCTGATGATAGTTAAGGACAGGATAGATATGAGGATAGGTACAGGGCAGGATAAGGCTGATGATAGGTAAGGGCAGGATAGATCTGAGGATGGATACAGGGCAGGATAAGGCTGATGATAGTTTAGGGCAGGATAGAGCTGATGATAGGTACAGGGCAGGAAAAGGCTGATGGTAGTTAAGGGCAGGATAGATCTGAGGATGGGTACAGGGTAGGATTGATCTGATGATAGTTTAGGGCAGGATATATCTGAGGATGGGGACAGGGCAGGATAAGGCTGATGATAGTTAAGGCCAGGATAGATCTGAGGATGGGTACAGGGCAGGATAGATATGAGGATGGGTACAGGGCAGGATAGGGCTGAGGATGGGTACAGGGCAGGATAGTTACGCTGCAGGGTTCAAGATACTCTTGGGAAAGAGGGAAGATGACAATGGGACAGGGTTTGAGAGTGGAAATTGGTGGGGCAGGTGATAAGACAGACGTAAGGGAGGAGATAGGGGTTGGGGATTGCGATATCTCTTTTGAACTGTAAGTTGAATACCCTCATTTCCACTATAACATACAGGTCAGGAAGCCCTGTGCTTGACCTTATGCCCATGGCCTGTTTAAGTAGCAGTGACCTTGAACTTAGAATTGTTTTTAAACTTCTATTGTATTATCTACATACCACAACGTATCACCATATCTACATACCACAACGTATCACCATATTTACATACCACAATGTATCACCATATCTACAAACCACAACGTATCACCATATCTACATACCACAACGTATCACTATATCTACATACCACAATGTATCACCATATCTACATACCACAACAAATCACCATATCTACATACCACAATGTATCACCATATCTACATACCACAACGTATCCCCATATCTACATACCACAATGTATCACCATATTTACATACCACAACGTATCACCATATTTACATACCACAATGTATCACCATATCTACAAACCACAACGTATCACCATATCTACATACCACAACGTATCCCCATATCTACATACCACAACGTATCACCATATCCCATTATATACATACCACAACGTATCACCATACCCCATTATCTACAAACCACAACGTATCACCATATCCCATTATCTACAAACCACAACGTATCACTATATCTACATACCACAACATATCACCATATCCCATTATCTACATACCACAAAGTATCACCATATCTACATACCACAAAGTATCACCATATCTACATACCACAACGTATCACCATATCCCATTTCAAAAAGATTTTAACCCCCATGGTCAATTCTTAATAAGTGACCTTGACCTTGGAAACTTTTAAAATCCTTATTGCAAAGTATATCACCATGTTAAATTTAGCAAAGATAAATCCTTTTGATTCTGAGATAATCTCTGGAAATGAAACAGTGTTGACAGACAGACGACAGATAGACAGACAGATGGACAGATGGACACTGTGATTACTTTAGGGCACTCGTATCTCTCTGATGCAGGGCCCTAATAATCCTGAATCTATAATGGGTCCTTGTGATAAATAATCAGTGAAACAGCATCAATAAAGACTTGGATAATCTGGAGAAAGGACAATTCTGGGCAACAGTGAATTCAAAAACACACTTTTTTAATTATTTTCTCAAAAAATTGTTTACTTTCATTTCAACACCTTTTGTTTTTTTGCAAAAAGAAAATGCCTGGACTTAAACAACAACATTCCTCTGTACATGTAATGTAAACAATGTATGTCCTTTCTGTACAAAACATTTCAATTTCGAAGACTGCGAAACAGACTTGAACAACCAAAACAGAATGTTTCTGACTGAAAGGCAGACAGGTGCGGTAATATGTAGTGAAAGTTTGCTAATAGCTTACAGCAATCTGTGTTCCTGCTGGATCTTTGTCTTCTGTGTATAAATACAAACAGATCACGCTGACAATCTGCCAAGTTGCCGAGAGAGTACCTGAGCCAGGAGAGAAACTATCGAAACGTTTTCATTCATGAAAGAAAGTGGGAAAGAATTTGTTGGAATTTACATCGCCTGCCATACAAACAAGTTGTAAAACCGATATTAGCGCTTCCCCCCTCCCCCCGCATAATGCTTTCTCTCCCAAAATAGACTGCCCATGTATTTGTACGCAACAGTTTACAGGAAGTATCTGTCTGAATATCATGTTAAGAATGATCGGAATTTTCATTAGCATGTTATAGAGAGCAATGTATGTAAATAAAACAGAATACAGTTGTACCAAGTCCTCAGGTGCGAGCCAAACTTACAATGGTGGTGGGCGCATGCTATCAGAATGACGTAATTTTCGTAAGAATGTCATGAGCACTGCGGATGTGTTTGCAAATAATTGCATATTTTCAGACCATACAATTTTAAATTCAAGTATTTCTATAGACTGTACCCAAAATAAGTTGGACTTCTGATATCTAAAATATTTCCTTCATATTGAAAGGGAAACAAATGAAAATTTTATATATATGCTTGTCTGCAATAAAAACGCTCTCCTTTACACTAGTATTCCTCTCTACTGCATAGTCGTTCCACTGTACATCAATGATGTACAGAAGGACACACAGTCCTAATGTATATTGTTTGTGCTCCATTTTGATAGACATTTAGTCTTGGATCAAAGAGCTATGATTGAACTTCCACACGCTTTCAGACATTGCGATCAATGTAAACCTTCAACGACTGGTCCTTTAACAACGTGATCCTTTTGGATGATTTGTGCACGCTGGTTCATCAATAGTTGGACTTGAAGTCTTTGAGTTGATACTGGTTGATCAATGGAACAGTATAACCGTGAAACCAATCAACTTTAGTACAGTTACCCACAATTTTTCTTACCTATACCTGAAAATTAAACACCTCTGTAGCCTGTAGCTAACCCCATTCCTCCCCCCCCNACAAACCCCAAATGGCTCAATAAATCTCCCTCCATCCTCATCTTTAACAAGATTCTTAAACTTGTCTATTTGGTTGATAAAAACATCTGACTATACCCCATGTAAATAGCCTTTTATCTAAACACATTTTTTGGTG
Organism: Mizuhopecten yessoensis; assembly: GCF_002113885.1. Taxonomy (NCBI): domain Eukaryota; kingdom Metazoa; phylum Mollusca; class Bivalvia; order Pectinida; family Pectinidae; genus Mizuhopecten; species Mizuhopecten yessoensis. The sequence goes on along the minus strand of NW_018405338.1, from coordinate 683,480 downwards.
TTTAACTTTACATCGACATGATGGATATGCTATGCCTCCACGACCTTTGAGATTTATCACGACCTTTGAAGAGTCTAAACCGAAAACACTTCAGTAAATAGTCTGGCCGACTTTTCTTCCTATACCTTCTCCTTGTAAACCAACTTGAGTAAGTCTTGCAAACAGAAGAGCTGACAGGGGGGATAACTCACACCACAAAAAATAAGACGGTTGTGATTTATTTTCGTTGGTTATGTTAATGGTAAACCTGTTTATACTGACCATCATCTTAACAATTTTTTCAGTTTGATATTGACAGGTTTTCATTAATACACAGGATTACTTTACATATAAAATGACTGGAGTCAAACTCCGGGAGTTTTGGTATATCGATTTGCGGACTACACAAGGATTGCTTCAAATCATTATTTTAACAAAACAAAAAAAACTTAACACAAGTCTACTCCACTATTGGCACATATTGAGCCCACATGTAATGCTAATAAGTGGGAACCAATTTGCATGTAGCTGATGTACAGTTGATTATATCTTTTTTTTTCAAAATAAACTCCAGATACTGACAGATTAGATTTTCGTGCTAACAAACATGTCTATTTTACAAGCCCAATCAGTCACGCATTTAGATAAACACAGTTTTGACCTGGGCCCCAGATAAACAAAGTCCCGTGCCTGTTTGGTGTCAAGAACGTTAGCTAGAAGAACAAGAGAAAATACACACCACATTTCACAAAATATACCACAAAATGTGTTACCTGAAATTGGTTACAAAAAGTTAAGCGAATCTGGTGAAGAAGCTTTACAGATGCCACTATTTTTCTCTATAGTAAACAGCCTCCGTAGCAGTGGTATCCTACTGACATTCACTTTGGATTGAATGTCCTCCCTCAGTCCAACAAACAGACATGTCCAGTTTTTACCTCCGACCCTACAATTTTTATCTCACTGACTCCAAATGCACTGAAACATCACATTCAAACGCGACAAAAACTGGAAATGTCAACATGACACCTCGCTATTTCATTGACAGGTAAAAAAAACAAATCTATATCCCATATTACCATTTAAAAATGCAATGAAAAATGAACACAACTGGTCTAAATAACTATGTATGGTGATTTTAGTAATATCACATTTTTTTTGGCCTTATGGTCATAGCTATTCTTGTTTTTAATTCATTCATGCAGAAGACCTCATACAGTGAAGGGGTGGGGATGGGGCAAGGGTGTGCGGCTGGGGGATGCATGTTGGGGTGTCTGTGTCTGGTGATAGTGAAACTACTAGAAATTACATGTAGGTATCAGGTCTTGAACCCAGCTAGCTGATGCAATACTGATGCACAAGTCCATAAGACCGATCCTCCGTATTATTGATTCAAATGTAATGTTTTCCATGTTAAGATAAACTTAATGAATAGTTCTCCCCTTTATATTCATTTGACATTATTTTGCAGTGTGGAGATATGTAGTCCTGCAGGCCTGTGGAAGCTTGTTACTACAGTGACCTCTATCTGCAGAGGTCATACCTCATTACACAAAAGGGAGATAACACACTCCTTTATCTCTTTTGCAGTCATCACCTTACTTGTGCCACAAACCTGATAACACTTTACGATCAACAGTCATTACTGGTGCATGCACCAACCATCCAAACATAAACAATAGATATTAATTTTTCTAGGCCTTGACCATTATCAAAAACACAATTATTTCATTTGCAATCTTTAAATGCTAGAAATACAATTTTAATGGAATTGTCCAAAATTTCAGCAATATTTGCCGGGCTGCCTTTAATCACCCACTGACTATACAAGTATTCCCATCAATGATTTGAGACAAGCTCAGCTGGAGTTTTAAAGGTCTATGTTAATTATATTTAGAAGTTTGCTGGCTCAATGCAATTATTCTGCAAGACAACTTCTCCTAGATGTCAAATGTACCTGTAACAGGTTCTAATCTAAGGTCATGGTTCAAACCCGTAAGGCCAGAATCCCATATTGACCGTTTAAAAGCTAAAAAATAGTCATTTATAGAATTAATGTTCTCTGTTCGTGGTAAAGTTGATAGGGGTGGCATGGTATATGGTTTTCTGTTAATCAAAAGGTTGAGGGTTTCACTTTCCCAAGTTTTATTTTCCCAAGTAGAGTCACAGTCGAATATTCTGTCAATCAAAAGGTTGAGGGTTTCACTTTCCCAAGTTTTATTTTCCCAAGTAGAGTCACAGCCGAATATTCTGTCAATCAAAAGCTTGAGGGTGTGCAGCATGGCCTATTTTGAAATTGTCTAGTAGAGGATAGCACATCTTTACTTTGTAGTTTAACAAATTAGTCCAAGTTATGGTCATTGTGGCTGACAGGAACAATCTGGACATAACAGCCGTCGGATAAACATAACACATTAATATATCACCCATACTACGCTGATGTTATACTGATAAAACTAAAGTGCTCCCAAGGTGCTAGAGTAAGGAGAGAAAAAATCCTCGAAAAAATGCGCTGCTATCACGAACAGCTGGCCTAAAGGTGCAGGCTTTACACACGTATCTTCATGACAGTTAACAATGTTGGGGAAGCTTCCCAAATGGGATGCGGAAATGTTACAGTCAGACACTTGCGTTTTGTATGCTCATTAAAATGAAACAGTTCAGTGGCTTAGAGCAGAGGGCAGGATTTGTGGAGAAACTCTGTTCCATTCCATGAAAGTACTGTCATCCTAACGTAAAAATTCTAAAAGGAAATGATTTATAAATTCTTGTTGCTTTTTTTTTATAAATTTAACTCCTGCAATTTTTCTCATTTAAAACCATATAGGACAATCTCCGCTATTCCTGTACAGAATTTCAGATGTGTTCATCAATTGAAAAACTCAAGTTTGACAACTGTAAGCGTATGTTACATTAACCTACAAAATCCTAGATTAGCTGTTTGTATCAATCCAGTCAAGATCTAACGGTTTCCTGATGTACATATCTATGGTGGTCCAGCCTCAAAAATAATGTTCTTTTGAATCACATTTGAGGTGGTCCAACCACCACAATTATCTCCCCTAGATGAGCTTTTCTACAAGGTTGTTCAGTCTCAATCCAAAATTATCTCCCCTTTATATACAAATCTGCAGTAGTCCAGCCTCAAACATAACGTCCTTACAATTCAAATTTTAGGTGGTCCATCACAAAAGTTATCTCCCCTCAATGTTAAAATCTACAGCTGTCTACCTCTACAATTATCTCCCCTTGGTGCACAAATCTGCAGTCGTCTGGCCTCAAAACTAATGTCTTTACAATTCAAATTCTAGGTGGTCCATCACAAAAGTTATCTCCCCTCAATGTTAAAATCTGCAGCTGTCCACCTCTACCATTATCTCCCCTTGGTGGTCCAATCACCACAATTATCAGATTTATTTGTCAAACCATTTCTCAAGTAGAGCAGGAATACATTTAAAATTACTGACAACTTGAAGAGAAATGTAAAAATGTCTACTTTTAACGATTATTGTCCCACTGCAGACAAAGCTCTAGAGAGTTCCACTGTAGTTCTACATACATGCAGTAACCTCCCCTTGATATCATTTTTCAGTACATTTGTACTGTGACATGGACAGGGTAACACTGTTGACCAGGTAGCTCAGTTGGTTAGAGCGACAGTATAACAATCTAAGGTCCAGGGTTCAAATCCTGGTCTAGCCCTGTTGATTTTCTTTACACACAAAACACTGTTCTTGATTATATTTTGCAATATTTCACCTTTTTTATTATTTTTTCTCAAAAGGTCACACAAGGTATGCATTTCTTTTCAGAAATGATTTAACAAAGCTATATCATTATTCCATAAAAAGTTTCTAAAACATAAAGCTTTTGACAGTGGTACAAGGATCCTTAACCCTTTCACCACTGTAGACCATAATGGACTCATCCAGATCAATGCATGGTAGAGTCTACTAAAGTTACCTAGGGGTGAAAGGGTTAATGAAATACTATGCTAGCTAGTACTCAATCCCAAGACATTTACAGATGGAAACCTGTGGCTTTGAACTACGACAAAAGCAACAAAAAGTATGACCACAACAGTGGCATGGTGGCACCCACACATTGACATGTGGCACGTACCATCCGAAAACCACTGCCACTCCCATAATATTTATATTATAGACATCGTAAGTTTTAATCACGGATTGTTTTTACCATGCATCCGCCAGAAAATAATCAATCTCTTGTTGAAGCCTCGAGACCAGATGAAAGGGGTCATGCACTCGGCAATTGTTGATATTACAAACAAACGTAGGAGTGAATCATAGCATACAATCTGGGTCTCGGTAATGTTTGAATTACAACTGCTATAAGAAAAAGCTTTTTTTCCTCCAACACCAAAGTATTTTAGACCTCCTTGTTCAGAAACCTAAATCCAGAATCTACACTCTTGTAAATATATAATGCCCTTCTTGATAAACTGACAAAGAATCTATTTTTGACAAGTCTGTGAAAACACATTTGCTTTGAAAAAAAGTGTGTCTAATTCGTTTTGACAACCTAGAATACCATGGTGGTCTTCATAACAGACAGCAAGAAAAAGAGGGTTCAAATAAAGGCTACTTGGGTTAGAATTTAGGGGCTGGGGCTTNACATCATCTATCATAATGCTAAAATGATTATTTAATACAGTTTATAACAAAGACACATGTCACCTATATTAAAGGAACAAATTACACAATTGCTCCATAACAAATTCATCTAAAAAAAAATACAAATGTTAAATTCTGGTTATCAAAATTTGTTTAGAAATACAGAAAATCAATTCTAATCGTATAATCTGCAGTCACATTTCAGATAAGATTTGCTTTTATTCCAAAATGGGCAGAGCCTGGGTCTTTATATCAAGTAAGGTTTCAGCCCACACTGTATATCGTCTAGCTCCACAATCACACATTAATATCAGCTACTGATATATCTCTGCCTAGTCAGCTTAGCACCAACCTCACATAAATATTCCAACAGTCTTCTTTTCCATAAATATCAAATTTCAAAACAAAGGTTACATGTTTTGAGAGTAGAACTTATAGGAAGAAGGCATGGCAGATGAGAAAACCAGAAGGACTGGTAAAGTCAAACAAAAACGTTTATTTTTTATAATACTGGTTTTTCCACATGCTAAAGTTGACTGTGCTTTGAATAGTTCTAACTAGATACCAATATATTTGGAGGTTATGTATGTAGGAGATACATTATAGATTAGCAATAAATCAAGCCCGAGTGATATTACATAACCTCTGAAGCTCTCCTTGATTATCTACACTACCCAGGGCGATTCTGCTACAGTCATCTCTCAAACCCTTCAGCCCTCCCAGTGGTGCATCCCTTGGCCCTTGCTAGCACACTTCAATACCATGCTTGCCTCTTGTTCCTCCCTACTTTCATCCATATTTGTAGAATTTCCATTTCCATTGAATAGGAAGTTTTACTTTAATACATATCTTTACCTCTTCCAAGTACCCTTCCAATTTCTCCCAAATCCAATATCATTGCAATCCATTGCATATAATAACAAATATATCATTTCGTCCTTCTTTCCTTCCCTCTTCATTCTGTCCATCCCTTCCTCGTCTTTTTCCCTTCCTCATTCTATCATTTCCTTCCTTAGTCTTCATTTTCTCGTTCTATAACTTCATTCACCATTCTATCTTTCCCGCCTTTCCTTCCTCGTTCTATACCCCTTTTCCTCATTCTATCCTTCCTCGTTCTATACCCCTTTTCCTCATTCTATCCTTCCTCGTTCTATACCCCTTTTCCTCATTCTATCCTTCCTCGTTCTATACCCCTTTTCCTCATTCTATCCTTCCTCGTTCTATACCCCTTTTCCTCATTCTATCCTTCCTCGTTCTATACCCCTTTTCCTCATTCTATCCTTCCTCGTTCTATACCCCTTTTCCTCATTCTATCCTTCCTCGTTCTATACCCCTTTTCCTCATTCTATCCTTCCTCGTTCTATACCCCTTTTCCTCATTCTATCCTTCCTCGTTCTATACCCCTTTTCCTCATTCTATCCTTCCTCGTTCTATACCCCTTTTCCTCATTCTATCCTTCCTCGTTCTATACCCCTTTTCCTCATTCTATCCTTC